>NC_141312.1:12642500-13234503 GCF_037954325.1 Fistularia commersonii | reverse complement strand
CTATATCTTGTGAACCTGTGAAGGGATTACACTAAATTTGACATACATTGTGCAAAATCATGTCCCAAAAAACATATTTCAACAGCAGAAACCAGCTTGATGAAATTCAAAAGTTATTGCCACTCCTAATCAAAAACGCTTCAACTTGGTAAGATAAGCACTTTTTGAACGAATGGCTATATCTTGTGAACCTGTGGAGGGATTACACTAAATTTGACATATATTGTGCAGAATCATGTCCTAAACAACATATTTCAACAGAAGACACCAGCTTGATGAAATTCAAAAGTTATTGCCACTCCTAATAAAAAATGCTCCAACTCGATGAGATTAGCGCTTTTTGACCCTATGGCTATATCTTTTAAACTTGTAGCTCCATTACACTGAATTTGACTTATATTCTGCAGAATCATGTCCCTAAACAACATATTTCAACAGCAGAAACCAGCTTGATGAAATTCAAAAGTTATTGCCACTCCTCATCAAAAACGCTCCAACTCGATGAGATAAGCGCTTTTTGACCCTATGGCTATATCTTTCAAACATGTTGCTGGATTACACTGAATTTGACATATATTGTGTAGAATCATGTCCTAAACAACATATTTCAACAGCAGAAACCAGCTTGATGAAATTCAAAAGTTATTGCCACTCCTAATCAAAAACGCTCCAACTCGATGAGATAAGCGATTTTTGACCCTATGGCTATATCTTTCAAACTTGTTGCTGGATTACACTGAATTTGACTTATATTGTGCAGAATCATGTCCTAAACAACATATTTCAACAGCAGAAACCAGCTTGATTAAATTCAAAAGTTTTTGCTACTCCTAATCAAAAACGCTTCAACTCGGTGAGATAAGCACTTTTTTAACGAATGGCTATATCTTGTGAACCTGTGAAGGGATTACACTAAATTTGACATATATTGTGCAGAATCATGTCCTAAACAACAAATTTCAACAGCAGACACCAGTTTGATGAAATTCAAAAGTTATTGCCACTCCTAATAAAAAATGCTCCAACTCGATGAGATTAGCGCTTTTTGACCCTATGGCTATATCTTTTAATCGTGTTCCTGGATTACACTGAATTTGACATATATTGTGTAGAATCATGTCCTAAACAACATATTTCAACAGCAGAAACCAGCTTGATGAAATTCATTAGTTATTTCCACTCCTAAAAAAAAACGCTTCAACTCGGTGAGATAAGCACTTTTGAACGAATGGCTATATCTTTTGAACCTGTGAAGGGATTACACTAAATTTGACATATATTGTGCAGAATCATGTCCTAAACAACATATTTCAACAGCAGATACCAGCTTGATGAAATTCAAAAGGTATTGCCACTCCTAATCAAAAACGCTCCAACTCGATGAGATAAGCGCTTTTTTAACCTATGGCTATATCTTTCAAACTTGTAGCTGGATTACACTGAATTTGACGTATATTGTGCAAAATCATGTCCTAAACAACATATTTTAACAGCAGAAACCAGCTTGATGAAATTCATTAGTTATTTCCACTCCTAAAAAAAAAACGCTTCAACTCGGTGAGATAAGCACTTTTGAACGAATGGCTATATCTTTTGAACCTGTGAAGGGATTACACTAAATTTGACATATATTGTGCAGAATCATGTCCTAAACAACATATTTCAACAGCAGATACCAGCTTGATGAAATTCAAAAGGTATTGCCACTCCTAATCAAAAACGCTCCAACTCGATGAGATAAGCGCTTTTTTAACCTATGGCTATATCTTTTAAACTTGTAGCTGGATTACACTGAATTTGACTTATATTGTGCAGAATCATGTCCTAAACAAAACAGCAGAAACCAGCTTGATGAAATTCAAAAGTTATTGCCACTCCTAATCAAAAACGCTTCAACTTGGTAAGATAAGCACTTTTGAACGAATGGCTGTATCTTGTGAACCTGTGAAGGGATTACACTAAATTTGACATATATTGTGCAGAATCATGTCCTAAACAACATATTTCAACAGCAGACACCAGTTTGATGAAATTCAAAAGTTATTGCCACTCCTAATAAAAAAGGCTCCAACTCGATGAGATTAGCACTTTTTGACCCTATGGCTATATCTTTTAAACATGTTGCTGGATTACACTGAATTTGACATATAATGTGTAGAATCATGTCCTAAACAACATATTTCAACAGCAGAAACCAGCTTGATGAAATTCAAAAGTTATTGCCACTCCTAATCAAAAACGCTCCAACTCGATGAGATAAGCGATTTTTGACCCTATGGCTATATCTTTCAAACTTGTAGCTGGATTACACTGAATTTGACATATATTGTGCAGAATCATGTCCTAAACAACATATTTCAACAGCAGAAACCAGCTTGATGAAATTCAAAAGTTATTGCCACTCCTAATCAAAAACGCTTCAACTTGGTGAGATAAGCACTTTTTGAACGAATGGCTATATCTTGTGAACCTGTGAAGGGATTACACTGAATTTGACATATATTGTGCAGAATCATGTCCTAAACAACATATTTCAACAGCAGACACCAGCTTGATGAAATTCAAAAGTTATTGCCACTCCTAATAAAAAATGCTCCAACTCGATGAGATTAGCGCTTTTTGACCCTATGGCTATATCTTTTAATCGTGTTCCTGGATTACACTGAATTTGACATATATTGTGTAGAATCATGTCCTAAACAACATATTTCAACAGCAGAAACCAGCTTGATGAAATTCATTAGTTATTTCCACTCCTAAAAAAAAACGCTTCAACTCGGTGAGATAAGCACTTTTGAACGAATGGCTATATCTTTTGAACCTGTGAAGGGATTACACTAAATTTGACATATATTGTGCAGAATCATGTCCTAAACAACATATTTCAACAGCAGATACCAGCTTGATGAAATTCAAAAGGTATTGCCACTCCTAATCAAAAACGCTCCAACTCGATGAGATAGCGCTTTTTTAACCTATGGCTATATCTTTCAAACTTGTAGCTGGATTACACTGAATTTGACGTATATTGTGCAAAATCATGTCCTAAACAACATATTTTAACAGCAGAAACCAGCTTGATGAAATTCATTAGTTATTTCCACTCCTAAAAAAAAACGCTTCAACTCGGTGAGATAAGCACTTTTGAACGAATGGCTATATCTTTTGAACCTGTGAAGGGATTACACTAAATTTGACATATATTGTGCAGAATCATGTCCTAAACAACATATTTCAACAGCAGATACCAGCTTGATGAAATTCAAAAGGTATTGCCACTCCTAATCAAAAACGCTCCAACTCGATGAGATAAGCGCTTTTTTAACCTATGGCTATATCTTTTAAACTTGTAGCTGATTACACTGAATTTGACTTATATTGTGCAGAATCATGTCCTAAACAACATATTTCAACAGCAGAAACCCAGCTTGATGAAATTCAAAAGTTATTGCCACTCACTAATCAAAAACGCTCTCAACTTGGTAAGATAAGCACTTTTGAACGAATGGCTGTATCTTGTGAACTGTGAAGGGATTACACTAAATTTGACATATATTGTGCAGAATCATGTCCTAAACAACATATTTCAACAGCAGACACCAGTTTGATGAAATTCAAAAGTTATTGCCACTCCTAATAAAAAAGGCTCCAACTCGATGAGATTAGCACTTTTTGACCCTATGGCTATATCTTTTAAAACATGTTGCTGGATTACACTGAATTTGACATATAATGTGTAGAATCATGTCCTAAACAACATATTTCAACAGCAGAAACCAGCTTGATGAAATTCAAAAGTTATTGCCACTCCTAATCAAAAACGCTCCAACTCGATGAGATAAGCGATTTTTGACCCTATGGCTATATCTTTCAAACATGTAGCTGGATTACACTGAATTTGACATATATTGTGCAGAATCATGTCCTAAACAACATATTTCAACAGCAGAAACCAGCTTGATGAAATTCAAAAGTTATTGCCACTCCTAATCAAAAAACGCTTCAACTTGGTGAGATAAGCACTTTATTAACGAATGGCTATATCTTGTGAACCTGTGAAGGGATTAAACTAAATTTGACATACATTGTGCAAAATCATGTCCCAAAAAAACATATTTCAACAGCAGAAACCAGCTTGATGAAATTCAAAAGTTATTGCCACTCCTAATAAAAAATGCTCCAACTCGATGAGATTAGCGCTTTTTGACCCTATGGCTAATATCTTTTAAACATGTTGCTGGATTACACTGAATTTGACTTATATTGTGCAGAATCATGTCCTAAACAACATATTTCAACAGCAGAAACCAGCTTGATGAAATTCAAAAGTTATTGCCACTCCAAGTCAAATACGCTCCAACTCAATGAGATTAAGCGCTTTTTGACCTTATGGCTATATCTTTTAAACTTGTCGCTGGATTACACTGAATTTGACATATATTGTGCAGAATCATGTCCTAAACAACATATTTCAACAGCAGAAACCAGCTTGATGAAATTCAAAAGTTATTTCCACTCCTAATCAAAAAAGCTTCAACTAGGTGAGATATGCACTTTTTGAACGAATGGCTATATCTTGTGAACCCTGTGAAGGGATTACACTAAATTTGACATATATTGTGCAGAATCATGTCCTAAACAACATATTTCAACGGCAGACACCAGCTTGATGAAATTCAAAAGTTATTATCACTCCTAATCAAAAACGCTTCAACTCGGTAAAATAAGCACTTTTTGAACGAATGGCTATATCTTTCAAACTTGTTGCTGGATTACACTGAATTTGAATTATATTTTGCAGAATCATGTCCTAAACAACATAATTTCAACAGTAGAAACCAGCCTTGATGAAATTCAAAAGTTATTATCACTCCTAATCAAAAACGCTTCAACTCGGTTAGATAAGCACTTTTTGAACGAATGGCTATATCTTTCAAACATGTTGCTGGATTACACTGAATTTGACATACATTGTGCAGAATCATGTCCTAAACAACATATTTTCAACAGCAGAAACCAGCTTGATGAAATTCAAAAGTTATTGCCTCTCCTAAAAAAAAACGCTTCAACTCAGTAAGATAAGCACTTTTGAACGAATGGCTATATCTTTTGAACCTGTGAAAGGATTACAATAAATTCGACATATATTGTGCAGAATCATGTCCTAAACAACATATTTCAACAGCAGATACCAGCTTGATGAAATTCAAAAGGTATTGCCACTCCTAATCAAAAACGCTCCAACTCGAGATAAGCGCTTTTTTAACCTATGGCTATATCTTTTAAACTTGTAACTGGATTACACTGAATTTGACTTATATTGTGCAGAATCATGTCCTATACAACATATTTCAACAGCAGAAACCAGCTTGATGAAATTCAAAAGTTATTGCCTCTCCTAATCAAAAACGCTTCAACTAGGTGAGATAAGCACTTTTTGAACGAATGGCTATATCTTGTGAACCTTTGAAGGGATTACACTAAATTTGACATATATTGTGCAGAATCATGTCCTAAACAACATATTTCAACGGCAGACACCAGCTTGATGAAATTCAAAAGTTATTGCCACTCCTAATCAAAAACGCTTCAACTCGGTGAGATAAGAACTCTTTGAACGAATGGCTATATCTTGTGAACCTGTGAAGGGATTACACTAAATTTGACATATATTGTGCAGAATCATGTCCTAAAAAACATATTTCAACAGCAGAAAGCAGCTTGATGAAATTCAAAAGTTATTGCCTCTCCTAAACAAAAACGCTTCAACTCGGTGAGATAAGCAATTTTGAACGAATGGCTATATCTTTTGAACCTGTGAAGGGATTACAATAAATTTGACATATATTGTGCAGAATCATGTCCTAAACAATATATTTCAACAGCAGATACCAGCTTGATGAAATTCAAAAGATATTGCCACTCCTAATCAAAAACGCTCCAACTCGATGAGATAAGCGCTTTTTTAACCTATGGCTATATCTTTTAAACTTGTAGCTGGATTACACTGAATTTGACTTATATTGTGCAGAATCATGTCCTAAACAACATATTTTAACAGCAGAAACCAGCTTGATGAAATTCATTGGTTTATTTCCACTCCTAATCAAAAACGCTTCAACTCGGTGAGATAAGCACTTGTTGAACGAATGGCTATATCTTGTGAACCTGTGAAGGGATTACACTAAATTTGACATATATTGTGCAGAATCATGTTCTTAACAAGATATTTCAACGGCAGACACCAGCTTGGTGAAATTCAAAAGTTATTGCCACTCCTAATAAAAAACGCTCCAACTCGATGAGATAAGCGCTTTTTGACCCTATGGCTATATCTTTTAAACTTGTTGTTGGATTACGCTGAATTTGACTCATATTGTGCAGAATCATGTCCTAAACAACATATTTCAACAGCAGAAACCAGCTTGATGAAATTCAAAAGTTATTATCACTCCTAATCAAAAACGCTTCAACTCGATGAGATAAGCACTTTTTGAACGAAGCCTATATCTTTCAAATATGTTCCTGGATTACACTGAATTTGACATATATTGTGCAGAATCATGTCCTAAACAACATATTTCAACAGCAGAAACCAGCTTGATGAAATTCAAAAGTTATTGCCAATCCTAATCAAAAACGCTCCAACTCGATGAGATAAGCGCTTTTTGACCCTATGGCTATATCTTTCAAACTTGAAGCTGGATTACACTGAATTTGACTTATATTGTGCAGAATCATGTCCTAAACAACATATTTCAACAGCAGTAACCAGCTTGATGAAATTCAAAAGTTATTGCCACTCCTAATCAAAAACGCTCCAACTCGATGAGATAAGCGCTTTTTGACCTTATGGCTATATCTTTTAAACTTGTAGCTGGATTACACTGAATTTGACATATATTGTGCAGAATCATGTCCTAAACAACATATTTCAACAGCAGAAACCAGCTTGATGAAATTCAAAAGTTATTGTCACTCCTAGTCAAAAACGCTCCAACTCGATGAGATAAGCGCTTTTTTACCTTATGGCTATATCTTTTAAACTTGTAGCTGGATTACACAGAATTTGACATATATTGTGCAGAATCATGTCCTAAACAACATATTTCAACAGCAGAAACCAGCTTGATGAAATTCAAAAGTTATTTCCACTCCTAATCAAAAACGCTTCAACTCGGTGAGATTAGCGCTTTTTGACCCTATGGCTATATCTTTTAAACATGTTTCTGGATTACACTGAATTTGACATATATTGTGTAGAATCATGTCCTAAACAACATATTCCAACAGCAGAAACCAGATTGATGAAATTCAAAAGTTATTGCCACTCCTAATCAAAAACGCTCCAACTCGATGAGATAAGCGATTTTTGACCCTATGGCTATATCTTTCAAACTTGTAGCTGGATTACACTGAATTTGACGTATATTGTGCAGAATCATGTCCTAAACAACATATTTTAACAGCAGAAACCAGCTTGATGAAATTCATTAGTTATTTCCACTCCTAATCAAAAACGCTTCAACTCGGTGAGATAAGCACTTTTTTAACGAATGGCTATATCTTGTGAACCTGTGAAGGGATTACACTAAATTTGACATATATTGTGCAGAATCATGTCCTAAACAACATATTTCAACGGCAGACACCAGCTTGATGAAATTCAAAAGTTATTTCCACTCCTAATAAAAACGCTCCAACTCGATGAGATAAGCGCTTTTTGACCGTATGGCTATATCTTTTAAACTTGTTGTTGGATTACACTGAATTTGACTCATATTGTGCAGAATCATGTCCTAAACAACATATTTCAACAGCAGAAACCAGCTTGATGAAATTCAAAAGTTATTGCCACTCCTAATCAAAAACGCTTCAACTTGGTGAGATAAGCACTTTTTGAACGAATGGCTATATCTTGTGAACCTGTGAAGGGATTACACTGAATTTGACAAATATTGTGCAGAATCATGTCCTAAACAACATATTTCAACAGCAGACACCAGCTTGATGAAATTCAAAAGTTATTGCCACTCCTAATAAAAAATGCTCCAACTCGATGAGATTAGCGCTTTTTGACCCTATGGCTATATCTTTTAAACATGTTGCTGGATTACACTGAATTTGACATATATTTTGTAGAATCATGTCCTAAACAACATATTTCAACAGCAGATACCAGCTTGATGAAATTCAAAAGTTATTGCCACTCCTAATCAAAAACGCTCCAACTCGATGAGATACGCGATTTTTGACCCTATGGCTATATCTTTCAAACTTGTTGCTGTATTACACTGAATTTGACTTATATTGTGCAGAATCATGTCCTAAACAACATATTTCAACAGCAGAAACCAGCTTGATGAAATTCAAAAGTTTTTGCTACTCCTAATCAAAAACGCTTCAACTCGGTGAGATAAGCACTTTATAAACGAATGGCTATATCTTGTGAACCTGTGAAGGGATTACACTAAATTTGACATACATTGTGCAAAATCATGTCCCAAAAAACATATTTCAACAGCAGAAACCAGCTTGATGAAATTCAAAAGTTATTGCCACTCCTAATCAAAAACGCTTCAACTTGGTAAGATAAGCACTTTTTGAACGAATGGCTATATCTTGTGAACCTGTGGAGGGATTACACTAAATTTGACATATATTGTGCAGAATCATGTCCTAAACAACATATTTCAACAGAAGACACCAGCTTGATGAAATTCAAAAGTTATTGCCACTCCTAATAAAAAATGCTCCAACTCGATGAGATTAGCGCTTTTTGACCCTATGGCTATATCTTTTAAACTTGTAGCTCCATTACACTGAATTTGACTTATATTCTGCAGAATCATGTCCTAAACAACATATTTCAACAGCAGAAACCAGCTTGATGAAATTCAAAAGTTATTGCCACTCCTCATCAAAAACGCTCCAACTCGATGAGATAAGCGCTTTTTGACCCTATGGCTATATCTTTCAAACATGTTGCTGGATTACACTGAATTTGACATATATTGTGTAGAATCATGTCCTAAACAACATATTTCAACAGCAGAAACCAGCTTGATGAAATTCAAAAGTTATTGCCACTCCTAATCAAAAACGCTCCAACTCGATGAGATAAGCGATTTTTGACCCTATGGCTATATCTTTCAAACTTGTTGCTGGATTACACTGAATTTGACTTATATTGTGCAGAATCATGTCCTAAACAACATATTTCAACAGCAGAAACCAGCTTGATTAAATTCAAAAGTTTTTGCTACTCCTAATCAAAAACGCTTCAACTCGGTGAGATAAGCACTTTTTTAACGAATGGCTATATCTTGTGAACCTGTGAAGGGATTACACTAAATTTGACATATATTGTGCAGAATCATGTCCTAAACAACAAATTTCAACAGCAGACACCAGTTTGATGAAATTCAAAAGTTATTGCCACTCCTAATAAAAAATGCTCCAACTCGATGAGATTAGCGCTTTTTGACCCTATGGCTATATCTTTTAATCGTGTTCCTGGATTACACTGAATTTGACATATATTGTGTAGAATCATGTCCTAAACAACATATTTCAACAGCAGAAACCAGATTGATGAAATTCAAAAGTTATTGCCACTCCTAATCAAAAACGCTCCAACTCGATGAGATAAGCGATTTTTGACCCTATGGCTATGTCTTTCAAACTTGTAGCTGGATTACACTGAATTTGACTTATATTGTGCAGAATCATGTCCTAAACAACATATTTTAACAGCAGAAACCAGCTTGATGAAATTCATTTGTTATTTCCACTCCTAATCAAAAACGCTTCAACTTGGTGAGATAAGCACTTTTTGAACGAATGGCTATATCTTTTGAACCTGTAAAGGGATTACACTAAATTTGACATATATTGTGCAGAATCATGTCCTAAACAACATATTTCAACGGCAGACACCAGCTTGATGAAATTCAAAAGTTATTTCCACTCCTAATAAAAACGCTCCAACTCGATGAGATTAGCGCTTTTTGACCCTATGGCTATATCTTTTAAACATGTTGCTGGATTACACTGAATTTGACAAATATTTTGTAGAATCATGTCCTAAACAACATATTTCAACAGCAGAAACCAGCTTGATGAAATTCAAAAGTTATTGCCACTCCTAATCAAAAACACTCCAACTCGATGAGATACGCGATTTTTGACCCTATGGCTATATCTTTCAAACTTGTTGCTGGATTACACTGAATTTGACTTATATTGTGCAGATTCATGTCCTAAACAACATATTTCAACAGCAGAAACCAGCTTGATGAAATTCAAAAGTTATTGCCACTCCTAGTCAAATACGCTCCAACTCAATGAGATAAGCGCTTTTTGACCTTATGGCTATATCTTTTAAACTTGTAGCTGGATTACACTGAATTTGACATATATTGTGCAGAATCATGTCCTAAACAACATATTTCAACAGTAGAAACCAGCTTGATGAAATTCAAAAGTTATTTCCACTCCTAATCAAAAAAGCTTCAACTAGGTGAGATATGCACTTTTTGAACGAATGGCTATATCTTGTGAACCTGTGAAGGGATTACACTAAATTTGACATATATTGTGCAGAATCATGTCCTAAACAACATATTTCAACGGCAGACACCAGCTTGATGAAATTCAAAAGTTATTATCACTCCTAATCAAAAACGCTTCAACTCGGTCAGATAAGCACTTTTTGAACGAATGGCTATATCTTTCAAACATGTTGCTGGATTACACTGAATTTGAATTATATTTTGCAGAATCATGTCCTAAACAACATATTTCAACAGTAGAAACCAGCTTTATGAAATTCAAAAGTTATTATCACTCCTAATCAAAAACGCTTCAACTCGGTTAGATAAGCACTTTTTGAACGAATGGCTATATCTTTCAAACATGTTGCTGGATTACACTGAATTTGACATATATTGTGCAGAATCATGTCCTAAACAACATATTTCAACAGCAGAAACCAGCTTGATGAAATTCAAAAGTTATTGCCTCTCCTAAAAAAAAACGCTTCAACTCAGTAAGATAAGCACTTTTGAACGAATGGCTATATCTTTTGAACCTGTGAAAGGATTACAATAAATTCGACAAATATTGTGCAGAATCATGTCCTAAACAACATATTTCAACAGCAGATACCAGCTTGATGAAATTCAAAAGGTATTGCCACTCCTAATCAAAAACGCTCCAACTCGAGATAAGCGCTTTTTTAACCTATGGCTATATCTTTTAAACTTGTAGCTGGATTACACTGAATTTGACTTATATTGTGCAGAATCATGTCCTATACAACATATTTCAACAGCAGAAACCAGCTTGATGAAATTCAAAAGTTATTGCCTCTCCTAATCAAAAACGCTTCAACTCGGTGAGATAAGCACTTTTTGAACGAATGGCTATATCTTGTGAACCTTTGAAGGGATTACACTAAATTTGACATATATTGTGCAGAATCATGTCCTAAACAACATATTTCAACGGCAGACACCAGCTTGATGAAATTCAAAGTTATTGCCACTCCTAATCAAAAACGCTTCAACTCGGTGAGATAAGCACTTTTTGAACGAATGGCTATATCTTGTGAACCTGTGAAGGGATTACACTAAATTTGACATATATTGTGCAGAATCATGTCCTAAAAAACATATGTCAACAGCAGAAAGCAGCTTGATGAAATTCAAAAGTTATTGCCTCTCCTAAACAAAAACGCTTCAACTCGGTGAGATAAGCACTTTTGAACGAATGGCTATATCTTTTGAACCTGTGAAGGGATTACAATAAATTTGACATATATTGTGCAGAATCATGTCCTAAACAACATATTTCAACAGCAGATACCAGCTTGATGAAATTCAAAAGATATTGCCACTCCTAATCAAAAACGCTCCAACTCGATGAGATAAGCGCTTTTTTAACCTATGGCTATATCTTTTAAACTTGTAGCTGGATTACACTGAATTTGACTTATATTGTGCAGAATCATGTCCTAAACAACATATTTTAACAGCAGAAACCAGCTTGATGAAATTTATTAGTTTATTTCCACTCCTAATCAAAAACGCTTCAACTCGGTGAGATAAGCACTTGTTGAACGAATGGCTATATCTTGTGAACCTGTGAAGGGATTACACTAAATTTGACATATATTGTGCAGAATCATGTTCTTAACAAGATATTTCAACGGCAGACACCAGCTTGGTGAAATTCAAAAGTTATTGCCACTCCTAATAAAAAACGCTCCAACTCGATGAGATAAGCGCTTTTTGACCCTATGGCTATATCTTTCAAATATGTTCCTGGATTACACTGAATTTGACATATATTGTGCAGAATCATGTCCTAAACAACATATTTCAACAGCAGAAACCAGCTTGATGAAATTCAAAAGTTATTGCCACTCCTAATCAAAAACGCTCCAACTCGATGAGATAAGCGCTTTTTGACCCTATGGCTATATCTTTCAAACTTGAAGCTGAATTACACTGAATTTGACTTATATTGTGCAGAATCATGTCCTAAACAACATATTTCAACAGCAGTAACCAGCTTGATGAAATTCAAAAGTTATTGCCACTCCTAATCAAAAACGCTCCAACTCGATGAGATAAGCGCTTTTTGAACTTATGGCTATATCTTTTAAACTTGTAGCTGGATTACACTGAATTTGACATATATTGTGCAGAATCATGTCCTAAACAACATATTTCAACAGCAGAAACCAGCTTGATGAAATTCAAAAGTTATTATCACTCCTAGTCAAAAACGCTCCAACTCGATGAGATAAGCGCTTTTTTACCTTATGGCTATATCTTTTAAACTTGTAGCTGGATTACACTGAATTTGACATATATTGTGCAGAATCATGTCCTAAACAACATATTTTAACAGCAGAAACCAGCTTGATGAAATTCAAAAGTTATTTCCACTCCTAATCAAAAACGCTTCAACTCGGTGAGATTAGCACTTTTTGAACGAATGGCTATATCTTTCAAACATGTTCCTGGATTACACTGAATTTGACATATATTGTGCAGAATCATGTCCTAAACAACATATTTCAACAGCAGAAACCAGATTGATGAAATTCAAAAGTTATTGCCACTCCTAATCAAAAACGCTCCAACTCAATGAGATAAGCGCTTTTTGACCTTATGGCTATATCTTTTAAACTTGCAGCTGGATTACACTGAATTTGAAATATATTGTGCAGAATCATGTCCTAAACAACATATTTCAACAGCAGAAACCAGCTTGATGAAATTCAAAAGTTATTTCCACTCCTAATCAAAAACGCTTCAACTCGGTGAGATAAGCACTTTTTGAACGAATGGCTATATCTTGTGAACCTGTGAAGGGATTACACTAAATTTGACATATATTGTGCAGAATCATGTCCTAAACAACATATTTCAACGGCAGACACCAGCTTGATGAAATTCAAAAGTTATTGCCGATCCTAGTCAAAAACGCTCCAACTCGATTAGCGCTTTTTGACCCTATGGCTATATCTTTCAAACTTGTTGCTGGATTACACTGAATTTGACTTATATTGTGCAGAATCATGTCCTAAACAACATATTTCAACAGCAGAAACCAGCTTGATTAAATTCAAAAGTTTTTGCTACTCCTAATCAAAAACGCTTCAACTCGGTGAGATAAGCACTTTTTTAACGAATGGCTATATCTTGTGAACCTGTGAAGGGATTACACTAAATTTGACATATATTGTGCAGAATCATGTCCTAAACAACAAATTTCAACAGCAGACACCAGTTTGATGAAATTCAAAAGTTATTGCCACTCCTAATAAAAAATGCTCCAACTCGATGAGATTAGCGCTTTTTTGACCCTATGGGTATGTCTTTTAAACATGTTGCTGGATTTCACTGAATTTGACATATATTTTGTAGAATCATGTCCTAAACAACATATTTCAACAGCAGAAACCAGCTTGATGAAATTCAAAAGTTATTGCCACTCCTAATCAAAAACGCTCCAACTCGATGAGATACGCGATTTTTGACCCTATGGCTATATCTTTCAAACTTGTTGCTGGATTACACTGAATTTGACTTATATTGTGCAGAATCATGTCCTAAACAACATATTTCAACAGCAGAAACCAGCTTGACGAAATTCAAAAGTTTTTGCTACTCCTAATCAAAAACGCTTCAACTCGGTGAGATAAGCCCTTTTTTAACGAATGGCTATATCTTGTGAACCTGTGAAGGGATTACACTAAATTTGACATCTATTGTGCAAAATCATGTCCCAAAAAACATATTTCAACAGCAGAAACCAGCTTGATGAAATTCAAAAGGTATTGCCACTCCTAAAAAAAAACGCTTCAACTCGGTGAGATAAGCACTTTTGAACGAATGGCTATATCTTTTGAACCTGTGAAGGGATTACACTAAATTTGAAATATATTGTGCAGAATCATGTCCGAAACAACATATTTCAACAGCAGATACCAGCTTGATGAAATTCAAAAGGTATTGCCACTCCTAATCAAAAACGCTCCAACTCGATGAGATAAGCGCTTTTTTAACCTATGGCTATATCTTTTAAACCTGTAGCTGGATTACACTGAATTTGACTTATATTGTGAAGAATCATGTCCTAAACATAATATTTCAACAGCAGAAACCAGCTTGATGAAATTCAAAAGTTATTGCCACTCCTAATCAAAAACGGTTCTACTTGGTAAGATAAGCACTTTTTGAACGAATGGCTATATCTTGTGAACCTGTGAAGGGATTACACTAAATTTGACATATATTGTGCAGAATCATGTCCTAAACAACATATTTCAACAGCAGAAACCAGCTTGATGAAATTCAAAAGTTATTGCCTCTCCTAAACAAAAACGCTTCAACTCGGTGAGATAAGCACTTTTGAACGAATGGCTATATCTTTTGAACCTGTGAAGGGATTACACTAAATTTGACATATATTGTGCAGAATCATGTCCTAAACAACATATTTCAAGAGCAGATACCAGCTTGATGAAATTCAAAAGGTATTGCCACTCCTAATCAAAAACGCTTCAACTCGGTGAGATAAGCACTTTTTGAACAATGGCTATATCTTTCAAACTTGTAGCTGGATTACACTGAATTTGACTTATATTGTGCAGAATCATGTCCTAAACAACATATTTCAACAGCAGAAACCAGCTTAATGAAATTCAAAAGTTATTGCCACTCCTAATCAAAAACGCTCCAACTCGATGAGATAAGCGCTTTTTGACCCTATGGCTATATCTTTCAAACTTGTTGCTGGATTACACTGAATTTGACTTATATTGTGCAGAATCATGTCCTAAACAACATATTTCAACAGCAGTAACTAGCTTGATGAAATTCAAAAGTTATTATCATTCCTAATCAAAAACGCTTCAACTCGGTGAGATAAGCACTTTTTGATCGAATGGCTTTATCTTGTGAACCTGTGAAGGGATTACACTACATTTGACATATATTGTGCAGAATCATGTCCTAAACAACATATTTCAACAGCAGAAACCAGCTTGATGAAATTCAAAAGTTATTGCCGCTCCTAATCAAAAACGCTTCAACTCGGTGAGATAAGCATTTTTTGAACGAATGGCTATATCTTGTGAACCTGTGAAGGGATTACACTAAATTTGACAAATATTGTGCAGAATCATGTCCAAAACAACATATTTCAACAGCAAAAACCAGCTTGATGAAATTCTAAAGCTATTGCCACTCCTAGTCAAAAAAGCTCCAACTCGATGAGATAAGCGCTTTTTGACCCTATGGCTATATCTTTCAAACTTGTTGCTGGATTACACTGAATTTTGACTTATATTGTGCAGAATCATGCCCTGAACAACATATTTCAACAGCAGAAACCAGCTTGATGAAATTCAAAAGTTATTATCACTCCTTATCAAAAAGGCTTCAAATCGGTGAGATAAGAACTTTTTGAACGAATGGCTATATCTTGTGAACATGTGAAGGGATTACACTAAATTTGACATATATTGTGCAGAATCATGTCCTAAACAACATAGTTCAACAGCAGAAACCAGCTTGATGAAATTCAAAATTTATTGCCACTCCTAATCACAAACGCTTCAACTCGGTGAGATAAGCACTTTTTAGACGAATGGCTATATATTTTGAACCTTTTAAGGGATTACACTAAATTTGACATGTATTGTGCAGAATCATGTCCTAAACAACATATTTCAACAGCAGAAACCAGCTTGATGATATTTAAAAGTTATTGCCACTCCTAATAAAAAACGCTTCAACTCGGTGAGATAAGCACTTTTTGAACGAATGGCTATATCTTTTGAACCTGTGAAGGGATTACACTTAATTTGACATATATTGTGCAGAATCATGTCCTAAACAACATATTTCAACAGCAGACACCAGCTTGATGAAATTCAAAAGTTATTGCCACTCCTAATCAAAAACGCTCCAACTCGATGATATAAGCGCTTTTTGACCCTATGGCTTCATCTTTCAAAAATGTAACTGGATTATACTGCATTTGACTTATATTGTGCAGAATCATGTCCTAAACAACATATTTCAACAGCAGAAACCAGCTTAATGAAATTCAAAAGTTATTGCCTCTCCTAAACAAAAACGCTTCAACTCGGTGAGATAAGCACTTTTGAACAAATGGCTATATCTTTCTAACCTGTGAAGGGATTACACTAAATTTGACATATATTGTGCAGAATCATGTCCTAAACAACATATTTCAACAGCAGATACCAGCTTGATGAAATCAAAAGTTATTGCCACTCCTAATCAAAAACGCTTCAACTCGATGAGATAAGCGCTTTTTGACCCTATGGCTATATCTTTTAAACTTGTAACTGGATTGTACTGCATTTGACTTATATTGTGCAGAATCATGTCCTAAACAACATATTTCAACAGCAGAAACCAGCTTGACGAAATTCAAAAGTTTTTGCTACTCCTAATCAAAAACGCTTCAACTCGGTGAGATAAGCCCTTTTTTAACGAATGGCTATATCTTGTGAACCTGTGAAGGGATTACACTAAATTTGACATCTATTGTGCAAAATCATGTCCCAAAAAACATATTTCAACAGCAGAAACCAGCTTGATGAAATTCAAAAGGTATTGCCACTCCTAAAAAAAAAACGCTTCAACTCGGTGAGATAAGCACTTTTGAACGAATGGCTATATCTTTTGAACCTGTGAAGGGATTACACTAAATTTGAAATATATTGTGCAGAATCATGTCCGAAACAACATATTTCAACAGCAGATACCAGCTTGATGAAATTCAAAAGGTATTGCCACTCCTAATCAAAAACGCTCCAACTCGATGAGATAAGCGCTTTTTTAACCTATGGCTATATCTTTTAAACCTGTAGCTGGATTACACTGAATTTGACTTATATTGTGAAGAATCATGTCCTAAACATAATATTTCAACAGCAGAAACCAGCTTGATGAAATTCAAAAGTTATTGCCACTCCTAATCAAAAACGGTTCTACTTGGTAAGATAAGCACTTTTTGAACGAATGGCTATATCTTGTGAACCTGTGAAGGGATTACACTAAATTTGACATATATTGTGCAGAATCATGTCCTAAACAACATATTTCAACAGCAGAAACCAGCTTGATGAAATTCAAAAGTTATTGCCTCTCCTAAACAAAAACGCTTCAACTCGGTGAGATAAGCACTTTTGAACGAATGGCTATATCTTTTGAACCTGTGAAGGGATTACACTAAATTTGACATATATTGTGCAGAATCATGTCCTAAACAACATATTTCAAGAGCAGATACCAGCTTGATGAAATTCAAAAGGTATTGCCACTCCTAATCAAAAACGCTTCAACTCGGTGAGATAAGCACTTTTTGAACAATGGCTATATCTTTCAAACTTGTAGCTGGATTACACTGAATTTGACTTATATTGTGCAGAATCATGTCCTAAACAACATATTTCAACAGCAGAAACCAGCTTAATGAAATTCAAAAGTTATTGCCACTCCTAATCAAAAACGCTCCAACTCGATGAGATAAGCGCTTTTTGACCCCTATGGCTATATCTTTCAAACTTGTTGCTGGATTACACTGAATTTGACTTATATTGTGCAGAATCATGTCCTAAACAACATATTTCAACAGCAGTAACTAGCTTGATGAAATTCAAAAGTTATTATCATTCCTAATCAAAAACGCTTCAACTCGGTGAGATAAGCACTTTTTGATCGAATGGCTTTATCTTGTGAACCTGTGAAGGGATTACACTACATTTGACATATATTGTGCAGAATCATGTCCTAAACAACATATTTCAACAGCAGAAACCAGCTTGATGAAATTCAAAAGTTATTGCCGCTCCTAATCAAAAACGCTTCAACTCGGTGAGATAAGCATTTTTTGAACGAATGGCTATATCTTGTGAACCTGTGAAGGGATTACACTAAATTTGACAAATATTGTGCAGAATCATGTCCAAAACAACATATTTCAACAGCAAAAACCAGCTTGATGAAATTCTAAAGCTATTGCCACTCCTAGTCAAAAAAGCTCCAACTCGATGAGATAAGCGCTTTTTGACCCTATGGCTATATCTTTCAAACTTGTTGCTGGATTACACTGAATTTTGACTTATATTGTGCAGAATCATGCCCTGAACAACATATTTCAACAGCAGAAACCAGCTTGATGAAATTCAAAAGTTATTATCACTCCTTATCAAAAAGGCTTCAAATCGGTGAGATAAGAACTTTTTGAACGAATGGCTATATCTTGTGAACATGTGAAGGGATTACACTAAATTTGACATATATTGTGCAGAATCATGTCCTAAACAACATAGTTCAACAGCAGAAACCAGCTTGATGAAATTCAAAATTTATTGCCACTCCTAATCACAAACGCTTCAACTCGGTGAGATAAGCACTTTTTAGACGAATGGCTATATATTTTGAACCTTTTAAGGGATTACACTAAATTTGACATGTATTGTGCAGAATCATGTCCTAAACAACATATTTCAACAGCAGAAACCAGCTTGATGATATTTAAAAGTTATTGCCACTCCTAATAAAAAAACGCTTCAACTCGGTGAGATAAGCACTTTTTGAACGAATGGCTATATCTTTTGAACCTGTGAAGGGATTACACTTAATTTGACATATATTGTGCAGAATCATGTCCTAAACAACATATTTCAACAGCAGACACCAGCTTGATGAAATTCAAAAGTTATTGCCACTCCTAATCAAAAACGCTCCAACTCGATGATATAAGCGCTTTTTGACCCTATGGCTTCATCTTTCAAAAATGTAACTGGATTATACTGCATTTGACTTATATTGTGCAGAATCATGTCCTAAACAACATATTTCAACAGCAGAAACCAGCTTAATGAAATTCAAAAGTTATTGCCTCTCCTAAACAAAAACGCTTCAACTCGGTGAGATAAGCACTTTTGAACAAATGGCTATATCTTTCTAACCTGTGAAGGGATTACACTAAATTTGACATATATTGTGCAGAATCATGTCCTAAACAACATATTTCAACAGCAGATACCAGCTTGATGAAATCAAAAGTTATTGCCACTCCTAATCAAAAACGCTTCAACTCGATGAGATAAGCGCTTTTTGACCCTATGGCTATATCTTTTAAACTTGTAACTGGATTGTACTGCATTTGACTTATATTGTGCAGAATCATGTCCTAAACAACATATTTCAACAGCAGAAACCAGCTGAATGAAATTCAAAAGTTATCATCACTCCTAATCAAAAACGCTTCAACTCGGTGAGATAAGCACTTTTTGAACGACATATTTCAACAGCAGAAACCAGCTTGATGAAATTCAAAAGTTATTGCCACTCCTAATCAAAAACGCTCCAACTTGATGAGATAAGCGCTTTTTGACCCTATGGCTATATCTTTCAAACTTGTTGCTGGATTACACTGAATTTGACTTATATTGTGCAGAATCATGTCCTAAACAACATATTTCAACAGCAGAAACCAGCTTGATGAAATTCAAAAGTTATTCCCTCTCCTAAACAAAAACGCTTCAACTCGTTGAGATAAGCACTTTTGAACGAATGGCTTTATCTTTTGAACCTGTGAAGGGATTACACTAAATTTGACATATATTGTGCAGAATCATGTCCTAAACAACATATTTCAACATCAGATACCAGCTTGATGAAATTCAAAAGGTATTGCCACTCCTAATCAAAAACGCTCCAACTCGATGATATAAGCGCTTTTTTAACCTATGGCTATATCTTTTAAACTTGTAGCTCGATTACACTGAATTTGACTTATATTCTGCAGAATCATGTCCTAAACAACATATTTCAACAGCAGAAACCAGCTTGATGAAATTCAAAAGTTATTGCCATTCCTAATCAAAAACGGTTCAACTCGGTGAGATAAGCACTTTTTGAACGAATGGCTATATCTTGTGAACCTGTGAAGGGATTACACTATATTTGACACATATTGTGCAGAATCATGTCCTGAAACACATATTTCAACAGCAGAAACCAGCTTGATGATATTCAAAAGTTATTGCCACTCCTAATCAAAAACGCTCCAACTCGATGAGATAAGCGCTTTTTGACCCTATGGCTATATCTTTCAAACTTGTTGCTGGATTACACTGAATTTCACTTATATTGTGCAGAATCATGTCCTAAACAACATATTTCAACAGCAGAAACCAGCTTGATGTAATTCAAAAGTTTTTGCTACTCCTAATCAAAAACGCTTCAACTTAGTGAGATAAGCACTTTATGAACGAATGGCTATATCTTGTGAACCTGTCAAGGGATTACACTAAATTTGACTTATATTGTGCAGAATCATGTCCTAAAAAACGTATTTCAACAGCAGAAACCAGCTTGATGAAATTCAAAAGTTATTGCCTCTCCTAAACAAAAACACTTCAACTCGGTGAGATAAGCACTTTTGAACGAATGGCTATATCTTTCTAACCTGTGAAGGGATTACACTAAATTTGACATATATTGTGCAGAATCATGTCCTAAACAACATATTTCAACATCAGATACCAGCTTGATGAAATCATAAGTTATTGCCACTCCTAATCAAAAACGCTCCAACTCGGGGAGATAAGCACTTTTTGAACGAATGGCTATATCTTTTAAAGCTGTGAAGGGATTACTCTAAATTTGACATATATTGTGCAGAATCATGTCCTAAACAACATATTTCAACAGCAGACAACAGCTTGATGAAATTCAAAAGTTATTACCACTCCTGATCAAAAACGCTCCAACTCGATGAGATACGCGCTTTTTGAACGAATGGCTATATCTTTTAAACTTGTAACTGGATTACACTGAATTTGACTTATATTGTGCAGAATCATGTCCTAAGCAACATATTTCAACAGCAGAAACCATCTTAATGAAATTCAAAAGTTATTGCCACTCCTAATCAAAAACGCTTCAACTCAGTGAGATAAGCACTTTTTGATCGAATGGCTATATCTTGTGAACCTGTGAAGGGATTACACTGAATTTGACATATATTGTGCAGAATCATGTCCTAAACAACATATTTCAACAGCAGAAACCAGCTTGATGAAATTCAAAAGTTATTGCCACTCCTAATCAAAAACGCTCCAACTCGATGAGATAAGCGCTTTTTGACCCTATGGCTATATCTTTCAAACTTGTGTCTGGATTACACTGAATTTGACTTATATTGTGCAGAATCATGTCCTAAACAACATATTTCAACAGCAGAAACCAGCTTGTTGAAATTCAAAAGTTATTATCACTCCTAATCAAAAACGCTTCAACCCTTGTGAGATTAACGCTTTTTTACCCTATGGCTATATCTTTTAAACTTGTTGCTGGATTACACTGAATTTGACTTTTATTGTGCAGAATCATGTCCTAAACAACATATTTCAACATCAGATACAAGCTTGATGAAATCAAAAGTTATTGCCACTCCTAATCATAAAACGCTCCAACTCGGGGAGATAAGCACTTTTTGAACGAATGGCTATATCTTTTAAGCTGTGAAGGGATTACTCTAAATTTGACATATATTGTGCAGAATCATGTCCTAAACAACATATTTCAACAGCAGACAACAGCTTGATGAAATTCAAAAGTTATTACCACTCCTGATCAAAAACGCTCCAACTCGATGAGATACGCGCTTTTTGAACGAATGGCTATATCTTTTAAACTTGTAACTGGATTACACTGAATTTGACTTATATTGTGCAGAATCATGTCCTTAGCAACATATTTCAACAGCAGAAACCAGCTTAATGAAATTCAAAAGTTATTGCCACTCCTAATCAAAAACGCTTCAACTCAGTGAGATAAGCACTTTTTGATCGAATGGCTATATCTTGTGAACCTGTGAAGGGATTACACTGAATTTGACATATATTGTGCAGAATCATGTCCTAAACAACATATTTCAACAGCAGAAACCAGCTTGATGAAATTCAAAAGTTATTGCCACTCCTAATCAAAAACGCTCCAACTCGATGAGATAAGCGCTTTTTGACCCTATGGCTATATCTTTCAAACTTGTGTCTGGATTACACTGAATTTGACTTATATTGTGCAGAATCATGTCCTAAACAACATATTTCAACAGCAGAAACCAGCTTGTTGAAATTCAAAAGTTATTATCACTCCTAATCAAAAACGCTTCAACCCTTGTGAGATTAGCGCTTTTTTACCCTATGGCTATATCTTTTAAACTTGTTGCTGGATTACACTGAATTTGACTTTTATTGTGCAGAATCATGTCCTAAACAACATATTTCAACAGCAGAAACCAGCTTGATGAAATTCAAAAGTTATTGCCTCTCCTAAAGAAAAACGCTTCAACTCGGTGAGATAAGCACTTTTGAACGAAATGCTATATCTTTTGAACCGGTGAAGGGATTACACTAAAATTGACATATATTGTGCAGAATCATGTCCTAAACAACATATTTCAACAGCAGATACCAGCTTGATGAAATTCAAAAGGTATTGCCACTGCTAATAAAAAACGCTCCAACTCGGGGAGATGAGCACTATTGAACGAATGGCTTTATCTTGTAAACCTGTGAAGGGATTACACTAAATTTGACATATATTGTGCAGAATCATGTCCTAAACAACATATTTCAACAGCAGAAACCAGCTTGATGAAATTCAAAAGTTATTGCCTCTCCTAAAGAAAAAACGCTTCAACTCGGTGAGATAAGCACTTTTGAACGAAATGCTATATCTTTTGAACCGGTGAAGGGATTACACTAAAATTGACATATATTGTGCAGAATCATGTCCTAAACAACATATTTCAACAGCAGATACCAGCTTGATGAAATTCAAAAGTTATTGCCACTGCTAATAAAAAACGCTCCAACTCGGGGAGATGAGCACTATTGAACGAATGGCTTTATCTTGTAAACCTGTGAAGGGATTACACTAAATTTGACATATATTGTGCAGAATCATGTCCTAAACAACATATTTCAACAGCAGAAACCAGCTTGATGAAATTCAAAAGTTATTGCCACTCCTCATAAAAAAACGCTCCAACTAGATGAGATAAGCGCTTTTTGACCCTATGGCTATATCTTGTAAACATGTCGCTGGATTACACTGAATTTGACATATGTTGTGCAGCATCATGTCCTAAACAACATATTTCAAACAGCAGAAACCAGCTTGATGAAATTCAAAAGTTATTGCCACTCCTAATCAAAAACGCTCCAACTCGATGAGATAAGCGCTCTTTGACCCTATGGCTATATCTTTCAAACTTGTTGCTGGATTACACTGAATTTGACTTATATTGTGCAGAATCATGTCCTAAACAACATATTTCAACAGCAGAAACCAGCTTGATGAAATTCAAAAGTTATTGCCTCTCCTAAACAAAAACGCTTCAACTCGGTGAGATAAGCACTTTTGAACGAATGGCTTTATCTTTTGAACCTGTGAAGGGATTACACTAAATTTGACATATATTGTGCAGAATCATGTCCTAAACAACATATTTCAACATCAGATACCAGCTTGATGAAATTCAAAAGGTATTTCCACTCCTAATCAAAAACGCTCCAACTCGATGAGATAAGCGCTTTTTTAACCTATGGCTATATCTTTTAAACTTGTAGTTCGATTACACTGAATTTGACTTATATTGTGCAGAATCATGTCCTAAACAACATATTTCAACAGCAGATACAAGCTTGATGAAATTCAAAAGTTATTGCCATTCCTAATCAAAAACGCTTCAACTCGGTGATATAAGCACTTTTTGAACGAATGGCTATATCTTGTGAACCTGTGAAGGGATTACACTGAATTTGACATATATTGTGCAGAATCATGTCCTAAACAACATATTTCAACAGCAGAAACCAGCTTGATGAAATTCAAAAGTTATTGCCACTCCTAATCAAAAACGCTCCAACTCGATGAGATAAGCGCTTTTTTAACCTATGGCTATATCTTTTAAACTTGTAGCTCGATTACACTGAATTTGACTTATATTGTGCAGAATCATGTCCTAAACAACATATTTCAACAGCAGATACCAGCTTGATGAAATTCAAAAGTTATTGCCATTCCTAATCAAAAACGGTTCAACTCGGTGAGATAAGCACTTTTTGAACGAATGGCTATATCTTGTGAACCTGTGAAGGGATTACACTAAATTTGACACATATTGTGCAGAATCATGTCCTAAAACACATATTTCAACAGCAGAAACCAGCTTGATGATATTCAAAAGTTATTGCCACTCCTAATCAAAAACGCTCCAACTCGATGAGATAAGCGCTTTTTGACCCTATGGCTATATCTTTCAAACTTGTTGCTGGATTACACTGAATTTCACTTATATTGTGCAGAATCATGTCCTAAACAACATATTTCAACAGCAGAAACCAGCTTGATGTAATTCAAAAGTTTTTGCTACTCCTAATCAAAAACGCTTCAACTCGGTGAGATAAGCACTTTATGAACGAATGGCTATATCTTGTGAACCTGTCAAGGGATTACACTAAATTTGACTTATATTGTGCAGAATCATGTCCTAAAAAACGTATTTCAACAGCAGAAACCAGCTTGATGAAATTCAAAAGTTATTGCCTCTCCTAAACAAAAACACTTCAACTCGGTGAGATAAGCACTTTTGAACGAATGGCTATATCTTTCTAACCTGTGAAGGGATTACACTAAATTTGACATATATTGTGCAGAATCATGTCCTAAACAACATATTTCAACATCAGATACAAGCTTGATGAAATCAAAAGTTATTGCCACTCCTAATCAAAAACGCTCCAACTCGGGGAGATAAGCACTTTTTGAACGAATGGCTATATCTTTTAAGCTGTGAAGGGATTACTCTAAATTTGACATATATTGTGCAGAATCATGTCCTAAACAACATATTTCAACAGCAGACAACAGCTTGATGAAATTCAAAAGTTATTACCACTCCTGATCAAAAACGCTCCAACTCGATGAGATACGCGCTTTTTGAACGAATGGCTATATCTTTTAAACTTGTAACTGGATTACACTGAATTTGACTTATATTGTGCAGAATCATGTCCTTAGCAACATATTTCAACAGCAGAAACCAGCTTAATGAAATTCAAAAGTTATTGCCACTCCTAATCAAAAACGCTTCAACTCAGTGAGATAAGCACTTTTTGATCGAATGGCTATATCTTGTGAACCTGTGAAGGGATTACACTGAATTTGACATATATTGTGCAGAATCATGTCCTAAACAACATATTTCAACAGCAGAAACCAGCTTGATGAAATTCAAAAGTTATTGCCACTCCTAATCAAAAACGCTCCAACTCGATGAGATAAGCGCTTTTTGACCCTATGGCTATATCTTTCAAACTTGTGTCTGGATTACACTGAATTTGACTTATATTGTGCAGAATCATGTCCTAAACAACATATTTCAACAGCAGAAACCAGCTTGTTGAAATTCAAAAGTTATTATCACTCCTAATCAAAAACGCTTCAACCCTTGTGAGATTAGCGCTTTTTTACCCTATGGCTATATCTTTTAAACTTGTTGCTGGATTACACTGAATTTGACTTTTATTGTGCAGAATCATGTCCTAAACAACATATTTCAACAGCAGAAACCAGCTTGATGAAATTCAAAAGTTATTGCCTCTCCTAAAGAAAAACGCTTCAACTCGGTGAGATAAGCACTTTTGAACGAAATGCTATATCTTTTGAACCGGTGAAGGGATTACACTAAATTTGACATATATTGTGCAGAATCATGTCCTAAACAACATATTTCAACAGCAGATACCAGCTTGATGAAATTCAAAAGGTATTGCCACTGCTAATAAAAAACGCTCCAACTCGGGGAGATGAGCACTATTGAACGAATGGCTTTATCTTGTAAACCTGTGAAGGGATTACACTAAATTTGACATATATTGTGCAGAATCATGTCCTAAACAACATATTTCAACAGCAGAAACCAGCTTGATGAAATTCAAAAGTTATTGCCACTCCTAATAAAAAACGCTCCAACTAGATGAGATAAGCGCTTTTTGACCCTATGGCTATATCTTGTAAACATGTCGCTGGATTACACTGAATTTGACATATGTTGTGCAGCATCATGTCCTAAACAACATATTTCAACAGCAGAAACCAGCTTGATGAAATTCAAAAGTTATTGCCACTCCTAATCAAAAACGCTCCAACTCGATGAGATAAGCGCTCTTTGACCCTATGGCTATATCTTTCAAACTTGTTGCTGGATTACACTGAATTTGACTTATATTGTGCAGAATCATGTCCTAAACAACATATTTCAACAGCAGAAACCAGCTTGATGAAATTCAGAAGTTATTGCCTCTCCTAAACAAAAACGCTTCAACTCGGTGAGATAAGCACTTTTGAACGAATGGCTTTATCTTTTGAACCTGTGAAGGGATTACACTAAATTTGACATATATTGTGCAGAATCATGTCCTAAACAACATATTTCAACATCAGATACCAGCTTGATGAAATTCAAAAGGTATTTCCACTCCTAATCAAAAACGCTCCAACTCGATGAGATAAGCGCTTTTTTAACCTATGGCTATATCTTTTAAACTTGTAGTTCGATTACACTGAATTTGACTTATATTGTGCAGAATCATGTCCTAAACAACATATTTCAACAGCAGATACAAGCTTGATGAAATTCAAAAGTTATTGCCATTCCTAATCAAAAACGCTTCAACTCGGTGATATAAGCACTTTTTGAACGAATGGCTATATCTTGTGAACCTGTGAAGGGATTACACTGAATTTGACATATATTTTGCAGAATCATGTCCTAAACAACATATTTCAACAGCAGAAACCAGCTTGATGAAATTCAAAAGTTATTGCCACTCCTAATCAAAAACGCTCCAACTCGATGAGATAAGCGCTTTTTTAACCTATGGCTATATCTTTTAAACTTGTAGCTCGATTACACTGAATTTGACTTATATTGTGCAGAATCATGTCCTAAACAACATATTTCAACAGCAGATACCAGCTTGATGAAATTCAAAAGTTATTGCCATTCCTAATCAAAAACGGTTCAACTCGGTGAGATAAGCACTTTTTGAACGAATGGCTATATCTTGTGAACCTGTGAAGGGATTACACTAAATTTGACACATATTGTGCAGAATCATGTCCTAAAACACATATTTCAACAGCAGAAACCAGCTTGATGATATTCAAAAGTTATTGCCACTCCTAATCAAAAACGCTCCAACTCGATGAGATAAGCGCTTTTTGACCCTATGGCTATATCTTTCAAACTTGTTGCTGGATTACACTGAATTTCACTTATATTGTGCAGAATCATGTCCTAAACAACATATTTCAACAGCAGAAACCAGCTTGATGTAATTCAAAAGTTTTTGCTACTCCTAATCAAAAACGCTTCAACTCGGTGAGATAAGCACTTTATGAACGAATGGCTATATCTTGTGAACCTGTCAAGGGATTACACTAAATTTGACTTATATTGTGCAGAATCATGTCCTAAAAAACGTATTTCAACAGCAGAAACCAGCTTGATGAAATTCAAAAGTTATTGCCTCTCCTAAACAAAAACACTTCAACTCGGTGAGATAAGCACTTTTGAACGAATGGCTATATCTTTCTAACCTGTGAAGGGATTACACTAAATTTGACATATATTGTGCAGAATCATGTCCTAAACAACATATTTCAACATCAGATACAAGCTTGATGAAATCAAAAGTTATTGCCACTCCTAATCAAAAACGCTCCAACTCGGGGAGATAAGCACTTTTTGAACGAATGGCTATATCTTTTAAGCTGTGAAGGGATTACTCTAAATTTGACATATATTGTGCAGAATCATGTCCTAAACAACATATTTCAACAGCAGACAACAGCTTGATGAAATTCAAAAGTTATTACCACTCCTGATCAAAAACGCTCCAACTCGATGAGATACGCGCTTTTTGAACGAATGGCTATATCTTTTAAACTTGTAACTGGATTAAATGAATTTGACTTATATTGTGCAGAATCATGTCCTAAGCAACATATTTCAACAGCAGAAACCAGCTTAATGAAATTCAAAAGTTATTGCCACTCCTAATCAAAAACGCTTCAACTCAGTGAGATAAGCACTTTTTGATCGAATGGCTATATCTTGTGAACCTGTGAAGGGATTACACTGAATTTGACATATATTGTGCAGAATCATGTCCTAAACAACATATTTCAACAGCAGAAACCAGCTTGATGAAATTCAAAAGTTATTGCCACTCCTAATCAAAAACGCTCCAACTCGATGAGATAAGCGCTTTTTGACCCTATGGCTATATCTTTCAAACTTGTGTCTGGATTACACTGAATTTGACTTATATTGTGCAGAATCATGTCCTAAACAACATATTTCAACAGCAGAAACCAGCTTGTTGAAATTCAAAAGTTATTATCACTCCTAATCAAAAACGCTTCAACCCTTGTGAGATTAGCGCTTTTTTACCCTATGGCTATATCTTTTAAACTTGTTGCTGGATTACACTGAATTTGACTTTTATTGTGCAGAATCATGTCCTAAACAACATATTTCAACAGCAGAAACCAGCTTGATGAAATTCAAAAGTTATTGCCTCTCCTAAAGAAAAACGCTTCAACTCGGTGAGATAAGCACTTTTGAACGAAATGCTATATCTTTTGAACCGGTGAAGGGATTACACTAAAATTGACATATATTGTGCAGAATCATGTCCTAAACAACATATTTCAACAGCAGATACCAGCTTGATGAAATTCAAAAGGTATTGCCACTGCTAATAAAAAACGCTCCAACTCGGGGAGATGAGCACTATTGAACGAATGGCTTTATCTTGTAAACCTGTGAAGGGATTACACTAAATTTGACATATATTGTGCAGAATCATGTCCTAAACAACATATTTCAACAGCAGAAACCAGCTTGATGAAATTCAAAAGTTATTGCCACTCCTAATAAAAAACGCTCCAACTAGATGAGATAAGCGCTTTTTGACCCTATGGCTATATCTTGTAAACATGTCGCTGGATTACACTGAATTTGACATATGTTGTGCAGCATCATGTCCTAAACAACATATTTCAACAGCAGAAACCAGCTTGATGAAATTCAAAAGTTATTGCCACTCCTAATCAAAAACGCTCCAACTCGATGAGATAAGCGCTCTTTGACCCTATGGCTATATCTTTCAAACTTGTTGCTGGATTACACTGAATTTGACTTATATTGTGCAGAATCATGTCCTAAACAACATATTTCAACAGCAGAAACCAGCTTGATGAAATTCAAAAGTTATTGCCTCTCCTAAACAAAAACGCTTCAACTCGGTGAGATAAGCACTTTTGAACGAATGGCTTTATCTTTTGAACCTGTGAAGGGATTACACTAAATTTGACATATATTGTGCAGAATCATGTCCTAAACAACATATTTCAACATCAGATACCAGCTTGATGAAATTCAAAAGGTATTTCCACTCCTAATCAAAAACGCTCCAACTCGATGAGATAAGCGCTTTTTTAACCTATGGCTATATCTTTTAAACTTGTAGTTCGATTACACTGAATTTGACTTATATTGTGCAGAATCATGTCCTAAACAACATATTTCAACAGCAGATACAAGCTTGATGAAATTCAAAAGTTATTGCCATTCCTAATCAAAAACGCTTCAACTCGGTGATATAAGCACTTTTTGAACGAATGGCTATATCTTGTGAACCTGTGAAGGGATTACACTGAATTTGACATATATTTTGCAGAATCATGTCCTAAACAACATATTTCAACAGCAGAAACCAGCTTGATGAAATTCAAAAGTTATTGCCACTCCTAATCAAAAACGCTCCAACTCGATGAGATAAGCGCTTTTTTAACCTATGGCTATATCTTTTAAACTTGTAGCTCGATTACACTGAATTTGACTTATATTGTGCAGAATCATGTCCTAAACAACATATTTCAACAGCAGATACCAGCTTGATGAAATTCAAAAGTTATTGCCATTCCTAATCAAAAACGGTTCAACTCGGTGAGATAAGCACTTTTTGAACGAATGGCTATATCTTGTGAACCTGTGAAGGGATTACACTAAATTTGACACATATTGTGCAGAATCATGTCCTAAAACACATATTTCAACAGCAGAAACCAGCTTGATGATATTCAAAAGTTATTGCCACTCCTAATCAAAAACGCTCCAACTCGATGAGATAAGCGCTTTTTGACCCTATGGCTATATCTTTCAAACTTGTTGCTGGATTACACTGAATTTCACTTATATTGTGCAGAATCATGTCCTAAACAACATATTTCAACAGCAGAAACCAGCTTGATGTAATTCAAAAGTTTTTGCTACTCCTAATCAAAAACGCTTCAACTCGGTGAGATAAGCACTTTATGAACGAATGGCTATATCTTGTGAACCTGTCAAGGGATTACACTAAATTTGACTTATATTGTGCAGAATCATGTCCTAAAAAACTTTTTTCAACAGCAGAAACCAGCTTGATGAAATTCAAAAGTTATTGCCTCTCCTAAACAAAAACACTTCAACTCGGTGAGATAAGCACTTTTGAACGAATGGCTATATCTTTCTAACCTGTGAAGGGATTACACTAAATTTGACATATATTGTGCAGAATCATGTCCTAAACAACATATTTCAACATCAGATACAAGCTTGATGAAATCAAAAGTTATTGCCACTCCTAATCAAAAACGCTCCAACTCGGGGAGATAAGCACTTTTTGAACGAATGGCTATATCTTTTAAGCTGTGAAGGGATTACTCTAAATTTGACATATATTGTGCAGAATCATGTCCTAAACAACATATTTCAACAGCAGACAACAGCTTGATGAAATTCAAAAGTTATTACCACTCCTGATCAAAAACGCTCCAACTCGATGAGATACGCGCTTTTTGAACGAATGGCTATATCTTTTAAACTTGTAACTGGATTACACTGAATTTGACTTATATTGTGCAGAATCATGTCCTAAGCAACATATTTCAACAGCAGAAACCAGCTTAATGAAATTCAAAAGTTATTGCCACTCCTAATCAAAAACGCTTCAACTCAGTGAGATAAGCACTTTTTGATCGAATGGCTATATCTTGTGAACCTGTGAAGGGATTACACTAAATTTGACATATATTGTGCAGAATCATGTCCTAAACAACATATTTCAACATCAGATACAAGCTTGATGAAATCAAAAGTTATTGCCACTCCTAATCAAAAACGCTCCAACTCGGGGAGATAAGCACTTTTTGAACGAATGGCTATATCTTTTAAGCTGTGAAGGGATTACTCTAAATTTGACATATATTGTGCAGAATCATGTCCTAAACAACATATTTCAACAGCAGACAACAGCTTGATGAAATTCAAAAGTTATTACCACTCCTGATCAAAAACGCTCCAACTCGATGAGATACGCGCTTTTTGAACGAATGGCTATATCTTTTAAACTTGTAACTGGATTACACTGAATTTGACTTATATTGTGCAGAATCATGTCCTAAGCAACATATTTCAACAGCAGAAACCAGCTTAATGAAATTCAAAAGTTATTGCCACTCCTAATCAAAAACGCTTCAACTCAGTGAGATAAGCACTTTTTGATCGAATGGCTATATCTTGTGAACCTGTGAAGGGATTACACTGAATTTGACATATATTGTGCAGAATCATGTCCTAAACAACATATTTCAACAGCAGAAACCAGCTTGATGAAATTCAAAAGTTATTGCCACTCCTAATCAAAAACGCTCCAACTCGATGAGATAAGCGCTTTTTGACCCTATGGCTATATCTTTCAAACTTGTGTCTGGATTACACTGAATTTGACTTATATTGTGCAGAATCATGTCCTAAACAACATATTTCAACAGCAGAAACCAGCTTGTTGAAATTCAAAAGTTATTATCACTCCTAATCAAAAACGCTTCAACCCTTGTGAGATTAGCGCTTTTTTACCCTATGGCTATATCTTTTAAACTTGTTGCTGGATTACACTGAATTTGACTTTTATTGTGCAGAATCATGTCCTAAACAACATATTTCAACAGCAGAAACCAGCTTGATGAAATTCAAAAGTTATTGCCTCTCCTAAAGAAAAACGCTTCAACTCGGTGAGATAAGCACTTTTGAACGAAATGCTATATCTTTTGAACCGGTGAAGGGATTACACTAAAATTGACATATATTGTGCAGAATCATGTCCTAAACAACATATTTCAACAGCAGATACCAGCTTGATGAAATTCAAAAGGTATTGCCACTGCTAATAAAAAACGCTCCAACTCGGGGAGATGAGCACTATTGAACGAATGGCTTTATCTTGTAAACCTGTGAAGGGATTACACTAAATTTGACATATATTGTGCAGAATCATGTCCTAAACAACATATTTCAACAGCAGAAACCAGCTTGATGAAATTCAAAAGTTATTGCCACTCCTAATAAAAAACGCTCCAACTAGATGAGATAAGCGCTTTTTGACCCTATGGCTATATCTTGTAAACATGTCGCTGGATTACACTGAATTTGACATATGTTGTGCAGCATCATGTCCTAAACAACATATTTCAACAGCAGAAACCAGCTTGATGAAATTCAAAAGTTATTGCCACTCCTAATCAAAAACGCTCCAACTCGATGAGATAAGCGCTCTTTGACCCTATGGCTATATCTTTCAAACTTGTTGCTGGATTACACTGAATTTGACTTATATTGTGCAGAATCATGTCCTAAACAACATATTTCAACAGCAGAAACCAGCTTGATGAAATTCAAAAGTTATTGCCTCTCCTAAACAAAAACGCTTCAACTCGGTGAGATAAGCACTTTTGAACGAATGGCTTTATCTTTTGAACCTGTGAAGGGATTACACTAAATTTGACATATATTGTGCAGAATCATGTCCTAAACAACATATTTCAACATCAGATACCAGCTTGATGAAATTCAAAAGGTATTTCCACTCCTAATCAAAAACGCTCCAACTCGATGAGATAAGCGCTTTTTTAACCTATGGCTATATCTTTTAAACTTGTAGTTCGATTACACTGAATTTGACTTATATTGTGCAGAATCATGTCCTAAACAACATATTTCAACAGCAGATACAAGCTTGATGAAATTCAAAAGTTACTGCCATTCCTAATCAAAAACGCTTCAACTCGGTGATATAAGCACTTTTTGAACGAATGGCTATATCTTGTGAACCTGTGAAGGGATTACACTGAATTTGACATATATTTTGCAGAATCATGTCCTAAACAACATATTTCAACAGCAGAAACCAGCTTGATGAAATTCAAAAGTTATTGCCACTCCTAATCAAAAACGCTCCAACTCGATGAGATAAGCGCTTTTTTAACCTATGGCTATATCTTTTAAACTTGTAGCTCGATTACACTGAATTTGACTTATATTGTGCAGAATCATGTCCTAAACAACATATTTCAACAGCAGATACCAGCTTGATGAAATTCAAAAGTTATTGCCATTCCTAATCAAAAACGGTTCAACTCGGTGAGATAAGCACTTTTTGAACGAATGGCTATATCTTGTGAACCTGTGAAGGGATTACACTAAATTTGACACATATTGTGCAGAATCATGTCCTAAAACACATATTTCAACAGCAGAAACCAGCTTGATGATATTCAAAAGTTATTGCCACTCCTAATCAAAAACGCTCCAACTCGATGAGATAAGCGCTTTTTGACCCTATGGCTATATCTTTCAAACTTGTTGCTGGATTACACTGAATTTCACTTATATTGTGCAGAATCATGTCCTAAACAACATATTTCAACAGCAGAAACCAGCTTGATGTAATTCAAAAGTTTTTGCTACTCCTAATCAAAAACGCTTCAACTCGGTGAGATAAGCACTTTATGAACGAATGGCTATATCTTGTGAACCTGTCAAGGGATTACACTAAATTTGACTTATATTGTGCAGAATCATGTCCTAAAAAACGTATTTCAACAGCAGAAACCAGCTTGATGAAATTCAAAAGTTATTGCCTCTCCTAAACAAAAACACTTCAACTCGGTGAGATAAGCACTTTTGAACGAATGGCTATATCTTTCTAACCTGTGAAGGGATTACACTAAATTTGACATATATTGTGCAGAATCATGTCCTAAACAACATATTTCAACATCAGATACAAGCTTGATGAAATCAAAAGTTATTGCCACTCCTAATCAAAAACGCTCCAACTCGGGGAGATAAGCACTTTTTGAACGAATGGCTATATCTTTTAAGCTGTGAAGGGATTACTCTAAATTTGACATATATTGTGCAGAATCATGTCCTAAACAACATATTTCAACAGCAGACAACAGCTTGATGAAATTCAAAAGTTATTACCACTCCTGATCAAAAACGCTCCAACTCGATGAGATACGCGCTTTTTGAACGAATGGCTATATCTTTTAAACTTGTAACTGGATTACACTGAATTTGACTTATATTGTGCAGAATCATGTCCTAAGCAACATATTTCAACAGCAGAAACCAGCTTAATGAAATTCAAAAGTTATTGCCACTCCTAATCAAAAACGCTTCAACTCAGTGAGATAAGCACTTTTTGATCGAATGGCTATATCTTGTGAACCTGTGAAGGGATTACACTGAATTTGACATATATTGTGCAGAATCATGTCCTAAACAACATATTTCAACAGCAGAAACCAGCTTGATGAAATTCAAAAGTTATTGCCACTCCTAATCAAAAACGCTCCAACTCGATGAGATAAGCGCTTTTTGACCCTATGGCTATATCTTTCAAACTTGTGTCTGGATTACACTGAATTTGACTTATATTGTGCAGAATCATGTCCTAAACAACATATTTCAACAGCAGAAACCAGCTTGTTGAAATTCAAAAGTTATTATCACTCCTAATCAAAAACGCTTCAACCCTTGTGAGATTAGCGCTTTTTTACCCTATGGCTATATCTTTTAAACTTGTTGCTGGATTACACTGAATTTGACTTTTATTGTGCAGAATCATGTCCTAAACAACATATTTCAACAGCAGAAACCAGCTTGATGAAATTCAAAAGTTATTGCCTCTCCTAAAGAAAAACGCTTCAACTCGGTGAGATAAGCACTTTTGAACGAAATGCTATATCTTTTGAACCGGTGAAGGGATTACACTAAAATTGACATATATTGTGCAGAATCATGTCCTAAACAACATATTTCAACAGCAGATACCAGCTTGATGAAATTCAAAAGGTATTGCCACTGCTAATAAAAAACGCTCCAACTCGGGGAGATGAGCACTATTGAACGAATGGCTTTATCTTGTAAACCTGTGAAGGGATTACACTAAATTTGACATATATTGTGCAGAATCATGTCCTAAACAACATATTTCAACAGCAGAAACAAGCTTGATGAAATTCAAAAGTTATTGCCACTCCTAATAAAAAACGCTCCAACTAGATGAGATAAGCGCTTTTTGACCCTATGGCTATATCTTGTAAACATGTCGCTGGATTACACTGAATTTGACATATGTTGTGCAGCATCATGTCCTAAACAACATATTTCAACAGCAGAAACCAGCTTGATGAAATTCAAAAGTTATTGCCACTCCTAATCAAAAACGCTCCAACTCGATGAGATAAGCGCTCTTTGACCCTATGGCTATATCTTTCAAACTTGTTGCTGGATTACACTGAATTTGACTTATATTGTGCAGAATCATGTCCTAAACAACATATTTCAACAGCAGAAACCAGCTTGATGAAATTCAAAAGTTATTGCCTCTCCTAAACAAAAACGCTTCAACTCGGTGAGATAAGCACTTTGAACGAATGGCTTTATCTTTTGAACCTGTGAAGGGATTACACTAAATTTGACATATATTGTGCAGAATCATGTCCTAAACAACCATATTTCAACATCAGATACCAGCTTGATGAAATTCAAAAGGTATTTCCACTCCTAATCAAAAACGCTCCAACTCGATGAGATAAGCGCTTTTTTAAACCTATGGCTATATCTTTTAAACTTGTAGTTCGATTACACTGAATTTGACTTATATTGTGCAGAATCATGTCCTAAACAACATATTTCAACAGCAGATACAAGCTTGATGAAATTCAAAAGTTATTGCCATTCCTAATCAAAAACGCTTCAACTCGGTGATATAAGCACTTTTTGAACGAATGGCTATATCTTGTGAACCTGTGAAGGGATTACACTGAATTTGACATATATTTTGCAGAATCATGTCCTAAACAACATATTTCAACAGCAGAAACCAGCTTGATGAAATTCAAAAGTTATTGCCACTCCTAATCAAAAACGCTCCAACTCGATGAGATAAGCGCTTTTTTAACCTATGGCTATATCTTTTAAACTTGTAGCTCGATTACACTGAATTTGACTTATATTGTGCAGAATCATGTCCTAAACAACATATTTCAACAGCAGATACCAGCTTGATGAATTCAAAAGTTATTGCCATTCCTAATCAAAAACGGTTCAACTCGGTGAGATAAAGCACTTTTTGAACGAATGGCTATATCTTGTGAACCTGTGAAGGGATTACACTAAATTTGACACATATTGTGCAGAATCATGTCCTAAAACACATATTTCAACAGCAGAAACCAGCTTGATGATATTCAAAAGTTATTGCCACTCCTAATCAAAAAACGCTCCAACTCGATGAGATAAGCGCTTTTTGACCCTATGGCTATATCTTTCAAACTTGTTGCTGGATTACACTGAATTTCACTTATATTGTGCAGAATCATGTCCTAAACAACATATTTCAACAGCAGAAACCAGCTTGATGTAATTCAAAAGTTTTTGCTACTCCTAATCAAAAACGCTTCAACTCGGTGAGATAAGCACTTTATGAACGAATGGCTATATCTTGTGAACCTGTCAAGGGATTACACTAAATTTGACTTATATTGTGCAGAATCATGTCCTAAAAAACGTATTTCAACAGCAGAAACCAGCTTGATGAAATTCAAAAGTTATTGCCTCTCCTAAACAAAAACACTTCAACTCGGTGAGATAAGCACTTTTGAACGAATGGCTATATCTTTCTAACCTGTGAAGGGATTACACTAAATTTGACATATATTGTGCAGAATCATGTCCTAAACAACATATTTCAACATCAGATACAAGCTTGATGAAATCAAAAGTTATTGCCACTCCTAATCAAAAACGCTCCAACTCGGGGAGATAAGCACTTTTTGAACGAATGGCTATATCTTTTAAGCTGTGAAGGGATTACTCTAAATTTGACATATATTGTGCAGAATCATGTCCTAAACAACATATTTCAACAGCAGACAACAGCTTGATGAAATTCAAAAGTTATTACCACTCCTGATCAAAAACGCTCCAACTCGATGAGATACGCGCTTTTTGAACGAATGGCTATATCTTTTAAACTTGTAACTGGATTACACTGAATTTGACTTATATTGTGCAGAATCATGTCCTAAGCAACATATTTCAACAGCAGAAACCAGCTTAATGAAATTCAAAAGTTATTGCCACTCCTAATCAAAAACGCTTCAACTCAGTGAGATAAGCACTTTTTGATCGAATGGCTATATCTTGTGAACCTGTGAAGGGATTACACTGAATTTGACATATATTGTGCAGAATCATGTCCTAAACAACATATTTCAACAGCAGAAACCAGCTTGATGAAATTCAAAAGTTATTGCCACTCCTAATCAAAAACGCTCCAACTCGATGAGATAAGCGCTTTTTGACCCTATGGCTATATCTTTCAAACTTGTGTCTGGATTACACTGAATTTGACTTATATTGTGCAGAATCATGTCCTAAACAACATATTTCAACAGCAGAAACCAGCTTGTTGAAATTCAAAAGTTATTATCACTCCTAATCAAAAACGCTTCAACCCTTGTGAGATTAGCGCTTTTTTACCCTATGGCTATATCTTTTAAACTTGTTGCTGGATTACACTGAATTTGACTTTTATTGTGCAGAATCATGTCCTAAACAACATATTTCAACAGCAGAAACCAGCTTGATGAAATTCAAAAGTTATTGCCTCTCCTAAAGAAAAACGCTTCAACTCGGTGAGATAAGCACTTTTGAACGAAATGCTATATCTTTTGAACCGGTGAAGGGATTACACTAAAATTGACATATATTGTGCAGAATCATGTCCTAAACAACATATTTCAACAGCAGATACCAGCTTGATGAAATTCAAAAGGTATTGCCACTGCTAATAAAAAACGCTCCAACTCGGGGAGATGAGCACTATTGAACGAATGGCTTTATCTTGTAAACCTGTGAAGGGATTACACTAAATTTGACATATATTGTGCAGAATCATGTCCTAAACAACATATTTCAACAGCAGAAACCAGCTTGATGAAATTCAAAAGTTATTGCCACTCCTAATAAAAAACGCTCCAACTAGATGAGATAAGCGCTTTTTGACCCTATGGCTATATCTTGTAAACATGTCGCTGGATTACACTGAATTTGACATATGTTGTGCAGCATCATGTCCTAAACAACATATTTCAACAGCAGAAACCAGCTTGATGAAATTCAAAAGTTATTGCCACTCCTAATCAAAAACGCTCCAACTCGATGAGATAAGCGCTCTTTGACCCTATGGCTATATCTTTCAAACTTGTTGCTGGATTACACTGAATTTGACTTATATTGTGCAGAATCATGTCCTAAACAACATATTTCAACAGCAGAAACCAGCTTGATGAAATTCAAAAGTTATTGCCTCTCCTAAACAAAAACGCTTCAACTCGGTGAGATAAGCACTTTTGAACGAATGGCTTTATCTTTTGAACCTGTGAAGGGATTACACTAAATTTGACATATATTGTGCAGAATCATGTCCTAAACAACATATTTCAACATCAGATACCAGCTTGATGAAATTCAAAAGGTATTTCCACTCCTAATCAAAAACGCTCCAACTCGATGAGATAAGCGCTTTTTTAACCTATGGCTATATCTTTTAAACTTGTAGTTCGATTACACTGAATTTGACTTATATTGTGCAGAATCATGTCCTAAACAACATATTTCAACAGCAGATACCAGCTTGATGAAATTCAAAAGTTATTGCCATTCCTAATCAAAAACGCTTCAACTCGGTGATATAAGCACTTTTTGAACGAATGACTATATCTTGTGAACCTGTGAAGGGATTACACTGAATTTGACATATATTGTGCAGAATCATGTCCTAAACAACATATTTCAACAGCAGAAACCAGCTTGATGAAATTCAAAAGTTATTGCCACTCCTAATCAAAAACGCTCCAACTCGATGAGATAAGCGCTTTTTTAACCTATGGCTATATCTTTTAAACTTGTAGCTCGATTACACTGAATTTGACTTATATTGTGCAGAATCATGTCCTAAACAACATATTTCAACAGCAGATACCAGCTTGATGAAATTCAAAAGTTATTGCCATTCCTAATCAAAAACGGTTCAACTCGGTGAGATAAGCACTTTTTGAACGAATGGCTATATCTTGTGAACCTGTGAAGGGATTACACTAAATTTGACACATATTGTGCAGAATCATGTCCTAAAACACATATTTCAACAGCAGAAACCAGCTTGATGATATTCAAAAGTTATTGCCACTCCTAATCAAAAACGCTCCAACTCGATGAGATAAGCGCTTTTTGACCCTATGGCTATATCTTTCAAACTTGTTGCTGGATTACACTGAATTTCACTTATATTGTGCAGAATCATGTCCTAAACAACATATTTCAACAGCAGAAACCAGCTTGATGTAATTCAAAAGTTATTGCCTCTCCTAAACAAAAACGCTTCAACTCGGTGAGATAAGCACTTTTGAACGAATGGCTTTATCTTTTGAACCTGTGAAGGGATTACACTAAATTTGACATATGTTGTGCAGAATCATGTCCTAAACAACATATTTCAACATCAGATACCAGCTTGATGAAATTCAAAAGGTATTTCCACTCCTAATCAAAAACGCTCCAACTCGATGAGATAAGCGCTTTTTTAACCTATGGCTATATCTTTTAAACTTGTAGTTCGATTACACTGAATTTGACTTATATTGTGCAGAATCATGTCCTAAACAACATATTTCAACAGCAGATACAAGCTTGATGAAATTCAAAAGTTATTGCCATTCCTAATCAAAAACGCTTCAACTCGGTGATATAAGCACTTTTTGAACGAATGGCTATATCTTGTGAACCTGTGAAGGGATTACACTGAATTTGACATATATTGTGCAGAATCATGTCCTAAACAACATATTTCACAGCAGAAACCAGCTTGATGAAATTCAAAAGTTATTGCCACTCCTAATCAAAAACGCTCCAACTCGATGAGATAAGCGCTTCAACCCTTGTGAGATAAGCGCTTTTTTACCCTATGGCTATGTCTTTCAAACTTGTTGCTGGATTACACTGAATTTGACTTATATTGTGCAGAATCATGTCCTAAACAACATATTTCAACAGCAGTAGCCAGCTTGATGAAATTCATAAGTTATTGCCACTCCTAAACAAAAACGCTTCAACTCGGTGAGATAAGCACTATTTGAACGATTGGCTATATCTTGTGAACCTGTGAAGGGATTACACTAAATTTGACATATATTGTGCAGAATCATGTCCTAAACAACATATTTCAACAGCAGACACCAGCTTGATGAAATTCAAAAGTTATTACCACTCCTGATCAAAAACGCTCCAACTCGATGAGATAAGCGCTTTTTGAACCTATGGCTATATCTTTTAAACTTCTAACTGGATTACACTGAATTTGACTTATATTGTGCAGAATCATGTCCTAAGCAACATATTTCAACAGCAGAAACCAGCTTGATGAAATTCAAAAGTTATTGCCACTCCTAAACAAAAACGCTTGATCTCGGTGAGATAAGCACTTTTGAACGAATGGCTATATCTTTTGAACCTGTGAAGGGATTACACTAAAATTGACATATATTGTGCAGAATCATGTCCTAAACAACATATTTCAACAGCAGATACCAGCTTGATGAAACTCAAAAGTTATTGCCACTCCTAATCCAAAACGCTCCAACTCGATGAGATAAGCGCTTTTTGACCTTATGGCTATATCTTTTAAACTTGTTGCTGGATTACACTGAATTTGACTTTTATTGTGCAGAATCATGTTCTAAACAACATATTTCAACATTAGAAACCAGCTTGATGAAATTCAAAAGTTATTGCCTCTCCTAAAGAAAAACGCTTCAACTCGGTGAGATAAGCACTTTTTGAACGAAATGCTATATCTTTTGAACCTGTGAAGGGATTACACTAAAATTGACATATATTATGCAGAATCATGTCCTAAACAACATATATCAACAGCAGATACCAGCTTGATGAAATTCGAAAGGTATTACCACTGCTAATAAAAAACGCTCCAACTCGGGGAGATAAGCACTATTGAACGAATGGCTTTATCTTGTAAACCTGTGAAGGGATTACACTAAATTTGACATATATTGTGCAGAATCATGTCCTAAACAACATATTTCAACAGCAGAAACCAGCTTGATGAAATTCAAAAGTTATTGCCACTCCTAATAAAAAACGCTTCAACTCGATGAGATAAGCGCTTTTTGACCCTATGGCTATATCTTGTAAACATGTCGCTGGATTACACTGAATTTGACATATGTTGTGCAGAATCATGTCCTAAACAACATATTTCAACAGCAGAAACCAGCTTGATGAAATTCAAAAGTTATTGCCACTCCTAATCAAAAACGCTCCAACTCGATGAGATAAGCGCTTTTTGACCCTATGGCTATATCTTTAAACTTGTTGCTGGATTACACTGAATTTGACTTATATTGTGCAGAATCATGTTCTAAACAACATATTTCAACAGCAGAAACCAGCTTGATGAAATTCAAAAGTTATTGCCTCTCCTAAACAAAAACGCGTCAACTCGGTGAGATAAGCACTTTTGAACGAATGGCTTTATCTTTTGAACCTGTGAAGGGATTACACTAAATTTGACATATATTGTGCAGGATCATGTCCTAAACAACATATTTCAACATCAGATACCAGCTTGATGAAATTCAAAAGGTATTGCCACTCCTAACCAAAAACGCTCCAACTCGATGAGATAAGCGCTTTTTGACCCTTTGGCTATATCTTGTAAACATGTCGCTGGATTACACTGAATTTGACAAAACGCTTCAACTCGGTGAGATAAGCACTTTTGAACGAATGGCTTTATCTTTTGAACCTGTGAAGGGATTACACTAAATTTGACATATATTGTGCAGAATCATGTCCTAAACAACATATTTCAACATTAGATACCAGCTTGATGAAATTCAAAAGTTATTGCCACTCCTAATAAAAAACGCTTCAACTCGATGAGATAAGCGCTTTTTGACCCTATGGCTGTATCTTGTAAACATGTCACTGGATTACACTGAATTTGACATATGTTGTGCAGAATCATGTCCTAAACAACATATTTCAACAGCAGAAACCAGCTTGATGAAATTCAAAAGTTATTGCCACTCCTAATCAAAAACGCTCCAACTCGATGAGATAAGCGCTTTTTTAACGTATGGCTATATCTTTTAAACTTGTAGCTCGATTACACTGAGTTTGACTTATATTGTGCAGAATCATGTCCTAAACAACATATTTCAACAGCAGAAACCAGCTTGATGAAATTCAAAAGTTATTGCCATTCCTAATCAAAAACGCTTCAACTCGGTGAGATAAGCACTTTTTTAACGAATGGCTATATCTTGTGAACCTGTGAATGGATTACACTAAATTTGACATATATTGTGCAGAATCATGTCCTAAACAACATATTTCAACGGCAGACACCAGCTTTATGAAATTCAAAAGTTATTGCCACTCCTAATAAAAAACGCTCCAACTCGATGAGATAAGCGCTTTTTGACCCTATGGCTATATCTTTTAAACTTGTAGCTGGATTACACTGAATTTGACTTATATTGTGTCCTATGTGTTATATTGTGTCCTAAACAACATATTTCAATTGCAGAAACCAGCTTGATGAAATTCAAAAGTTATTGCCACTCCTAAACAAAAACGCTTCAACCCGGTGAGATAAGCACTATTTGAACGAATAGCTATATCTTGTGAACCTGTGAAGGGATTACACTAAATTTGAAATATATTGTGCAGAATCATGTCCTAAACAACATATTCCAACGGCAGACACCAGCTTGATGAAATTCAAAAGTTATTGCCACTCCTAATCAAAAACGCTCCAACTCGATGAGATAAGCGCTTTTTGACCCTTTGGCTATATCTTTTAAACGTGTGGCTGGATTACACTGAATTTGACATATATTGTGCAGAATCATGTCCTAAACAACATATTTCAACAGCAGAAACCAGCTTGATGAAATTCAAAAGTTATTGCCACTCCTAATCAAAAACGCTCCAACTCGATGAGATAAGCGCTTTTTGACCCTATGGCTATATCTTTCAAACTTGTTGCTGGATTACATTGAATTTGACTTATATTGTGCAGAATCATGTCCTAAACAACATATTTCAACAGCAGAAACCAGCTTAATGAAATTCAAAAGTTATTATCACTCCTAATCAAAAACGCTTCAACTCGGTGAGATAAGCACTTTTGAACGAATGGCTATATCTTTTGAACCTGTTAATGGATTACACTGAATTTGACATATATTGTGCAGAATCATGTCCTAAACAACATATTTCAACAGCAGAAACCAGCTTGATGGAATTCAAAAGGTATTGCCACTCCTAATCAAAAACGCTTCAACTCGGTGAGATAAGCACTTTTTGAACGAATGGCTATATCTTGTGAACCTGTGAAGGGATTACACTAAATTTGACATATATTGTGCAGAATCATGTCCTAAAAAACATATTTCAACAGCAGAAACCAGCTTGATGAAATTCAAAAGTTATTGCCACTCCTAAACAAAAACGCTTCAACTCGGTGAGATAGGCACTTTTGAACGAATGGCTATATCTTTTGAACCTGTGAAGGGATTACACTAAATTTGACATATATTGTGCAGAATCATGTCCTAAACAAGATATTTCAACAGCAGATACCAGCTTGATGAAATCAAAAGTTATTGCCACTCCTAATCAAAAACGCTCCAACTCGGGGAGATAAGCACTTTTTGAACGAATGGCTATATCTTTTGAAGCTGTGAAGTGATTACACTAAATTTGACATATATTGTGCAGAATCATGTCCGAAACAACATATTTCAACAACAGACACCAGCTTGATGAAATTCAAAAGTTATTGCAACTCCTAATCAAAAACGCTCCAACTCGATGATATAAGCGCTTTTTGAGCCTATGGCTTCATCTTTCAAAAATGTAACTGGATTATACTGCATTTGACTTATATTGTGCAGAATCATGTCCTAAACAACATATTTCAACAGCAGAAAACAGCTGAATGAAATTCAAAAGTTATCATCAATCCTAATGAAAAACGCTTCAACTCGGTGAGATAAGCACTTTTTGAACGACATATTTCAACAGCAGAAACCAGCTTGATGAAATTCAAAAGTTATTGCCACTCCTAATCAAAAACGCTTCAACTCGGTGAGATAAGCGCTTTTTGACCCTATGGCTATATCTTTAAAACTTGTTGCTGGATTACACTGAATTTGACTTATATTGTGCAGAATCATGTCCTAAACAACATATATGAACAGCAGAAACCAGCTTGATGAAATTCAAAAGTTATTGCCACTCCTAAACAAAAACGCTTCATCTCGGTGAGATAAGCACTTTTGAACGAACGGCTATATCTTTTGAACCTGTGAAGGGATTACACAAAATTTTACATATATTGTGCAGAATCATGTCCTAAACAACATATTTCAACAGCAGAAACCAGCTTGATGAAATTCAAAAGTTATTGCCATTCCTAATCAAAAACGCTTCAACTCGGTGAGATAAGCACTTTTTGAACAATGGCTATATCTTTCAAACTTGTTGCTGGATTAGACTGAATATGACATTTATTGTGCAGAATCATGTCCTAAACAACATATTTCAACAGCAGTAGCCAGCTTGATGAAATTCATAAGTTATTGCCACTCCTAAACAAAAACGCTTCAACTCGGTGAGATAAGCACTATTTGAACGAATGGCTATATCTTTTGAAGCTGTGAAGTGATTACACTAAATTTGACATATATTGTGCAGAATCATGTCCGAAACAACATATTTCAACAGCAGACACCAGCTTGATGAAATTCAAAAGTCATTACCACTCCTGATCAAAAACGCTCCAACTCGATGAGATAAGCGCTTTTTGAACCTATGGCTATATCTTTTAAACTTGTAGCTGGATTACACTGAATTTGACATATATTGTGCAGAATCATGTCCTAAACAACATATTTCAACAGCAGAAACCAGCTTAATGAAATTCAAAAGTTATTGCCACTCCTAATCAAAAACGCTTCAACTCGGTGATATAAGCACTTTTTGAACGAATGGCTATATCTTGTGAACCTGTGAAGGGATTACACTAAATTTGACATATATTGTGCAGAATCATGTCCTAAACAACATATTTCAACAGCAGAAACCAGCTTGATGATATTTAAAAGTTATTGCCACTCCTAATCAAAAACGCTTCAACTCGGTGAGATAAGCACTTTTAGAACGAATGGCTATATCTTTTGAACCTGTGAAGGGATTACACTGAATTTGACATATATTGTGCAGAATCATGTCCTAAACAACATATTTCAACAACAGACACCAGCTTGATGAAATTCAAAAGTTATTGCCACTCCTAATCAAAAACGCTCCAACTCGATGATATAAGCGCTTTTTGAGCCTATGGCTTCATCTTTCAAAAATGTAACTGGATTATACTGCATTTGACTTATATTGTGCAGAATCATGTCCTAAACAACATATTTCAACAGCAGAAAACAGCTGAATGAAATTCAAAAGTTATCATCAATCCTAATGAAAAACGCTTCAACTCGGTGAGATAAGCACATTTTGAACGACATATTTCAACAGCAGAAACCAGCTTGATGAAATTCAAAAGTTATTGCCACTCCTAATCAAAAACGCTCTAACTCGATGAGATAAGCGCTTTTTGACCCTATGGCTATATCTTTCAAACTTGTTGCTGGATTACACTGAATTTGACTTATATTGTGCAGAATCATGTCCTAAACAACATATTTCAACAGCAGTAGCCAGCTTGATGAAATTCATAAGTTATTGCCACTCCTAAACAAAAACGCTTCAACTCGGTGAGATAAGCACTATTTGAACGAATGGCTATATCTTGTGAACCTGTGAAGGGATTACACTAAATTTGACATATATTGTGCAGAATCATGTCCTAAAAAACATATTCCAGCTGCAGACACCAGCTTGATGAAATTCAAAAGGTATTGCCACTCCTAATCAAAAACGTTTCAACTCGGTGAGATAAGCACTTTTTGAACGAATGGCTATATCTTGTGAACCTGTGAAGGGATTGCACTAAATTTGACATATATTGTGCAGAATCATGTCCTAAACAACATATTTCAACAGCAGATACCAGCTTGATGAAACTCAAAAGTTATTGCCACTCCTAATCAAAAACGCTCCAACTCGATGAGATAAGCGCTTTTTGACCTTATGGCTATATCTTTTAAACTTGTTGCTGGATTACACTGAATTTGACTTTCATTGTGCAGAATCATGTCCTAAACAACATATTTCAACATTAGAAACCAGCTTGATGAAATTCAAAAGTTATTCCCTCTCCTAAAGAAAAACGCTTCAACTCGGTGAGGTAAGCACTTTTGAACGAAATGCTATATCTTTTGAACCTGTGAAGGGATTACACTAAAATTGACATATATTGTGCAGAATCATGTCCTAAACAACATATTTAAACACCAGATACCAGCTTGATGAAATTCAAAAGGTATTGCCACTGCTAATAAAAAACGCTCCAGCTCGGGGAGATAAGCACTATTGAACGAATGGCTTTATCTTGTAAACCTGTGAAGGGATTACACTAAATTTGACATATATTGTGCAGAATCGTGTCCTAAACAACATATTTCAACAGCAGAAACCAGCTTGATGAAATTCAAAAGTTATTGCCACTCCTAATAAAAAACGCTCCAACTCGATGAGATAAGCGCTTTTTGACCTTATGGCTATATCTTGTAAACATGTCGCTGGATTACACTGAATTTGACATAGGTTGTGCAGAATCATGTCCTAAACAACATATTTCAACAGCAGAAACCAGCTTGATGAAATTCAAAAGTTATTGCCACTCCTAATCAAAAACACTCCAACTCGATGAGATAAGCGCTTTTTGACCCTATGGCTATATCTTTCAAACTTGTTGCTGGATTACACTGAATTTGACTTATATTGTGCAGAATCATGTTCTAAACAACATATATAAAAGCAGAAACCAGCTTGATGAAATTCAAAAGTTATTGCCTCTCCTAAACAAAAACGCTTCAACTCGGTGAGATAAGCACTTTTGAACGAATGGCTTTATCTTTTGAACCTGTGAAGGGATTACACTAAATTTGACATATATTGTGCAGAATCATGTCCTAAACAACATATTTCAACATCAGATACCAGCTTGATGAAATTCAAAAGGTATTGCCACTCCTAATCAAAAACGCTCCAACTCGATGAGATAAGCGCTTTTTTAACCTATGGTTATATCTTTTAAACTTGTACCTCGATTACACTGAGTTTGACTTATATTGTGCAGAATCATGTCCTAAACAACATATTTCAACGGCAGACACCAGCTTTATGAAATTCAAAAGTTATTGCCACTCCTAATAAAAAACGCTCCAACTCGATGAGATAAGCGCTTTTTGACCCTATGGCTAAATCTTTTAAACTTGTAGCTGGATTACACTGAATTTGACTTATATTGTGTCCTATGTGTTATATTGTGTCCTAAACAACATATTTCAACAGCAGAAACCAGCTTGATGAAATTCAAAAGTTATTGCCACTCCTAAACAAAAACGCTTCAACCCGATGAGATAAGCACTATTTGAACGAATGGCTATATCTTGTGAACCTGTGAAGGGATTACACTAAATTTGACATATATTGTGCAGAATCATGTCCTAAACAACATATTCCAACGGCAGACACCAGCTTGATGAAATTCAAAAGTTATTGCCACTCCTAATCAAAAACGCTCCAACTCGATGAGATAAGCGCTTTTTGACCCTTTGGCTATATCTTTTAAACTTGTGGCTGGATTACACTGAATTTGACTTATATTGTGCAGAATCATGTCCTAAACAACATATTTCAACAGCAGAAAACAGCTGAATGAAATTCAAAAGTTATCATCAATCCTAATGAAAAACGCTTCAACTCGGTGAGATAAGCACTTTTTGAACGACATATTTCAACAGCAGAAACCAGCTTGATGAAATTCAAAAGTTATTGCCACTCCTAATCAAAAACGCTTCAACTCGGTGAGATAAGCGCTTTTTGACCCTATGGCTATATCTTTAAAACTTGTTGCTGGATTACACTGAATTTGACTTATATTGTGCAGAATCATGTCCTAAACAACATATATGAACAGCAGAAACCAGCTTGATGAAATTCAAAAGTTATTGCCACTCCTAAACAAAAACGCTTCATCTCGGTGAGATAAGCACTTTTGAACGAACGGCTATATCTTTTGAACCTGTGAAGGGATTACACAAAATTTGACATATATTGTGCAGAATCATGTCCTAAACAACATATTTCAACAGCAGAAACCAGCTTGATGAAATTCAAAAGTTATTGCCATTCCTAATCAAAAACGCTTCAACTCGGTGAGATAAGCACTTTTTGAACAATGGCTATATCTTTCAAACTTGTTGCTGGATTAGACTGAATATGACATTTATTGTGCAGAATCATGTCCTAAACAACATATTTCAACAGCAGTAGCCAGCTTGATGAAATTCATAAGTTATTGCCACTCCTAAACAAAAACGCTTCAACTCGGTGAGATAAGCACTATTTGAACGAATGGCTATATCTTTTGAAGCTGTGAAGTGATTACACTAAATTTGACATATATTGTGCAGAATCATGTCCGAAACAACATATTTCAACAGCAGACACCAGCTTGATGAAATTCAAAAGTCATTACCACTCCTGATCAAAAACGCTCCAACTCGATGAGATAAGCGCTTTTTGAACCTATGGCTATATCTTTTAAACTTGTAGCTGGATTACACTGAATTTGACATATATTGTGCAGAATCATGTCCTAAACAACATATTTCAACAGCAGAAACCAGCTTAATGAAATTCAAAAGTTATTGCCACTCCTAATCAAAAACGCTTCAACTCGGTGATATAAGCACTTTTTGAACGAATGGCTATATCTTGTGAACCTGTGAAGGGATTACACTAAATTTGACATATATTGTGCAGAATCATGTCCTAAACAACATATTTCAACAGCAGAAACCAGCTTGATGATATTTAAAAGTTATTGCCACTCCTAATCAAAAACGCTTCAACTCGGTGAGATAAGCACTTTTAGAACGAATGGCTATATCTTTTGAACCTGTGAAGGGATTACACTGAATTTGACATATATTGTGCAGAATCATGTCCTAAACAACATATTTCAACAACAGACACCAGCTTGATGAAATTCAAAAGTTATTGCCACTCCTAATCAAAAACGCTCCAACTCGATGATATAAGCGCTTTTTGAGCCTATGGCTTCATCTTTCAAAAATGTAACTGGATTATACTGCATTTGACTTATATTGTGCAGAATCATGTCCTAAACAACATATTTCAACAGCAGAAAACAGCTGAATGAAATTCAAAAGTTATCATCAATCCTAATGAAAAACGCTTCAACTCGGTGAGATAAGCACATTTTGAACGACATATTTCAACAGCAGAAACCAGCTTGATGAAATTCAAAAGTTATTGCCACTCCTAATCAAAAACGCTCTAACTCGATGAGATAAGCGCTTTTTGACCCTATGGCTATATCTTTCAAACTTGTTGCTGGATTACACTGAATTTGACTTATATTGTGCAGAATCATGTCCTAAACAACATATTTCAACAGCAGTAGCCAGCTTGATGAAATTCATAAGTTATTGCCACTCCTAAACAAAAACGCTTCAACTCGGTGAGATAAGCACTATTTGAACGAATGGCTATATCTTGTGAACCTGTGAAGGGATTACACTAAATTTGACATATATTGTGCAGAATCATGTCCTAAAAAACATATTCCAGCTGCAGACACCAGCTTGATGAAATTCAAAAGGTATTGCCACTCCTAATCAAAAACGTTTCAACTCGGTGAGATAAGCACTTTTTGAACGAATGGCTATATCTTGTGAACCTGTGAAGGGATTGCACTAAATTTGACATATATTGTGCAGAATCATGTCCTAAACAACATATTTCAACAGCAGATACCAGCTTGATGAAACTCAAAAGTTATTGCCACTCCTAATCAAAAACGCTCCAACTCGATGAGATAAGCGCTTTTTGACCTTATGGCTATATCTTTTAAACTTGTTGCTGGATTACACTGAATTTGACTTTCATTGTGCAGAATCATGTCCTAAACAACATATTTCAACATTAGAAACCAGCTTGATGAAATTCAAAAGTTATTCCCTCTCCTAAAGAAAAACGCTTCAACTCGGTGAGGTAAGCACTTTTGAACGAAATGCTATATCTTTTGAACCTGTGAAGGGATTACACTAAAATTGACATATATTGTGCAGAATCATGTCCTAAACAACATATTTAAACACCAGATACCAGCTTGATGAAATTCAAAAGGTATTGCCACTGCTAATAAAAAACGCTCCAGCTCGGGGAGATAAGCACTATTGAACGAATGGCTTTATCTTGTAAACCTGTGAAGGGATTACACTAAATTTGACATATATTGTGCAGAATCGTGTCCTAAACAACATATTTCAACAGCAGAAACCAGCTTGATGAAATTCAAAAGTTATTGCCACTCCTAATAAAAAACGCTCCAACTCGATGAGATAAGCGCTTTTTGACCTTATGGCTATATCTTGTAAACATGTCGCTGGATTACACTGAATTTGACATAGGTTGTGCAGAATCATGTCCTAAACAACATATTTCAACAGCAGAAACCAGCTTGATGAAATTCAAAAGTTATTGCCACTCCTAATCAAAAACACTCCAACTCGATGAGATAAGCGCTTTTTGACCCTATGGCTATATCTTTCAAACTTGTTGCTGGATTACACTGAATTTGACTTATATTGTGCAGAATCATGTTCTAAACAACATATATAAAAGCAGAAACCAGCTTGATGAAATTCAAAAGTTATTGCCTCTCCTAAACAAAAACGCTTCAACTCGGTGAGATAAGCACTTTTGAACGAATGGCTTTATCTTTTGAACCTGTGAAGGGATTACACTAAATTTGACATATATTGTGCAGAATCATGTCCTAAACAACATATTTCAACATCAGATACCAGCTTGATGAAATTCAAAAGGTATTGCCACTCCTAATCAAAAACGCTCCAACTCGATGAGATAAGCGCTTTTTTAACCTATGGTTATATCTTTTAAACTTGTACCTCGATTACACTGAGTTTGACTTATATTGTGCAGAATCATGTCCTAAACAACATATTTCAACGGCAGACACCAGCTTTATGAAATTCAAAAGTTATTGCCACTCCTAATAAAAAACGCTCCAACTCGATGAGATAAGCGCTTTTTGACCCTATGGCTAAATCTTTTAAACTTGTAGCTGGATTACACTGAATTTGACTTATATTGTGTCCTATGTGTTATATTGTGTCCTAAACAACATATTTCAACAGCAGAAACCAGCTTGATGAAATTCAAAAGTTATTGCCACTCCTAAACAAAAACGCTTCAACCCGATGAGATAAGCACTATTTGAACGAATGGCTATATCTTGTGAACCTGTGAAGGGATTACACTAAATTTGACATATATTGTGCAGAATCATGTCCTAAACAACATATTCCAACGGCAGACACCAGCTTGATGAAATTCAAAAGTTATTGCCACTCCTAATCAAAAACGCTCCAACTCGATGAGATAAGCGCTTTTTGACCCTTTGGCTATATCTTTTAAACTTGTGGCTGGATTACACTGAATTTGACTTATATTGTGCAGAATCATGTCCTAAACAACATATTTCAACAGCAGAAACCAGCTTGATGAAATTCAAAAGTTATTGCCACTCCTAATCAAAAACGCTCCAACTCGATGAGATAAGCGCTTTTTGACCCTATGGCTATATCTTTCAAACTTGTTGCTGGATTACATTGAATTTGACTTATATTGTGCAGAATCATGTCCTAAACAACATATTTCAACAGCAGAAACCAGCTTGATGAAATTCAAAAGTTATCATCAACTCCTAATCAAAAACGCTTCAACTCGGTGAGATAAGCACTTTTGAACGAATGGCTATATCTTTTGAACATGTGAAGGGATTACACTAAATTTGACATATATTGTGCAGAATCATGTCCTAAACAACATATTTCAACAGCAGAAACCAGCTTGATGAAATTCAAAAGGTATTGCCACTCCTAATCAAAAACGCTTCAACTCGGTGAGATAAGCACTTTTTGAACGAATGGCTATATCTTGTGAACCTGTGAAGGGATTAAACTAAATTTGACATATATTGTGCAGAATCATGTCCTAAAAAACATATTTCAACAGCAGAAACCAGCTTGATGAAATTCAAAAGTTATTGCCACTCCTAAACAAAAACGCTTCAACTCGGTGAGATAAGCACTTTTTGAACAATGGCTATATCTTTCAAACTTGTTGCTGGATTAGACTGAATATGACATTTATTGTGCAGAATCATGTCCTAAGCAACATATTTCAACAGCAGACACCAGCTTGATGAAATTCAAAAGTCATTACCACTCCTGATCAAAAACGCTCCAACTCGATGAGATAAGCGCTTTTTGAACCTATGGCTATATCTTTTAAACTTGTAGCTGGATTACACTGAATTTGACTTACATTGTGCAGAATCATGTCCTAAACAACATATTTCAACAGCAGAAACCAGCTTAATGAAATTCAAAAGTTATTGCCACTCCTAATCAAAAACGCTTCAACTCGGTGATATAAGCGCTTTTTGACCTTATGGCTATATCTTTTAAACTTGTTGCTGGATTACACTGAATTTGACTTTTATTGTGCAGAATCATGTCCTAAACAACATATTTCAACATTAGAAACCAGCTTGATGAAATTCAAAAGTTATTGCCTCTCCTAAAGAAAAACGCTCCAACTCGGTGAGGTAAGCACTTTTGAACGAATGGCTTTATCTTTTGAACCTGTGAAGGGATTACACTAAAATTGACATATATTGTGCAGAATCATGTCCTAAACAACATATTTCAACACCAGATACCAGCATGATGAAATTCAAAAGGTATTGCCACTGCTAATAAAAAACGCTCCAACTCGGGGAGATAAGCACTATTGAACGAATGGCTTTATCTTGTAAACCTGTGAAGGGATTATACTAAATTTGACATATATTGTGCAGAATCGTGTCCTAAACAACATATTTCAACAGCAGAAACCAGCTTGATGAAATTCAAAACTTATTGCCACTCCTAATAAAAAAAAACGCTCCAACTCGATGAGATAAGCGCTTTTTGACCTTATGGCTATATCTTGTAAACATGTCGCTGGATTACACTGAATTTGACATATGTTGTGCAGAATCATGTCCTAAACAACATATTTCAACAGCAGAAACCAGCTTGATGAAATTCAAAAGTTATTGCCACTCCTAAACAAAAACGCTTCAACTCGGTGAGATAAGCACTTTTGAACGAATGGCTTTATCTTTTGAACCTGTGAAGGGATTACACTAAATTTGACATATATTGTGCAGAATCATGTCCTAAACAACATATTTCAACATCAGATACCAGCTTGATGAAATTCAAAAGGTATTGCCACTCCTAATCAAAAACGCTCCAACTCGATGAGATAAGCGCTTTTTTAACCTATGGCTATATCTTTTAAACTTGTACCTCGATTACACTGAGTTTGACTTATATTGTGCAGAATCATGTCCTAAACAACATATTTCAACAGCAGAAACCAGCTTGATGAAATTCTAAAGTTATTGCCATTCCTAATCAAAAACGCTTCAACTCGGTGAGATAAGCACTTTTTGAACGAATGGCTATATCTTGTGAACCTGTGAAGGGATTACACTAAATTTGACATATATTGTGCAGAATCATGTCCTAAACAACATATTTCAACGGCAGACACCAGCTTGATGAAATTCAAAAGTTATTGCCACTCCTAATAAAAAACGCTCCAACTCGATGAGATAAGCGCTTTTTGACCCTATGGCTAAATCTTTTAAACTTGTAGCTGGATTACACTGAATTTGACTTATATTGTGTCCTATGTGTTATATTGTGTCCTGAACAACATATTTCAACAGCAGAAACCAGCTTGATGAAATTCAAAAGTTATTGCCACTCCTAAACAAAAACGCTTCAACCCGGTGAGATAAGCACTATTTGAACGAATGGCTATATCTTGTGAACCTGTGAAGGGATTACACTAAATTTGACATATATTGTGCAGAATCATGTCCTAAACAACATATTCCAACGGCAGACACCAGCTTGATGAAATTCAAAAGTTATTGCCACTCCTAATCAAAAACGCTCCAACTCGATGAGATAAGTGCTTTTTGACCCTTTGGCTATATCTTTTAAACGTGTGGCTGGATTACACTGAATTTGACTTATATTGTGCAGAATCATGTCCTAAACAACATATTTCAACAGCAGAAACCAACTTGATGAAATTCAAAAGTTATTGCCACTCCTAATCAAAAACGCTCCAACTCGATGAGATAAGCGCTTTTTGACCCTATGGCTATATCTTTCAAACTTGTTGCTGGATTACATTGAATTTGACTTATATTGTGCAGAATCATGTCCTAAACAACATATTTCAACAGCAAAAACCAGCTTGATGAAATTCAAAAGTTATCATCACTCCTAATCAAAAACGCTTCAACTCGGTGAGATAAGCACTTTTGAACGAAGGGCTATATCTTTTGAACCTGTGAAGGGATTACACTAAATTTGACATATATTGTGCAGAATCATGTCCTAAACAACATATTTCAACAGCAGAAACCAGCTTGATGAAATTCAAAAGGTATTGCCACTCCTAATCAAAAACGCTTCAACTCGGTGAGATAAGCACTTTTGAACGAATGGCTATATCTTTTGAACCTGTGAAGGGATTACACTAAATTTGACATATATTGTGCAGAATCATGTCCTAAACAACATATTTCAACAGCAGATACCAGCTTGATGAAATTCAAAAGTTATTGCCACTCCTAATCAAAAACGCTCCAACTCGATGAGATAAACGCTTTTTTAACCTATGGCTATATCTTTTAAACTTGTACCTCGATTACACTGAGTTTGACTTATATTGTGCAGAATCATGTCCTAAACAACATATTTCAACAGCAGAAACCAGCTTGATGAAATTCTATAGTTATTGCCATTCCTAATCAAAAACGCTTCAACTCGGTGAGATAAGCACTTTTTGAACGAATGGCTATATCTTGTGAACCTGTGAAGGGATTACACTAAATTTGACATATATTGTGCAGAATCATGTCCTAAACAACATATTTCAACGGCAGACACCAGCTTGATGAAATTCAAAAGTTATTGCCACTCCTAATAAAAAACGCTCCAACTCGATGAGATAAGCGCTTTTTGACCCTATGGCTAAATCTTTTAAACTTGTAGCTGGATTACACTGAATTTGACTTATATTGTGTCCTATGTGTTATATTGTGTCCTGAACAACATATTTCAACAGCAGAAACCAGCTTGATGAAATTCAAAAGTTATTGCCACTCCTAAACAAAAACGCTTCAACCCGGTGAGATAAGCACTATTTGAACGAATGGCTATATCTTGTGAACCTGTGAAGGGATTACACTAAATTTGACATATATTGTGCAGAATCATGTCCTAAACAACATATTCCAACGGCAGACACCAGCTTGATGAAATTCAAAAGTTATTGCCACTCCTAATCAAAAACGCTCCAACTCGATGAGATAAGCGCTTTTTGACCCTTTGGCTATATCTTTTAAACGTGTGGCTGGATTACACTGAATTTGACTTATATTGTGCAGAATCATGTCCTAAACAACATATTTCAACAGCAGAAACCAACTTGATGAAATTCAAAAGTTATTGCCACTCCTAATCAAAAACGCTCCAACTCGATGAGATAAGCGCTTTTTGACCCTATGGCTATATCTTTCAAACTTGTTGCTGGATTACATTGAATTTGACTTATATTGTGCAGAATCATGTCCTAAACAACATATTTCAACAGCAGAAACCAGCTTGATGAAATTCAAAAGTTATCATCACTCCTAATCAAAAACGCTTCAACTCGGTGAGATAAGCACTTTTGAACGAAGGGCTATATCTTTTGAACCTGTGAAGGGATTACACTAAATTTGACATATATTGTGCAGAATCATGTCCTAAACAACAAATTTCAACAGCAGAAAACAGCTGAATGAAATTCAAAAGTTATCATCACTCCTAATCAAAAATGCTTCAACTCGGTGAGATAAGCACTTTTTGAACGACATATTTCAACAGCAGAAACCAGCTTGATGAAATTCAAAAGTTATTGCCACTCCTAATCAAAAACGCTCCAACTCGATGAAATAAGCTCTTTTTGACCCTATGGCTATATCTTTAAAACTTGTTGCTGGATTACACTGAATTTGACTTATATTGTGCAGAATCATGTCCTAAAACTCATATTTCAACAGCAGAAACCAGCTTGATGAAATTCAAAAGTTATTGCCTCTCCTAAACAAAAACGCTTCAACTCGGTGAGATAAGCACTTTTGAACGAATGGCTTTATCTTTTAAACTTGTAGCTGGATTACACTAAATTTGACATATATTGTGCAGAATCATGTCCTAAACAACATATTTCAACATCAGATACCAGCTTGATGAAATTCAAAAGGTATTGCCACTCCTAATCAAAAACGCTCCAACTCGATGAGATAAGCGCTTTTTTAACCTATGGCTATATCTTTTAAACTTGTAGCTCGATTACACTAAATTTGACTTATATTGTGCACAATCATGTCCTAAACAACATATTTCAACAGCAGAAACCAGCTTGATGAAATTCAAAAGTTATTGCCATTCCTAATCAAAAACGCTTCAACTCGGTGAGATAAGAACTTTTTTAACGCATGCCTATATCTTGTGAACCTGTGAAGGGATTACACTAAATTTGACATATATTGTGCAGAGTCATGTCCTAAACAACATATTTCAACAGCAGAAACAAGCTTGATGATATTCAAAAGTTATTGCCACTCCTAATCAAAAACGCTCCAACTCGATGAGATAAGCGCTTTTTGAACGAATGGCTATATCTTTCAAACTTGTTGCTGGATTACACTGAATTTGACTTATATTGTGCAGAATCATGTCCTAAACAACATATTTCAACAGCAGAAACCAGCTTGATGAAATTCAAAAGTTATTGCCACTCCTAAACAAAAACGCTTCAACTCGGTGAGATAAGCACTATTTGAACGAATGGCTATATCTTGTTACCTGTGAAGGGATTACACTAAATTTGACATATATTGTGCAGAATCATGTCCTAAACAACATATTCCAACTGCAGATACCAGCTTGATGAAATTCAAAAGTTATTGCCACTCCAAATCAAAAACGCTTCAACTCGGTGAGATAAGCACTTTTTGAACGAATGGCTATATCTTGTGAACCTGTGAAGGGATTGTACTAAATTTGACATATATTGTGCAGAATCATGTCCTAAACAACATATTTCAACAGCAGAAACCAGCTTGATGAAATTCAAAAGTTATTATCACTCCTAATCAAAAACGCTTCAACTCGGTGAGATAAGCACTTTTTGAACAATAGCTATATCTTTCAAACTTGTTGCTGGATTAGACTGAACTTGACATATATTGTGCAGAATCATGACCTAAACAACATATTTCAACAGCAGAAATCAGCTTGATGAAATTCAAAAGTTATTGCCACTCCTAATCAAAAACGCTCCAACTCGGTGAGATAAGCGCTATTTGACCCTATGGCTATATCTTTCAAACATGTTGCTGGATTACACTGAATTTGACTTATATTGTGCAGAATCATGTCCTAAACAACATATTTCAACAGCAGTAACTAGCTTGATGTAATCAAAAGTTATTGCCACTCCTAATCAAAAACGCTCCAACTCGGGGAGATAAGCACTTTTTGAACGAATGGCTATATCTTTTGAAGCTGTGAAGGGATTACACTAAATTTGACATATATTGTGCAGAATCATGTCCGAAACAACATATTTCAACAGCAGATACCAGCTTGATGAAATTCAAAAGTTATTGCCACTCCAAATCAAAAACGCTTCAACTCGGTGAGATAAGCACTTTTTGAACGAATGGCTATATCTTGTGAACCTGTGAAGGGATTGTACTAAATTTGACATATATTGTGCAGAATCATGTCCTAAACAACATATTTCAACAGCAGAAACCAGCTTGATGAAATTCAAAAGTTATTATCACTCCTAATCAAAAACGCTTCAACTCGGTGAGATAAGCACTTTTTGAACAATAGCTATATCTTTCAAACTTGTTGCTGGATTAGACTGAACTTGACATATATTGTGCAGAATCATGACCTAAACAACATATTTCAACAGCAGAAATCAGCTTGATGAAATTCAAAAGTTATTGCCACTCCTAATCAAAAACGCTCCAACTCGGTGAGATAAGCGCTATTTGACCCTATGGCTATATCTTTCAAACATGTTGCTGGATTACACTGAATTTGACTTATATTGTGCAGAATCATGTCCTAAACAACATATTTCAACAGCAGTAACTAGCTTGATGTAATCAAAAGTTATTGCCACTCCTAATCAAAAACGCTCCAACTCGGGGAGATAAGCACTTTTTGAACGAATGGCTATATCTTTTGAAGCTGTGAAGGGATTACACTAAATTTGACATATATTGTGCAGAATCATGTCCGAAACAACATATTTCAACAGCAGAAACCAGCTTGATGAAATTCAAAAGTCATTACCACTCCTGATCAAAAACGCTCCAACTCGATGAGATAAGCGCTTTTTGAACCTATGGCTATATCTTTTAAACTTGTAGCTGGATTACACTGAATTTGACTTATATTGTGCAGAATCATGTCCTAAACAACATATTTCAACAGCAGAAACCAGCTTGATGAAATTCAAAAGTTATTGCCACTCCTAAAAAAAAAAACGCTTCAACTCGGTGAGATAAGCACTATTTGAACGAATGGCTATATCTTGTGAAACTGTGAAGGGATTACACTAAATTTGACATATATTGTGCAGAATCATGTCCTAAACAATATATTTCAACAGCAGATACCAGCTTGATGAAATCAAAAGTTATTGCCACTCCTAATCAAAAACGTTCCAACTCGGGGAGATAAGCACTTTTTGACCGAATGGCTGTATCTTGTGAACTTGTAGCTGGATCACACTGAATTTGACATATATTGTGCAGAATCATGTCCTAAACAATATATTTCAACAGCAGAAACCAGCTTGATGAAATTCAAAAGTTATTATCACTCCTAATCAAAAACGCTTCAACTCGGTGAGATAAGCACTTTTTGAACAATAGCTATATCTTTCAAACTTGTTGCTGGATTAGACTGAATTTGACATATATTGTGCAGAATCATGACCTAAACAACATATTTCAACAGCAGAAATCAGCTTGATGAAATTCAAAAGTTATTGCCACTCCTAATCAAAAACGCTCCAACTCGGTGAGATAAGCGCTATTTGACCCTATGGCTATATCTTTCAAACATGTTGCTGGATTACACTGAATTTGACTTATATTGTGCAGAATCATGTCCTAAACAACATATTTCAACAGCAGTAACTAGCTTGATGTAATCAAAAGTTATTGCCACTCCTAATCAAAAACGCTCCAACTCGGGGAGATAAGCACTTTTTGAACGAATGGCTATATCTTTTGAAGCTGTGAAGGGATTACACTAAATTTGACATATATTGTGCAGAATCATGTCCGAAACAACATATTTCAACAGCAGACACCAGCTTGATGAAATTCAAAAGTCATTACCATTCCTGATCAAAAACGCTCCAACTCGATGAGATAAGCGCTTTTTGAACCTATGGCTATATCTTTTAAACTTGTAGCTGGATTACACTGAATTTGACTTATATTGTGCAGAATCATGTCCTAAACAACATATTTCAACAGCAGAAACCAGCTTGATGAAATTCAAAAGTTATTGCCACTCCTAAAAAAAAAACGCTTCAACTCGGTGAGATAAGCACTATTTGAACGAATGGCTATATCTTGTGAAACTGTGAAGGGATTACACTAAATTTGACATATATTGTGCAGAATCATGTCCTAAACAATATATTTCAACAGCAGATACCAGCTTGATGAAATCAAAAGTTATTGCCACTCCTAATCAAAAACGTTCCAACTCGGGGAGATAAGCACTTTTTGACCGAATGGCTGTATCTTGTGAACTTGTAGCTGGATCACACTGAATTTGACATATATTGTGCAGAATCATGTCCTAAACAATATATTTCAACAGCAGAAACCAGCTTGATGAAATTCAAAAGTTATTATCACTCCTAATCAAAAACGCTTCAACTCGGTGAGATAAGCACTTTTTGAACAATAGCTATATCTTTCAAACTTGTTGCTGGATTAGACTGAATTTGACATATATTGTGCAGAATCATGACCTAAACAACATATTTCAACAGCAGAAATCAGCTTGATGAAATTCAAAAGTTATTGCCACTCCTAATCAAAAACGCTCCAACTCGGTGAGATAAGCGCTATTTGACCCTATGGCTATATCTTTCAAACATGTTGCTGGATTACTCTGAATTTGACTTATATTGTGCAGAATCATGTCCTAAACAACATATTTCAACAGCAGTAACTAGCTTGATGTAATCAAAAGTTATTGCCACTCCTAATCAAAAACGCTCCAACTCGGGGAGATAAGCACTTTTTGAACGAATGGCTATATCTTTTGAAGCTGTGAAGGGATTACACTAAATTTGACATATATTGTGCAGAATCATGTCCGAAACAACATATTTCAACAGCAGACACCAGCTTGATGAAATTAGAAAGTCATTACCACTCCTGATCAAAAACGCTCCAACTCGATGAGATAAGCGCTTTTTGAACCTATGGCTATATCTTTTAAACTTGTAGCTGGATTACACTGAATTTGACTTATATTGTGCAGAATCATGTCCTAAACAACATATTTCAACAGCAGAAACCAGCTTGATGAAATTCAAAAGTTATTGCCACTCCTAAAAAAAAAACGCTTCAACTCGGTGAGATAAGCACTATTTGAACGAATGGCTATATCTTGTGAAACTGTGAAGGGATTACACTAAATTTGACATATATTGTGCAGAATCATGTCCTAAACAATATATTTCAACAGCAGATACCAGCTTGATGAAATCAAAAGTTATTGCCACTCCTAATCAAAAACGTTCCAACTCGGGGAGATAAGCACTTTTTGATCGAATGGCTGTATCTTGTGAACTTGTAGCTGGATCACACTGAATTTGACATATATTGTGCAGAATCATGTCCTAAACAATATATTTCAACAGCAGAAACCAGCTTGATGAAATTCATTAGTTATTTCCACTCCTAATCAAAAACGCTTCAACTCGGTGAGATAAGCGCTTTTTGAACGAATGGCTGTATCTTTTGAACCTGTGAAGGGATTACACTAAATTTGACATATATTGTGCAGAATCATGTCCTAAACAACATATTTCAACAGCAGAAACCAGCTTGATTAATTTCATTAGTTATTTCCACTCCTAATCAAGAACGCTTCAACTCTGTGAGATAAGCACTTTTTGAACGAATGGCTATATCTTTTTAACCGATCGCTGGATTACACTGAATTTGATATATATTGTGCAGAATCATGTCCTAAATACCATATTTCAACAGCAGAAACCAGCTTGTTGAAATTCATTAGTTATTTCCACTCCTAATTATAAACGCTTCAAGTCAGTGAGATAAGCACTTTTTGAACAAATGGCTATATCTTTTGTACCTGTGAAGTATTACGCTAAATTTGACATATATTGTGCAGAATCATGTCCTAAACAACATATTTCAACAGCAGAAACCAGCTTGATGAAATTCAAAAGTTATTGCCACTCCTAATCAAAAACACTTCATCTCGGTGAGATAAGCACTTTGTGACCTTATGGCTATATCGTTTGAACTTGCTGCTGGATTACACTGAATTTGAAATATATTGTGCAGAATCATGTCCTAAACAATATATTTCAACAGCAGAAACCAGCTTGATGAAATTCAAAAGGTTTTGCCACTCCTAATCAAAAACGCTTCAACTCGGTGAGATAAGCACTTTTTGAACGAATGGCTATATCTTGTGAACCTGTGAAGTAATTGCACTAAATTTGACATATATTGTGCAGAATCATGTCCTAAACAACATATTTCAACAGCAGAAACCAGCTTGATGAAATTCAAAAGTTATTATCACTCCTAATCAAAAACGCTTCAACTCGGTGAGATAAGCACTTTTTGAACAATGGCTATATCTTTCAAACTTGTTGCTGGATTAGACAGAATTTGACATATATTGTGCAGAATCATGTCCTAAACAACATATTTCAACAGCAGATACCAGCTTGATGAAATTCAAAAGGTATTGCCACTCCTAATCAAAAACGCTCCAACTCGATGAGATAAGCGCTTTTTGAACCAATGGCTATATCTTTCAAACTTGTTGCTGGATTACACTGAATTTGACATATATTGTGCAGAATCATGTCCTAAACAACATATTTCAACAGCAGAAACCAGCTTGATGATATTTAAAAGTTATTGCCACTCCTAATCAAAAACGCTTTTACTCGGTGAGATAAGCACTTTTAGAACGAATGGCTATATCTTTTGAACCTGTGAAGGGATTACACTGAATTTGACATATATTGTGCAGAATCATGTCCTAAACAACATATTTCAACAACAGACACCAGCTTGATGAAATTCAAAAGTTATTGCCACTCCTAATCAAAAACGCTCCAACTCGATGATATAAGCGCTTTTTGACCCTATGGCTTCATCTTTCAAAAATGTAACTGGATTATACTGCATTTGACTTATATTGTGCAGAATCATGTCCTAAACAACATATTTCAACAGCAGAAAACAGCTGAATGAAAATCAAAAGTTATCATCACTCCTAATCAAAAACGCTTCAACTCGGTGAGATAAGCACTTTTTGAACGACATATTTCAACAGCAGAAACCAGCTTGATGAAATTCAAAAGTTATTGCCACTCCTAAACAAAAACGCTTCATCTCGGTGAGATAAGCACTTTTGAACGAATGGCTATAAATTTGAACCTGTGAAGGGATTACACTAAAATTGACATATATTGTGCAGAATCATGTCCTAAACAACATATTTCAACAGCAGATACCAGCTTGATGAAACTCAAAAGTTATTGCCACTCCTAATCAAAAACGCTCCAACTCGATGAGATAAGCGCTTTTTGACCTTATGGCTATATCTTTTAAACTTGTTGCTGGATTACACTGAATTTGACTTTTATTGTGCAGAATCATGTCCTAAAAAACATATTTCAACATTAGAAACCAGCTTGATGAAATTAAAAAGTTATTGCCTCTCCTAAAGAAAAACGCTTCAACTCGGTGAGATAAGCACTTTTGAACGAAATGCTATATCTTTTGAACCTGTGAAGGGATTACACTAAAATTGACATATATTGTGCAGAATCATGTCCTAAACAACATATTTCAACAGCAGATACCAGCTTGATGAAATTCAAAAGGTATTGCCACTGCTAATAAAAAACGCTCCAACTCGGGGAGATAAGCACTATTGAACGAATGGCTTTATCTTGTAAACCTGTGAAGGGATTACACTAAATTTGACATATATTGTGCAGAATTGTGTCCTAAACAACATATTTCAACAGCAGAAACCAGCTTGATGAAATTCAAAAGTTATTGCCACTCCTAATAAAAAACGCTCCAACTCGATGAGATAAGCGCTTTTTGACCTTATGGCTATATCTTGTAAACATGTGGCTGGATTACACTGAATTTGACATATGTTGTGCAGAATCATGTCCTAAACAACATATTTCAACAGCAGAAACCAGCTTGATGATATTCAAAAGTTATTGCCACTCCTAATCAAAAACGCTCCAACTCGATGAGATAAGCGCTTTTTGACCCTATGGCTATATCTTTCAAACTTGTTGCTGGATTACACTGAATTTGACTTATATTGTGCAGAATCATGTTCTAAACAACATATTTCAACAGCAGAAACCAGCTTGATGAAATTCAAAAGTTATTGCCTCTCCTAAACAAAAACCCTTCAACTCGGTGAGATAAGCACTTTTGAACGAATGGCTTTATCTTTTGAACCTGTGAAGGGATTACACTAAATTTGACATATATTGTGCAGAATCATGTCCTAAACAACATATTTCAACATCAGATACCAGCTTGATGAAATTCAAAAGTTATTGCCACTCCTAATCAAAAACGCTACAACTCGATGAGATAAGCGCTTTTTTAACCTATGGCTATATCTTTTAAACTTGTACCTCGATTACACTGAGTTTGACTTATATTGTGCAGAATCATGTCCTAAACAACATATATCAACAGCAGAAACCAGCTTGATGAAATTCAAAAGTTATTGCCACTCCTAATCAAAAACGCTCCAACTCGATGAGATAAGCGCTTTTTGACCCTATGGCTATATCTTTAAAACTTGTTGCTGGATTACACTGAATTTGACTTATATTGTGCAAAATCATGTCCTAAACAACATATATGAACAGCAGAAACCAGCTTGATGAAATTCAAAAGTTATTGCCACTCCTAAACAAAAACGCTTCATCTCGGTGAGATAAGCACTTTTGAACGAATGGCTATATCTTTTGAACCTGTGAAGGGATTACACTAAAATTGACATATATTGTGCAGAATCATGTCCTAAACAACATATTTCAACAGCAGATACCAGCTTGATGAAACTCAAAAGTTATTGCCACTCCTGATCAAAAACGCTCCAACTCGATGAGATAAGCGCTTTTTGACCTTATGGCTATATCTTTTAAACAAGTTGCTGGATTACACTGAATTTGACTTTTATTGTGCAGAATCATGTCCTAAACAACATATTTCAACATTAGGAACCAGCTTGATGAAATTCAAAAGTTATTGCCTCTCCTAAAGAAAAACGCTTCAACTCGGTGAGATAAGCACTTTTGAACGAAATGCTATATCTTTTGAACCTGTGAAGGGATTACACTAAAATTGACATATATTGTGCAGAATCATGTCCTAAACAACATATTTCAACAGCAGATACCAGCTTGATGAAATTCAAAAGGTATTGCCACTGCTATTAAAAAACGCTCCAACTCGGGGAGATAAGCACTATTGAACGAATGGCTTTATCTTGTAAACCTGTGAAGGGATTACACTAAATTTGACATATATTGTGCAGAATCGTGTCCTAAACAACATATTTCAACAGCAGAAACCAGCTTGATGAAATTCAAAAGTTATTGCCACTCCTAATAAAAAACGCTCCAACTCGATGAGATAAACGCTTTTTGACCTTATGGCTATATCTTGTAAACATGTGGCTGGATTACACTGAATTTGACATATGTTGTGCAGAATCATGTCCTAAACAACATATTTCAACAGCAGAAACCAGCTTGATGAAATTCAAAAGTTATTGCCACTCCTAATCAAAAACGCTCCAACTCGATGAGATAAGCGCTTTTTGACCCTATGGCTATATCTTTCAAACTTGTTGCTGGATTACACTGAATTTGACTTATATTGTGCAGAATCATGTTCTAAACAACATATTTCAACAGCAGAAACCAGCTTGATGAAATTCAAAAGTTATTGCCACTCCTAATAAAAAACGCTCCAACTCGGTTAGATAAGCGCTTTTTGACCTTATGGCTATATCTTGTAAACATGTGGCTGGATTACACTGAATTTGACATATGTTGTGCAGAATCATGTCCTAAACAACATATTTCAACAGCAGAAACCAGCTTGATGATATTCAAAAGTTATTGCCACTCCTAATCAAAAACGCTCAAACTCGATGATATAAGCGCTTTTTGACCCTATGGCTTCATCTTTCAAAAATGTAACTGGATTACACTGAATTTGACTTATATTGTGCAGAATCATGTCCTAAACATCATATTTCAACAGCAGAAACCAGCTTGATGAAATTCAAAAGTTATTGCCTCTCCTAAACAAAAACCCTTCAACTCGGTGAGATAAGCACTTTTGAACGAAATGCTATATCTTTTGAACCTGTGAAGGGATTACACTAAAATTGACATATATTGTGCAGAATCATGTCCTAAACAACATATTTCAACAGCAGATACCAGCTTGATGAAATTCAAAAGGTATTGCCACTGCTATTAAAAAACGCTCCAACTCGGGGAGATAAGCACTATTGAAGGAATGGCTTTATCTTGTAAACCTGTGAAGGGATTACACTAAATTTGACATATATTGTGCAGAATCGTGTCCTAAACAACATATTTCAACAGCAGAAACCAGCTTGATGAAATTCAAAAGTTATTGCCACTCCTAATAAAAAACGCTCCAACTCGATGACATAAGCGCTTTTTGACCTTATGGCTATATCTTGTAAACATGTGGCTGGATTACACTGAATTTGACATATGTTGTGCAGAATCATGTCCTAAACAACATATTTCAACAGCAGAAACCAGCTTGATGAAATTCAAAAGTTATTGCCACTCCTAATCAAAAACGCTCCAACTCGATGAGATAAGCGCTTTTTGACCCTATGGCTATATCTTTCAAACTTGTTGCTGGATTACACTGAATTTGACTTATATTGTGCAGAATCATGTTCTAAACAACATATTTCAACAGCAGAAACCAGCTTGATGAAATTCAAAAGTTATTGCCTCTCCTAAACAAAAACCCTTCAACTCGGTGAGATAAGCACTTTTGAACGAATGGCTTTATCTTTTGAACCTGTGAAGGGATTACACTAAATTTGACATATATTGTGCAGAATCATGTCCTAAACAACATATTTCAACATCAGATACCAGCTTGATGAAATTCAAAAGTTATTGCCACTCCTAATCAAAAACGCTACAACTCGATGAGATAAGCGCTTTTTTAACCTATGGCTATATCTTTTAAACTTGTACCTCGATTACACTGAGTTTGACTTATATTGTGCAGAATCATGTCCTAAACATCATATTTCAACAGCAGATACCAGCTTGATGAAATTCAAAAGTTATTGCCACTGCTATTAAAAAACGCTCCAACTCGGGGAGATAAGCACTATTGAAGGAATGGCTTTATCTTGTAAACCTGTGAAGGGATTACACTAAATTTGACATATATTGTGCAGAATCGTGTCCTAAACAACATATTTCAACAGCAGAAACCAGCTTGATGAAATTCAAAAGTTATTGCCACTCCTAATAAAAAACGCTCCAACTCGATGACATAAGCGCTTTTTGACCTTATGGCTATATCTTGTAAACATGTGGCTGGATTACACTGAATTTGACATATGTTGTGCAGAATCATGTCCTAAACAACATATTTCAACAGCAGAAACCAGCTTGATGAAATTCAAAAGTTATTGCCACTCCTAATCAAAAACGCTCCAACTCGATGAGATAAGCGCTTTTTGACCCTATGGCTATATCTTTCAAACTTGTTGCTGGATTACACTGAATTTGACTTATATTGTGCAGAATCATGTTCTAAACAACATATTTCAACAGCAGAAACCAGCTTGATGAAATTCAAAAGTTATTGCCTCTCCTAAACAAAAACCCTTCAACTCGGTGAGATAAGCACTTTTGAACGAATGGCTTTATCTTTTGAACCTGTGAAGGGATTACACTAAATTTGACATATATTGTGCAGAATCATGTCCTAAACAACATATTTCAACATCAGATACCAGCTTGATGAAATTCAAAAGTTATTGCCACTCCTAATCAAAAACGCTACAACTCGATGAGATAAGCGCTTTTTTAACCTATGGCTATATCTTTTAAACTTGTACCTCGATTACACTGAGTTTGACTTATATTGTGCAGAATCATGTCCTAAACATCATATTTCAAAAGCAGAAACCAGCTTGATGAAATTCAAAAGTTATTGCCTCTCCTAAACAAAAACGCTTCAACTCGGTGAGATAAGCACTTTTGAACGAATGGCTTTATCTTTTGAACCTGTGAAGGGATTACACTAAATTTGACATATATTGTGCAGAATCATGTCCTAAACAACATATTTCAACATCAGATACCAGCTTGATGAAATTCAAAAGTTATTGCCACTCCTAATCAAAAACGCTACAACTCGATGAGATAAGCGCTTTTTTAACCTATGGCTATATCTTTTAAACTTGTACCTCGATTACACTGAGTTTGACTTATATTGTGCAGAATCATGTCCTAAACAACATATATCAACAGCAGAAACCAGCTTGATGAAATTCAAAAGTTATTGCCACTCCTAATCAAAAACGCTCCAACTCGATGAGATAAGCGCTTTTTGACCCTATGGCTATATCTTTAAAACTTGTTGCTGGATTACACTGAATTTGACTTACATTGTGCAGAATCATGTCCTAAACAACATATATGAAGAGCAGAAACCAGCTTGATGAAATTCAAAAGTTATTGCCACTCCTAAACAAAAACGCTTCATCTCGGTGAGATAAGCACTTTTGAACGAATGGCTATATCTTTTGAACCTGTGAAGGGATTACACTAAAATTGACATATATTGTGCAGAATCATGTCCTAAACAACATATTTCAACAGCAGATACCAGCTTGATGAAACTCAAAAGTTATTGCCACTCCTGATCAAAAACGCTCCAACTCGATGAGATAAGCGCTTTTTGACCTTATGGCTATATCTTTTAAACAAGTTGCTGGATTACACTGAATTTGACTTTTATTGTGCAGAATCATGTCCTAAACAACATATTTCAACATTAGGAACCAGCTTGATGAAATTCAAAAGTTATTGCCTCTCCTAAAGAAAAACACTTCAACTCGGTGAGATAAGCACTTTTGAACGAAATGCTATATCTTTTGAACCTGTGAAGGGATTACACTAAAATTGACATATATTGTGCAGAATCATGTCCTAAACAACATATTTCAACAGCAGATACCAGCTTGATGAAATTCAAAAGGTATTGCCACTGCTATTAAAAAACGCTCCAACTCGGGGAGATAAGCACTATTGAACGAATGGCTTTATCTTGTAAACCTGTGAAGGGATTACACTAAATTTGACATATATTGTGCAGAATCGTGTCCTAAACAACATATTTCAACAGCAGAAACCAGCTTGATGAAATTCAAAAGTTATTGCGACTCCTAATAAAAAACGCTCCAACTCGATGACATAAGCGCTTTTTGACCTTATGGCTATATCTTGTAAACATGTGGCTGGATTACACTGAATTTGACATATGTTGTGCAGAATCATGTCCTAAACAACATATTTCAACAGCAGAAACCAGCTTGATGAAATTCAAAAGTTATTGCCACTCCTAATCAAAAACGCTCCAACTCGATGAGATAAGCGCTTTTTGACCCTATGGCTATATCTTTCAAACTTGTTGCTGGATTACACTGAATTTGACTTATATTATGCAGAATCATGTTCTAAACAACATATTTCAACAGCAGAAACCAGCTTGATGAAATTCAAAAGTTATTGCCACTCCTAATAAAAAACGCTCCAACTCGGTTAGATAAGCGCTTTTTGACCTTATGGCTATATCTTGTAAACATGTGGCTGGATTACACTGAATTTGACATATGTTGTGCAGAATCATGTCCTAAACAACATATTTCAACAGCAGAAACCAGCTTGATGATATTCAAAAGTTATTGCCACTCCTAATCAAAAACGCTCAAACTCGATGATATAAGCGCTTTTTGACCCTATGGCTTCATCTTTCAAAAATGTAACTGGATTACACTGAATTTGACTTATATTGTGCAGAATCATGTCCTAAACATCATATTTCAACAGCAGAAACCAGCTTGATGAAATTCAAAAGTTATTGCCTCTCCTAAACAAAAACCCTTCAACTCGGTGAGATAAGCACTTTTGAACGAAATGCTATATCTTTTGAACCTGTGAAGGGATTACACTAAAATTGACATATATTGTGCAGAATCATGTCCTAAACAACATATTTCAACAGCAGATACCAGCTTGATGAAATTCAAAAGGTATTGCCACTGCTATTAAAAAACGCTCCAACTCGGGGAGATAAGCACTATTGAAGGAATGGCTTTATCTTGTAAACCTGTGAAGGGATTACACTAAATTTGACATATATTGTGCAGAATCGTGTCCTAAACAACATATTTCAACAGCAGAAACCAGCTTGATGAAATTCAAAAGTTATTGCCACTCCTAATAAAAAACGCTCCAACTCGATGACATAAGCGCTTTTTGACCTTATGGCTATATCTTGTAAACATGTGGCTGGATTACACTGAATTTGACATATGTTGTGCAGAATCATGTCCTAAACAACATATTTCAACAGCAGAAACCAGCTTGATGAAATTCAAAAGTTATTGCCACTCCTAATCAAAAACGCTCCAACTCGATGAGATAAGCGCTTTTTGACCCTATGGCTATATCTTTCAAACTTGTTGCTGGATTACACTGAATTTGACTTATATTGTGCAGAATCATGTTCTAAACAACATATTTCAACAGCAGAAACCAGCTTGATGAAATTCAAAAGTTATTGCCTCTCCTAAACAAAAACCCTTCAACTCGGTGAGATAAGCACTTTTGAACGAATGGCTTTATCTTTTGAACCTGTGAAGGGATTACACTAAATTTGACATATATTGTGCAGAATCATGTCCTAAACAACATATTTCAACATCAGATACCAGCTTGATGAAATTCAAAAGTTATTGCCACTCCTAATCAAAAACGCTACAACTCGATGAGATAAGCGCTTTTTTAACCTATGGCTATATCTTTTAAACTTGTACCTCGATTACACTGAGTTTGACTTATATTGTGCAGAATCATGTCCTAAACATCATATTTCAACAGCAGATACCAGCTTGATGAAATTCAAAAGTTATTGCCACTGCTATTAAAAAACGCTCCAACTCGGGGAGATAAGCACTATTGAAGGAATGGCTTTATCTTGTAAACCTGTGAAGGGATTACACTAAATTTGACATATATTGTGCAGAATCGTGTCCTAAACAACATATTTCAACAGCAGAAACCAGCTTGATGAAATTCAAAAGTTATTGCCACTCCTAATAAAAAACGCTCCAACTCGATGACATAAGCGCTTTTTGACCTTATGGCTATATCTTGTAAACATGTGGCTGGATTACACTGAATTTGACATATGTTGTGCAGAATCATGTCCTAAACAACATATTTCAACAGCAGAAACCAGCTTGATGAAATTCAAAAGTTATTGCCACTCCTAATCAAAAACGCTCCAACTCGATGAGATAAGCGCTTTTTGACCCTATGGCTATATCTTTCAAACTTGTTGCTGGATTACACTGAATTTGACTTATATTGTGCAGAATCATGTTCTAAACAACATATTTCAACAGCAGAAACCAGCTTGATGAAATTCAAAAGTTATTGCCTCTCCTAAACAAAAACCCTTCAACTCGGTGAGATAAGCACTTTTGAACGAATGGCTTTATCTTTTGAACCTGTGAAGGGATTACACTAAATTTGACATATATTGTGCAGAATCATGTCCTAAACAACATATTTCAACATCAGATACCAGCTTGATGAAATTCAAAAGTTATTGCCACTCCTAATCAAAAACGCTACAACTCGATGAGATAAGCGCTTTTTTAACCTATGGCTATATCTTTTAAACTTGTACCTCGATTACACTGAGTTTGACTTATATTGTGCAGAATCATGTCCTAAACATCATATTTCAAAAGCAGAAACCAGCTTGATGAAATTCAAAAGTTATTGCCTCTCCTAAACAAAAACGCTTCAACTCGGTGAGATAAGCACTTTTGAACGAATGGCTTTATCTTTTGAACCTGTGAAGGGATTACACTAAATTTGACATATATTGTGCAGAATCATGTCCTAAACAACATATTTCAACATCAGATACCAGCTTGATGAAATTCAAAAGTTATTGCCACTCCTAATCAAAAACGCTACAACTCGATGAGATAAGCGCTTTTTTAACCTATGGCTATATCTTTTAAACTTGTACCTCGATTACACTGAGTTTGACTTATATTGTGCAGAATCATGTCCTAAACAACATATATCAACAGCAGAAACCAGCTTGATGAAATTCAAAAGTTATTGCCACTCCTAATCAAAAACGCTCCAACTCGATGAGATAAGCGCTTTTTGACCCTATGGCTATATCTTTAAAACTTGTTGCTGGATTACACTGAATTTGACTTACATTGTGCAGAATCATGTCCTAAACAACATATATGAAGAGCAGAAACCAGCTTGATGAAATTCAAAAGTTATTGCCACTCCTAAACAAAAACGCTTCATCTCGGTGAGATAAGCACTTTTGAACGAATGGCTATATCTTTTGAACCTGTGAAGGGATTACACTAAAATTGACATATATTGTGCAGAATCATGTCCTAAACAACATATTTCAACAGCAGATACCAGCTTGATGAAACTCAAAAGTTATTGCCACTCCTGATCAAAAACGCTCCAACTCGATGAGATAAGCGCTTTTTGACCTTATGGCTATATCTTTTAAACAAGTTGCTGGATTACACTGAATTTGACTTTTATTGTGCAGAATCATGTCCTAAACAACATATTTCAACATTAGGAACCAGCTTGATGAAATTCAAAAGTTATTGCCTCTCCTAAAGAAAAACACTTCAACTCGGTGAGATAAGCACTTTTGAACGAAATGCTATATCTTTTGAACCTGTGAAGGGATTACACTAAAATTGACATATATTGTGCAGAATCATGTCCTAAACAACATATTTCAACAGCAGATACCAGCTTGATGAAATTCAAAAGGTATTGCCACTGCTATTAAAAAACGCTCCAACTCGGGGAGATAAGCACTATTGAACGAATGGCTTTATCTTGTAAACCTGTGAAGGGATTACACTAAATTTGACATATATTGTGCAGAATCGTGTCCTAAACAACATATTTCAACAGCAGAAACCAGCTTGATGAAATTCAAAAGTTATTGCGACTCCTAATAAAAAACGCTCCAACTCGATGACATAAGCGCTTTTTGACCTTATGGCTATATCTTGTAAACATGTGGCTGGATTACACTGAATTTGACATATGTTGTGCAGAATCATGTCCTAAACAACATATTTCAACAGCAGAAACCAGCTTGATGAAATTCAAAAGTTATTGCCACTCCTAATCAAAAACGCTCCAACTCGATGAGATAAGCGCTTTTTGACCCTATGGCTATATCTTTCAAACTTGTTGCTGGATTACACTGAATTTGACTTATATTATGCAGAATCATGTTCTAAACAACATATTTCAACAGCAGAAACCAGCTTGATGAAATTCAAAAGTTATTGCCACTCCTAAACAAAAACGCTTCATCTCGGTGAGATAAGCACTTTTGAACGAATGGCTATATCTTTTGAACCTGTGAAGGGATTACACTAAAATTGACATATATTGTGCAGAATCATGTCCTAAACAACATATTTCAACAGCAGATACCAGCTTGATGAAACTCAAAAGTTATTGCCACTCCTGATCAAAAACGCTCCAACTCGATGATATAAGCGCTTTTTGACCTTATGGCTATATCTTTTAAACAAGTTGCTGGATTACACTGAATTTGACTTTTATTGTGCAGAATCATGTCCTAAACAACATATTTCAACATTAGGAACCAGCTTGATGAAATTCAAAAGTTATTGCCTCTCCTAAAGAAAAACACTTCAACTCGGTGAGATAAGCACTTTTGAACGAAATGCTATATCTTTTGAACCTGTGAAGGGATTACACTAAAATTGACATATATTGTGCAGAATCATGTCCTAAACAACATATTTCAACAGCAGATACCAGCTTGATGAAATTCAAAAGGTATTGCCACTGCTATTAAAAAACGCTCCAACTCGGGGAGATAAGCACTATTGAACGAATGGCTTTATCTTGTAAACCTGTGAAGGGATTACACTAAATTTGACATATATTGTGCAGAATCGTGTCCTAAACAACATATTTCAACAGCAGAAACCAGCTTGATGAAATTCAAAAGTTATTGCCACTCCTAATAAAAAACGCTCCAACTCGATGACATAAGCGCTTTTTGACCTTATGGCTATATCTTGTAAACATGTGGCTGGATTACACTGAATTTGACATATGTTGTGCAGAATCATGTCCTAAACAACATATTTCAACAGCAGAAACCAGCTTGATGAAATTCAAAAGTTATTGCCACTCCTAATCAAAAACGCTCCAACTCGATGAGATAAGCGCTTTTTGACCCTATGGCTATATCTTTCAAACTTGTTGCTGGATTACACTGAATTTGACTTATATTGTGCAGAATCATGTTCTAAACAACATATTTCAACAGCAGAAACCAGCTTGATGAAATTCAAAAGTTATTGTGTCTCCTAAACAAAAACGCTTCAACTCGGTGAGATAAGCACTTTTGAACGAATGGCTTTATCTTTTGAACCTGTGAAGGGATTACACTAAATTTGACATATATTGTGCAGAATCATGTCCTAAACAACATATTTCAACATCAGATACCAGCTTGATGAAATTCAAAAGGTATTGCCACTCCTAATCAAAAACGCTCCAACTCGATGAGATAAGCGCTTTTTTAACCTATGGCTATATCTTTTAAACTTGTACCTCGATTACACTGAGTTTGACTTATATTGTGCAGAATCATGTCCTAAACAACATATTTCAACAGCAGAAACCAGCTTGATGAAATTCAAAAGTTATCGCCTTTCCTAATCAAAAACGCTTCAACTCGGTGAGATAAGCACTTTTTGAACGAATGGCTATATCTTGTGAACCTGTGAAGGGATTACACTAAATTTGACATATATTGTGCAGAATCATGTCCTAAACAACATATTTCAACGGCAGACACCAGCTTTATGAAATTCAAAAGTTATTGCCACTCCTAATAAAAAACGCTCCAACTCGATGAGATAAGCGCTTTTTGACCCTATGGCTAAATCTTTTAAACTTGTAGCTGGATTACACTGAATTTGACTTATATTGTGTCCTATGTGTTATATTGTGTCCTAAACAACATATTTCAACAGCAGAAACCAGCTTGATGAAATTCAAAAGTTATTGCCACTCCTAAACAAAAACGCTTCAACCCGGTGAGATAAGCACTATTTGAACGAATGGCTATATCTTGTGAACCTGTGAAGGGATTACACTAAATTTGACATATATTGTGCAGAATCATGTCCTAAACAACATATTCCAACGGCAGACACCAGCTTGATGAAATGCAAAAGTTATTGCCACTCCTAATCAAAAACGCTCCAACTCGATGAGATAAGCGCTTTTTGACCCTTTGGCTATATCTTTTAAACGTGTGGCTGGATTACACTGAATTTGACTTATATTGTGCAGAATCATGTCCTAAACAACATATTTCAACAGCAGAAACCAGCTTGATGAAATTCAAAAGTTATTGCCACTCCTAATCAAAAACGCTCCAACTCGATGAGATAAGCGCTTTTTGACCCTATGGCTATATCTTTCAAACTTGTTGCTGGATTACATTGAATTTGACTTATATTGTGCAGAATCATGTCCTAAACAACATATTTCAACAGCAGAAACCAGCTTGATGAAATTCAAAAGTTATTATCACTCCTAATCAAAAACGCTTCAACTCGGTGAGATAAGCACTTTTGAACGAATGGCTATATCTTTTGAACCTGTGAAGGGATTACACTAAATTTAACATATATTGTGCAGAATCATGTCCTAAACAACATATTTCAACAGCAGAAACCAGCTTGATGAAATTCAAAAGGTATTGCCACTCCTAATCAAAAACGCTTCAACTCGGTGAGATAAGCACTTTTTGAACGAATGGCTATATCTTGTGAACCTGTGAAGGGATTACACTAAATTTGACATATATTGTGCAGAATCATGTCCTAAAAAACATATTTTAACAGCAGAAACCAGCTTGATGAAATTCAAAAGTTATTGCCACTCCTAAACAAAAACGCTTCAACTCGGTGAGATAAGCACTTTTGAACGAATGGCTATATCTTTTGAACCTGTGAAGGGATTACACTAAATTTGACATATATTGTGCAAAATCATGTCCTAAACAACATATTTCAACAGCAGATACCAGCTTGATGAAATTCAAAAGTTATTGCCACTCCCAATCAAAAACGCTCCAACTCGGTGAGATAAGCACTTTTTGAACGAATGGCTATATCTTGTGAACCTGTGAAGGGATTACACAAAATTTGACATATATTGTGCAGAATCATGTCCTAAAAAACATATTTCAACAGCAGAAACCAGCTTGATGAAATTCAAAAGTTATTATCACTCCAAATCAAAAACGCTTCAACTCGGTGAGATAAGCACTTTTTGAACAATGGCTATATCTTTCAAACTTGTTGCTGGATTAGACTGAATATGACATTTATTGTGCAGAATCATGTCCTAAACAACATATTTCAACAGCAGTAGCCAGCTTGATAAAATTCAAAAGTTATTGCCACTCCTAGTCAAAAACGCTCCAACTCGATGAGATAAGCGCTTTTTGACCCTATTGCTATATCTTTCAAACTTGTTGCTGGATTACACTGAATTTGACTTATATTGTGCAGAATCATGTCCTAAACAACATATTTCAACAGCAGAAACCAGCTTGATGAAATTCATAAGTTATTGCCACTCCTAAAAAAAAACGCTTCAACTCGGTGAGATAAGCACTATTTGAACGAATGGCTATATCTTGTGAACCTGTGAAGGGATTACACTAAATGTGACATATATTGTGCAGAATCATGTCCTAAACAACATATTCCAACTGCAGACACCAGCTTGATGAAATTCAAAAGGTATTGCCACTCCTAATCAAAAACGCTTCAACTCGGTGAGATAAGCACTTTTTGAACGAATGGCTATATCTTGTGAACCTGTGAAGGGATTGCACTAAATTTGACATATATTGTGCAGAATCATATCCTAAACAACATATTTCAACAGCAGAAACCAGCTTGATGAAATTCAAAAGGTATTATCACTCCTAATCAAAAACGCTTCAACTCGGTGAGATAAGCACTTTTTGAACAATGGCTATATCTTTAAAACTTGTTGCTGGATTAGACTGAATATGAAATTTATTGTGCAGAATCATGTCCTAAACAACATATTTCAACAGCAGTAGCCAGCTTGATAAAATTCAAAAGTTATTGCCACTCCTAGTCAAAAACGCTCCAACTCGATGAGATAAGCGCTTTTTGACCCTATGGCTATATCTTTCAAACTTGTTGCTGGATTACACTGAATTTGACTTATATTGTGCAGAATCATGTCCTAAACAACATATTTCAACAGCAGAAACCAGCTTGATGAAATTCATAAGTTATTGCCACTCCTAAACAAAAACGCTTCAACTCGGTGAGATAAGCACTATTTGAACGAATGGCTATATCTTGTGAACCTGTGAAGGGATTACACTAAATTTGACATATATTGTGCAGAATCATGTCCTAAACAACATATTCCAACTGCAGACACCAGCTTGATGAAATTCAAAAGGTATTGCCACTCCTAATCAAAAACGCTTCAACTCGGTGAGATAAGCACTTTTTGAACGAATGGCTATATCTTGTGAACCTGTGAAGGGATTGCACTAAATTTGACATATATTGTGCAGAATCATGTCCTAAACAACATATTTCAACAGCAGAAACCAGCTTGATGAAATTCAAAAGGTATTATCACTCCTAATCAAAAACGCTTCAACTCGGTGAGATAAGCACTTTTTGAACAATGGCTATATCTTTCAAACTTGTTGCTGGATTAGACTGAATTTGACATATATTGTGCAGAATCATGTCCGAAACAACATATTTCAACAGCAGAAACCAGCTTGATGAAATTCAAAAGTTATTGCCACTCCTAATCAAAAACGCTCCGACTCGATGAGATAAGCGCTTTTTGACCCTATGGCTATATCTTTCAAACTTGTTGCTGGATTACACTGAATTTGACTTATATTGTGCAGAATCATGTCCTAAACAACATATTTCAACAGCAGTTACTAGGTTGATGAAATTCAAAAGTTATTATCATTCCTAATTAAAAACGCTTCAACTCGGTGAGATAAGCACTTTTGAACGAATGGCTATATCTTTTGAACCTGTGAAGGGATTACACTAAATTTGACATATATTGTGCAGAATCATGTCCTAAACAAGATATTTCAACAGCAGATACCAGCTTGATGAAATCAAAAGTTATTGCCACTCCTAATCAAAAACGCTGCAACTCGGGGAGATAAGCACTTTTTGAACGAATGGCTATATCTTTTGAAGCTGTGAAGTGATTACACTAAATTTGACATATATTGTGCAGAATCATGTCCGAAACAACATATTTCAACAGCAGACACCAGCTTGATGAAATTCAAAAGTCATTACCACTCCTGATCAAAAACGCTCCAACTCGATGAGATAAGCGCTTTTTGAACCTATGGCTATATCTTTTAAACTTGTAGCTGGATTACACTGAATTTGACTTATATTGTGCAGAATCATGTCCTAAACAACATATTTCAACAGCAGAAACCAGCTTGATGAAATTCAAAAGTTATTGCCACTCCTAATCACAAACGCTTCAACTCGGTGAGATAAGCACTTTTTCAACGAATGGCTTTATATTGTGAACCTGTGAAGGGATTACACTAAATTTGACATATATTGTGCAGAATCATGTCCTAAACAACATATTTCAACAGCAGAAACCAGCTTGATGATATTTAAAAGTTATTGCCACTCCCAATCAAAAACGCTTCAACTCGGTGAGATAAGCACTTTTTGAACGAATGGCTATATCTTTTGAACCCGTGAAGGGATTACACTGAATTTGACATATATTGTGCAGAATCATGTCCTAAACAACATATTTCAACAACAGACACCAGCTTGATGAAATTCAAAAGTTATTGCCACTCCTAATCAAAAACGCTCCAACTCGATGATATAAGCGCTTTTTGACCCTATGGCTTCATCTTTCAAAAATGTAACTGGATTATACTGCATTTGACTTATATTGTGCAGAATCATGTCCTAAACAACAAATTTCAACAGCAGAAAACAGCTGAATGAAATTCAAAAGTTATCATCTCTCCTAATCAAAAACGCTTCAACTCGGTGAGATAAGCACTTTTTGAACGACATATTTCAACAGCAGAAACCAGCTTGATGAAATTCAAAAGTTATTGCCACTCCTAATCAAAAACGCTCCAACTCGATGAGATAAGCGCTTTTTGACCCTATGGCTATATCTTTAAAACTTGTTGCTGGATTACACTGAATTTGACTTATATTGTGCAGAATCATGTCCTAAACATCATATTTCAACAGCAGAAACCAGCGTGATGAAATTCAAAAGTTATTGCCTCTCCTAAACAAAAACGCTTCAACTCGGTGAGATAAGCACTTTTGAACGAATGGCTTTATCTTTTGAACCTGTGAAGGGATTACACTAAATTTGAATTATATTGTGCAGAATCATGTCCTAAACAACATATTTCAACATCAGATGCCAGCTTGATGAAATTCAAAAGGTATTGCCACTCCTAATCCAAAAACGCTCCAACTCGATGAGATAAGCGCTTTTTTAACCTATGGCTATATCTTTTAAACTTGTAGCTCGATTACACTGAATTTGACTTATATTGTGCAGAATCATGTCCTAAACAACATATTTCAACAGCAGAAACCAGCTTGATGAAATTCAAAAGTTATTGCCATTCCTAATCAAAAACGCTTCAACTCGGTGAGATAAGCACTTTTTTAACGCATGCCTATATCTTGTGAACCTGTGAAGGGATTACACTAAAATTGACATATATTGTGCAGAATCATGTCCTAAACAACATATTTCAACAGCAGAAACCAGCTTGATGATATTCAAAAGTTATTGCCACTCCTAATCAAAAACGCTCCAACTCGATGAGATAAGCGCTTTTTGAACGAATGGCTATATCTTTCAAACTTGTTGCTGGATTACACTGAATTTGACTTATATTGTGCAGAATCATGTCCTAAACAACATATTTCAACAGCAGAAACCAGCTTGATGAAATTCAAAAGTTATATCCACTCCTAAACAAAAACGCTTCAACTCGGTGAGATAAGCACTATTTGAACGAATGGCTATATCTTGTGACCTGTGAAGGGATTACACTAAATTTGACATATATTGTGCAGAATCATGTCCTAAACAACATATTCCAACTGCAGACACCAGCTTGATGAAATTCAAAAGTTATTGCCACTCCAAATCAAAAACGCTTCAACTCGGTGAGATAAGCACTATTTGAACGAATGGCTATATCTTGTGAACCTGTGAAGGGATTGCACTAAATTTGACATATATTGTGCAGAATCATGTCCTAAACAACATATTTCAACAGCAGAAACCAGCTTGATGAAATTCAAAAGTTATTATCACTCCTAATCAAAAACGCTTCAACTCGGTGAGATAAGCACTTTTTGAACAATAGCTATATCTTTCAAACTTGTTGCTGGATTAGACTGAATTTGACATATATTGTGCAGAATCATGTCCTAAACAACATATTTCAACAGCAGAAACCAGCTTGATGAAATTCAAAAGTTATTGCCACTCCTAATCAAAAACGCTCCAACTCGGGGAGATAAGCACTTTTTGAACAAATGGCTATATCTTTTGAAGCTGTGAAGGGATTACACTAAATTTGACATATATTGTGCAGAATCATGTCCGAAACAACATATTTCAACAGCAGACACCAGCTTGATGAAATTCAAAAGTCATTACCACTCCTGATCAAAAACGCTCCAACTCGATGAGATTAGCGCTTTTTGAACCTGTGGCTATATCTTTTAAACTTGTAACTGGATTACACTGAATTTGACTTATATTGTGCAGAATCATGTCCTAAACAACATATTTCAACAGCAGAAACCACCTTGATGAAATTCAAAAGTTATTGCCACTCCTAAAAAAAAAACGCTTCAACTCGGTGAGATAAGCACTATTTGAACGAATGGCTATATCTTGTGAACCTGTGAAGGGATTACACTAAATTTGACATATATTGTGCAGAATCATGTCCTAAACAATATATTTCAACAGCAGATACCAGCTTGATGAAATCAAAAGATTGCCACTCCTAATCAAAAACGCTCCAACACGGGGAGATAAGCACTTTTTGACCGAATGGCTGTATCTTGTGAACTTGTAGCTGGATCACACTGAATTTGACATATATTGTGCAGAATCATGTCCTGAGCAACATATTTCAACAGCAGAAACCAGCTTGATGAAATTCATTAGTTATTTCCACTCCTAATCAAAAACGCTTCAACTCGGTGAGATAAGCGCTTTTTGAACGAATGGCTGTATCTTTTGAACATGTGAAGGGATTACACTAAATTTGACATATATTGTGCAGAATCATGTCCTAAACAACATATTTCAACAGCAGAAACCAGCTTGATTAATTTCATTAGTTATTTCCACTCCTAATCAAGAACGCTTCAACTCTGTGAGATAAGCACTTTTTGAACGAATGGCTATCTCTTTTTAACCCATCGCTGGATTACACTGAATTTGATATATATTGTGCAGAATCATGTCCTAAATAACATATTTCAACAGCAGAAACCAGCTTGTTGAAATTCATTAGTTATTTCCACTCCTAATTATAAACGCTTCAAGTCAGTGAGATAAGCACTTTTTGAACAAATGGCTATATCTTTTGTACCTGTGAAGTATTACGCTAAATTTGACATATATTGTGCAGAATCATGTCCAAAACAACATATTTCAACAGCAGAAACCAGCTTGATGAAATTCAAAAGTTATTGCCACTCCTAATCAAAAACACTTCATCTCGGTGAGATAAGCACTTTTTGACCTTATGGCTATATCGTTTGAACTTGCTGCTGGATTACACTGAATTTGATATATATTGTGCAGAATCATGTCCTAAACAATATATTTCAACAGCAGAAACCAGCTTGGTGAAATTCAAAAGTTATTGCCACTCCTAATCAAAAACGCTTCAACTCGGTGAGATAAGCACTTTTTGAACGAATGGCTATATCTTCTGAACCTGCGAAGGGATTACACTAAATTTGACATATATTGTGCAAAATCATGTCCTAAACAACATATTTCAACAGCAGAAACCAGCCTAATGAAATGCAAACGTTATTGCCACTCCTAAACAAAAACGCTTCAACTCGGTGAGATAAGCACTTTTTGAACGAATGGCTATATCTTGTGAACCTGTGAAGGGATTACACTAAATTTGACATATATTGTGCAGAATCATGTCCTAAAAAACATATTTCAACAGCAGAAACCAGCTTGATGAAATTCAAAAGTTATTGCCACTCCTAATCAAAAACGCTTCAACTCGGTGAGATAAGCACTTTTTGACCTTATGGCTATATCGTTTGAACTTGCTGCTGGATTACACTGAATTTGACATATATTGTGCAGAATCATGTCCTAAACAATATATTTCAACAGCAGAAACCAGCTTGGTGTAATTCAAAAGTTATTGCCACTCCTGATCAAAAACGCTTCAACTCGGTGAGATAAGCACTTTTTGAACGAATGGCTATATCTTCTGAACCTGCGAAGGGATTACACTAAATTTGACATATATTGTGCAAAATCATGTCCTAAACAACATATTTCAACAGCAGAAACCAGCTTGATGAAATTCAAAAGTTATTGCCACTCCTAAACAAAAACGCTTCAACTCGGTGAGATAAGCACTTTTTGAACGAATGGCTATATCTTGTGAACCTGTGAAGGGATTACACTAAATTTGACATATATTGTGCAGAATCATGTCCTGAAAAACATATTTCAACAGCAGAAACCAGCTTGATGAAATTCAAAAGTTATTGCCACTCCTAAACAAAAACGCTTCAACTCGGTGAGATAAGCACTTTTGAACGAATGGCTATATCTTTTGAACCTGTGAAGGGATTACACTGAATTTGACATATATTGTGCAGAATCATGTCCTAAACAACATATTTCAACAACAGACACCAGCTTGATGAAATTTAAAAGTTATTGCCACTCCTAATCAAAAACGCTCAAACTCGATGATATAAGCGCTTTTTGACCCTATGGCTTCATCTTTCAAAAATGTAACTGGATTACACTGAATTTGACTTATATTGTGCAGAATCATGTCCTAAACATCATATTTCAACAGCAGAAACCAGCTTGATGAAATTCAAAAGTTATTGCCTCTCCTAAACAAAAACGCTTCAACTCGGTGAGATAAGCACTTTTTGAACGAATGGCTATATCTTCTGAACCTGCGAAGGGATTACACTAAATTTGACATATATTGTGCAAAATCATGTCCTAAACAACATATTTCAACATCAGATACCAGCTTGATGAAATTCAAAAGGTATTGCCACTCCTAATCAAAAACGCTCCAACTCGATGAGATAAGCGCTTTTTTAACCTATGGCTATATCTTTTAAACTTGTAGCTCGATTACACTGAATTTGACTTATATTGTGCAGAATCATGTCCTAAACAACATATTTCAACAGCAGAAACCAGCTTGATGAAATTCAAAAGTTATTGCCATTCCTAATCAAAAACGCTTCAACTCGGTGAGATAAGCACTTTTTGAACGCATGGCTATATCTTGTGAACCTGTGAAGGGATTACACTAAATTTGACATATATTGTGCAGAATCATGTCCTAAACAACATATTTCAACAGCAGAAACCAGCTTGATGATATTCAAAAGTTATTGCCACTCCTAATCAAAAACGCTCCAACTCGATGAGATAAGCGCTTTTTGAACGAATGGCTATATCTTTCAAACTTGTTGCTGGATTACACTGAATTTGACTTATATTGTGCAGAATCATGTCCTAAACAACATATTTCAACAGCAGAAACCAGCTTGATGAAATTCAAAAGTTATTGCCACTCCTAAACAAAAACGGTTCAACTCGGTGAAATAAGCACTATTTGAACGAATGGCTATATCTTGTGACCTGTGAAGGGATTACACTAAATTTGACATATATTGTGCAGAATCATGTCCTAAACAACATATTCCAACTGCAGACACCAGCTTGATGAAATTCAAAAGTTATTGCCACTCCAAATCAAAAACGCTTCAACTCGGTGAGATAAGCACTTTTTGAACAATAGCTATATCTTTCAAAATTGTTGCTGGATTAGACTGAATTTGACATATATTGTGCAGAATCATGTCCTAAACAACATATTTCAACAGCAGAAACCAGCTTGATGAAATTCAAAAGTTATTGCCACTCCTAATCAAAAACGCTTCAACTCGGTGAGATAAGCACTTTTTGAACAATGGCTATATCTTTCAAACTTGTTGCTGGATTAGACTGAATATGACATTTATTGTGCAGAATCATGTCCTAAACAACATATTTCAACAGCAGTAGCCAGCTTGATAAAATTCAAAAGTTATTGCCACTCCTAGTCAAAAACGCTCCAACTCGATGAGATAAGCGCTTTTTGACCCTATTGCTATATCTTTCAAACTTGTTGCTGGATTACACTGAATTTGACTTATATTGTGCAGAATCATGTCCTAAACAACATATTTCAACAGCAGAAACCAGCTTGATGAAATTCATAAGTTATTGCCACTCCTAAAAAAAAACGCTTCAACTCGGTGAGATAAGCACTATTTGAACGAATGGCTATATCTTGTGAACCTGTGAAGGGATTACACTAAATGTGACATATATTGTGCAGAATCATGTCCTAAACAACATATTCCAACTGCAGACACCAGCTTGATGAAATTCAAAAGGTATTGCCACTCCTAATCAAAAACGCTTCAACTCGGTGAGATAAGCACTTTTTGAACGAATGGCTATATCTTGTGAACCTGTGAAGGGATTGCACTAAATTTGACATATATTGTGCAGAATCATGTCCTAAACAACATATTTCAACAGCAGAAACCAGCTTGATGAAATTCAAAAGGTATTATCACTCCTAATCAAAAACGCTTCAACTCGGTGAGATAAGCACTTTTTGAACAATGGCTATATCTTTAAAACTTGTTGCTGGATTAGACTGAATATGAAATTTATTGTGCAGAATCATGTCCTAAACAACATATTTCAACAGCAGTAGCCAGCTTGATAAAATTCAAAAGTTATTGCCACTCCTAGTCAAAAACGCTCCAACTCGATGAGATAAGCGCTTTTTGACCCTATGGCTATATCTTTCAAACTTGTTGCTGGATTACACTGAATTTGACTTATATTGTGCAGAATCATGTCCTAAACAACATATTTCAACAGCAGAAACCAGCTTGATGAAATTCATAAGTTATTGCCACTCCTAAACAAAAACGCTTCAACTCGGTGAGATAAGCACTATTTGAACGAATGGCTATATCTTGTGAACCTGTGAAGGGATTACACTAAATTTGACATATATTGTGCAGAATCATGTCCTAAACAACATATTCCAACTGCAGACACCAGCTTGATGAAATTCAAAAGGTATTGCCGCTCCTAATCAAAAACGCTTCAACTCGGTGAGATAAGCACTTTTTGAACGAATGGCTATATCTTGTGAACCTGTGAAGGGATTGCACTAAATTTGACATATATTGTGCAGAATCATGTCCTAAACAACATATTTCAACAGCAGAAACCAGCTTGATGAAATTCAAAAGGTATTATCACTCCTAATCAAAAACGCTTCAACTCGGTGAGATAAGCACTTTTTGAACAATGGCTATATCTTTCAAACTTGTTGCTGGATTAGACTGAATTTGACATATATTGTGCAGAATCATGTCCGAAACAACATATTTCAACAGCAGAAACCAGCTTGATGAAATTCAAAAGTTATTGCCACTCCTAATCAAAAACGCTCCAACTCGATGAGATAAGCGCTTTTTGACCCTATGGCTATATCTTTCAAACTTGTTGCTGGATTACACTGAATTTGACTTATATTGTGCAGAATCATGTCCTAAACAACATATTTCAACAGCAGTTACTAGGTTGATGAAATTCAAAAGTTATTATCATTCCTAATCAAAAACGCTTCAACTCGGTGAGATAAGCACTTTTGAACGAATGGCTATATCTTTTGAACCTGTGAAGGGATTACACTAAATTTGACATATATTGTGCAGAATCATGTCCTAAACAACATATTTCAACAGCAGTAACTAGCTTGATGTAATCAAAAGTTATTGCCACTCCTAATCAAAAACGCTGCAACTCGGGAAGATAAGCACTTTTTGAACGAATGGCTATATCTTTTGAAGCTGTAAAGTGATTACACTAAATTTGACATATATTGTGCAGAATCATGTCCGAAACAACATATTTCAACAGCAGACACCAGCTTGATGAAATTCAAAAGTCATTACCACTCCTGATCAAAAACGCTCCAACTCGATGAGATAAGCGCTTTTTGAACCTATGGCTATATCTTTTAAACTTGTAGCTGGATTACACTGAATTTGACTTATATTGTGCAGAATCATGTCCTAAACAACATATTTCAACAGCAGAAACCAGCTTGATGAAATTCAAAAGTTATTGCCACTCCTAATCACAAACGCTTCAACTCGGTGAGATAAGCACTTTTTCAACGAATGGCTTTATATTGTGAACCTGTGAAGGGATTACACTAAATTTGACATATATTGTGCAGAATCATGTCCTAAACAACATATTTCAACAGCAGAAACCAGCTTGATGATATTTAAAAGTTATTGCCACTCCCAATCAAAAACGCTTCAACTCGGTGAGATAAGCACTTTTTGAACGAATGGCTATATCTTTTGAACCTGTGAAGGGATTACACTGAATTTGACATATATTGTGCAGAATCATGTCCTAAACAACATATTTCAACAACAGACACCAGCTTGATGAAATTCAAAAGTTATTGCCACTCCTAATCAAAAACGCTCCAACTCGATGATATAAGCGCTTTTTGACCCTATGGCTTCATCTTTCAAAAATGTAACTGGATTATACTGCATTTGACTTATATTGTGCAGAATCATGTCCTAAACAACAAATTTCAACAGCAGAAAACAGCTGAATGAAATTCAAAAGTTATCATCTCTCCTAATCAAAAACGCTTCAACTCGGTGAGATAAGCACTTTTTGAACGACATATTTCAACAGCAGAAACCAGCTTGATGAAATTCAAAAGTTATTGCCACTCCTAATCAAAAACGCTCCAACTCGATGAGATAAGCGCTTTTTGACCCTATGGCTATATCTTTAAAACTTGTTGCTGGATTACACTGAATTTGACTTATATTGTGCAGAATCATGTCCTAAACATCATATTTCAACAGCAGAAACCAGCTTGATGAAATTCAAAAGTTATTGCCTCTCCTAAACAAAAACGCTTCAACTCGGTGAGATAAGCACTTTTGAACGAATGGCTTTATCTTTTGAACCTGTGAAGGGATTACACTAAATTTGAATTATATTGTGCAGAATCATGTCCTAAACAACATATTTCAACATCAGATGCCAGCTTGATGAAATTCAAAAGGTATTGCCACTCCTAATCCAAAAACGCTCCAACTCGATGAGATAAGCGCTTTTTTAACCTATGGCTATATCTTTAAAACTTGTTGCTGGATTACACTGAATTTGACTTATATTGTGCAGAATCATGTCCTAAACAACATATTTCAACAGCAGAAACCAGCTTGATGAAATTCAAAAGTTATTGCCATTCCTAATCAAAAACGCTTCAACTCGGTGAGATAAGCACTTTTTTAACGCATGCCTATATCTTGTGAACCTGTGAAGGGATTACACTAAAATTGACATATATTGTGCAGAATCATGTCCTAAACAACATATTTCAACAGCAGAAACCAGCTTGATGATATTCAAAAGTTATTGCCACTCCTAATCAAAAACGCTCCAACTCGATGAGATAAGCGCTTTTTGAACGAATGGCTATATCTTTCAAACTTGTTGCTGGATTACACTGAATTTGACTTATATTGTGCAGAATCATGTCCTAAACAACATATTTCAACAGCAGAAACCAGCTTGATGAAATTCAAAAGTTATATCCACTCCTAAACAAAAACGCTTCAACTCGGTGAGATAAGCACTATTTGAATGAATGGCTATATCTTGTGACCTGTGAAGGGATTACACTAAATTTGACATATATTGTGCAGAATCATGTCCTAAACAACATATTCCAACTGCAGACACCAGCTTGATGAAATTCAAAAGTTATTGCCACTCCAAATCAAAAACGCTTCAACTCGGTGAGATAAGCACTATTTGAACGAATGGCTATATCTTGTGAACCTGTGAAGGGATTGCACTAAATTTGACATATATTGTGCAGAATCATGTCCTAAACAACATATTTCAACAGCAGAAACCAGCTTGATGAAATTCAAAAGTTATTATCACTCCTAATCAAAAACGCTTCAACTCGGTGAGATAAGCACTTTTTGAACAATAGCTATATCTTTCAAACTTGTTGCTGGATTAGACTGAATTTGACATATATTGTGCAGAATCATGTCCTAAACAACATATTTCAACAGCAGAAACCAGCTTGATGAAATTCAAAAGTTATTGCCACTCCTAATCAAAAACGCTCCAACTCGGGGAGATAAGCACTTTTTGAACAAATGGCTATATCTTTTGAAGCTGTGAAGGGATTACACTAAATTTGACATATATTGTGCAGAATCATGTCCGAAACAACATATTTCAACAGCAGACACCAGCTTGATGAAATTCAAAAGTCATTACCACTCCTGATCAAAAACGCTCCAACTCGATGAGATTAGCGCTTTTTGAACCTATGGCTATATCTTTTAAACTTGTAACTGGATTACACTGAATTTGACTTATATTGTGCAGAATCATGTCCTAAACAACATATTTCAACAGCAGAAACCACCTTGATGAAATTCAAAAGTTATTGCCACTCCTAAAAAAAAAAACGCTTCAACTCGGTGAGATAAGCACTATTTGAACGAATGGCTATATCTTGTGAACCTGTGAAGGGATTACACTAAATTTGACATATATTGTGCAGAATCATGTCCTAAACAATATATTTCAACAGCAGATACCAGCTTGATGAAATCAAAAGTTATTGCCACTCCTAATCAAAAACGCTCCAACACGGGGAGATAAGCACTTTTTGACCGAATGGCTGTATCTTGTGAACTTGTAGCTGGATCATACTGAATTTGACATATATTGTGCAGAATCATGTCCTGAGCAACATATTTCAACAGCAGAAACCAGCTTGATGAAATTCATTAGTTATTTCCACTCCTAATCAAAAACGCTTCAACTCGGTGAGATAAGCGCTTTTTGAACGAATGGCTGTATCTTTTGAACATGTGAAGGGATTACACTAAATTTTACATATATTGTGCAGAATCATGTCCTAAACAACATATTTCAACAGCAGAAACCAGCTTGATTAATTTCATTAGTTATTTCCACTCCTAATCAAGAACGCTTCAACTCTGTGAGATAAGCACTTTTTGAACGAATGGCTATATCTTTTTAACCCATCGCTGGATTACACTGAATTTGATATATATTGTGCAGAATCATGTCCTAAATAACATATTTCAACAGCAGAAACCAGCTTGTTGAAATTCATTAGTTATTTCCACTCCTAATTATAAACGCTTCAAGTCAGTGAGATAAGCACTTTTTGAACAAATGGCTATATCTTTTGTACCTGTGAAGTATTACGCTAAATTTGACATATATTGTGCAGAATCATGTCCTAAACAACATATTTCAACAGCAGAAACCAGCTTGATGAAATTCAAAAGTTATTGCCACTCCTAATCAAAAACACTTCATCTCGGTGAGATAAGCACTTTTTGACCTTATGGCTATATCGTTAGAACTTGCTGCTGGATTACACTGAATTTGACATATATTGTGCAGAATCATGTCCTAAACAATATATTTCAACAGCAGAAACCAGCTTGGTGAAATTCAAAAGTTATTGCCACTCCTAATCAAAAACGCTTCAACTCGGTGAGATAAGCACTTTTTGAACGAATGGCTATATCTTCTGAACCTGCGAAGGGATTACACTAAATTTGACATATATTGTGCAAAATCATGTCCTAAACAACATATTTCAACAGCAGAAACCAGCCTAATGAAATGCAAACGTTATTGCCACTCCTAAACAAAAACGCTTCAACTCGGTGAGATAAGCACTTTTTGAACGAATGGCTATATCTTGTGAACCTGTGAAGGGATTACACTAAATTTGACATATATTGTGCAGAATCATGTCCTAAAAAACATATTTCAACAGCAGAAACCAGCTTGATGAAATTCAAAAGTTATTGCCACTCCTAATCAAAAACGCTTCAACTCGGTGAGATAAGCACTTTTTGACCTTATGGCTATATCGTTTGAACTTGCTGCTGGATTACACTGAATTTGACATATATTGTGCAGAATCATGTCCTAAACAATATATTTCAACAGCAGAAACCAGCTTGGTGTAATTCAAAAGTTATTGCCACTCCTGATCAAAAACGCTTCAACTCGGTGAGATAAGCACTTTTTGAACGAATGGCTATATCTTCTGAACCTGCGAAGGGATTACACTAAATTTGACATATATTGTGCAAAATCATGTCCTAAACAACATATTTCAACAGCAGAAACCAGTTTGATGAAATTCAAAAGTTATTGCCACTCCTAAACAAAAACGCTTCAACTCGGTGAGATAAGCACTTTTTGAACGAATGGCTATATCTTGTGAACCTGTGAAGGGATTACACTAAATTTGACATATATTGTGCAGAATCATGTCCTGAAAAACATATTTCAACAGCAGAAACCAGCTTGATGAAATTCAAAAGTTATTGCCACTCCTAAACAAAAACGCTTCAACTCGGTGAGATAAGCACTTTTGAACGAATGGCTATATCTTTTGAACCTGTGAAGGGATTACACTGAATTTGACATATATTGTGCAGAATCATGTCCTAAACAACATATTTCAACAACAGACACCAGCTTGATGAAATTTAAAAGTTATTGCCACTCCTAATCAAAAACGCTCAAACTCGATGATATAAGCGCTTTTTGACCCTATGGCTTCATCTTTCAAAAATGTAACTGGATTACACTGAATTTGACTTATATTGTGCAGAATCATGTCCTAAACATCATATTTCAACAGCAGAAACCAGCTTGATGAAATTCAAAAGTTATTGCCTCTCCTAAACAAAAACGCTTCAACTCGGTGAGATAAGCACTTTTTGAACGAATGGCTATATCTTCTGAAACTGCGAAGGGATTACACTAAATTTGACATATATTGTGCAAAATCATGTCCTAAACAACATATTTCAACATCAGATACCAGCTTGATGAAATTCAAAAGGTATTGCCACTCCTAATCAAAAACGCTCCAACTCGATGAGATAAGCGCTTTTTTAACCTATGGCTATATCTTTTAAACTTGTAGCTCGATTACACTGAATTTGACTTATATTGTGCAGAATCATGTCCTAAACAACATATTTCAACAGCAGAAACCAGCTTGATGAAATTCAAAAGTTATTGCCATTCCTAATCAAAAACGCTTCAACTCGGTGAGATAAGCACTTTTTGAACGCATGGCTATATCTTGTGAACCTGTGAAGGGATTACACTAAATTTGACATATATTGTGCAGAATCATGTCCTAAACAACATATTTCAACAGCAGAAACCAGCTTGATGATATTCAAAAGTTATTGCTACTCCTAATCAAAAACGCTCCAACTCGATGAGATAAGCGCTTTTTGAACGAATGGCTATATCTTTCAAACTTGTTGCTGGATTACACTGAATTTGACTTATATTGTGCAGAATCATGTCCTAAACAACATATTTCAACAGCAGAAACCAGCTTGATGAAATTCAAAAGTTATTGCCACTCCTAAACAAAAACGGTTCAACTCGGTGAAATAAGCACTATTTGAACGAATGGCTATATCTTGTGACCTGTGAAGGGATTACACTAAATTTGACATATATTGTGCAGAATCATGTCCTAAACAACATATTCCAACTGCAGACACCAGCTTGATGAAATTCAAAAGTTATTGCCACTCCAAATCAAAAACGCTTCAACTCGGTGAGAAAAGCACTTTTTGAACAATAGCTATATCTTTCAAAATTGTTGCTGGATTAGACTGAATTTGACATATATTGTGCAGAATCATGTCCTAAACAACATATTTCAACAGCAGAAACCAGCTTGATGAAATTCAAAAGTTATTGCCACTCCTAATCAAAAACGCTCCAACTCGGTGAGATAAGCGCTTTTTGACCCTATGGCTATATCTTTCAAACTTGTTGCTGGATTACACTGAATTTGACTTATATTGTGCAGAATCATGTCCTAAACAACATATTTCAACAGCAGTAACTTGCTTGATGTAATCAAAAGTTATTGCCACTCCTAATCAAAAACGCTCCAACTCGGGGAGATAAGCACTTTTTGAACGAATGGCTATATCTTTTGAAGCTGTGAAGGGATTACACTAAATTTGACATATATTGTGCAGAATCATGTCCGAAACAACATATTTCAACAGCAGACACCAGCTTGATGAAATTCAAAAGTCATTACCACTCCTGATCAAAAACGCTCCAACTCGATGAGATTAGCGCTTTTTGAACCTATGGCTATATCTTTTAAACTTGTAACTGGATTACACTGAATTTGACTTATATTGTGCAGAATCATGTCCTAAACATCATATTTCAACAGCAGAAACCAGCTTGATGAAATTCAAAAGTTATTGCCTCTCCTAAACAAAAACGCTTCAACTCGGTGAGATAAGCACTTTTGAACGAATGGCTTTATCTTTTGAACCTGTGAAGGGATTACACTAAATTTGACATATATTGTGCAGAATCATGTCCTAAACAACATATTTCAACATCAGATACCAGCTTGATGAAATTCAAAAGGTATTGCCACTCCTAATCAAAAACGCTCCAACTCGATGAGATAAGCGCTTTTTTAACCTATGGCTATATCTTTTGAACTTGTAGCTCGATTACACTGAATTTGACTTATATTGTGCAGAATCATGTCCTAAACAACATATTTCAACAGCAGAAACCAGCTTGATTAATTTCATTTGTTATTTCCACTCCTAATCAAGAACGCTTCAACTCTGTGAGATAAGCACTTTTTGAACGAATGGCTATATCTTTTTAACCCATCCCTGGATTACACTGAATTTGATATATATTGTGCAGAATCATGTCCTAAATAACATATTTCAACAGCAGAAACCAGCTTGTTGAAATTCATTAGTTATTTCCACTCCTAATTATAAACGCTTCAAGTCAGTGAGATAAGCACTTTTTGAACAAATGGCTATATCTTTTGTACCTGTGAAGTATTACGCTAAATTTGACATATATTGTGCAGAATCATGTCCTAAACAACATATTTCAACAGCAGAAACCAGCTTGATGAAATTCAAAAGTTATTGCCACTCCTAATCAAAAACACTTCATCTCGGTGAGATAAGCACTTTTTGACCTTATGGCTATATCGTTTGAACTTGCTGCTGGATTACACTGAATTTGACATATATTGTGCAGAATCATGTCCTAAACAATATATTTCAACAGCAGAAACCAGCTTGGTGAAATTCAAAAGTTATTGCCACTCCTAATCAAAAACGCTTCAACTCGGTGAGATAAGCACTTTTTGAACGAATGGCTATATCTTCTGAACCTGCGAAGGGATTACACTAAATTTGACATATATTGTGCAAAATCATGTCCTAAACAACATATTTCAACAGCAGAAACCAGCCTAATGAAATGCAAACGTTATTGCCACTCCTAAACAAAAACGCTTCAACTCGGTGAGATAAGCACTTTTTGAACGAATGGCTATATTATGTGAACCTGTGAAGGGATTACACTAAATTTGACATATATTGTGCAGAATCATGTCCTAAAAAACATATTTCAACAGCAGAAACCAGCTTGATGAAATTCAAAAGTTATTGCCACTCCTAATCAAAAACACTTCATCTCGGTGAGATAAGCACTTTTTGACCTTATGGCTATATCGTTTGAACTTGCTGCTGGATTACACTGAATTTGACATATATTGTGCAGAATCATGTCCTAAACAATATATTTCAACAGCAGAAACCAGCTTGGTGTAATTCAAAAGTTATTGCCACTCCTGATCAAAAACGCTTCAACTCGGTGAGATAAGCACTTTTTGAACGAATGGCTATATCTTCTGAACCTGCGAAGGGATTACACTAAATTTGACATATATTGTGCAAAATCATGTCCTAAACAACATATTTCAACAGCAGAAACCAGTTTGATGAAATTCAAAAGTTATTGCCACTCCTAAACAAAAACGCTTCAACTCGGTGAGATAAGCACTTTTTGAACGAATGGCTATATCTTGTGAACCTGTGAAGGGATTACACTAAATTTGACATATATTGTGCAGAATCATGTCCTGAAAAACATATTTCAACAGCAGAAACCAGCTTGATGAAATTCAAAAGTTATTGCCACTCCTAAACAAAAACGCTTCAACTCGGTGAGATAAGCACTTTTGAACGAATGGCTATATCTTTTGAACCTGTGAAGGGATTACACTGAATTTGACATATATTGTGCAGAATCATGTCCTAAACAACATATTTCAACAACAGACACCAGCTTGATGAAATTTAAAAGTTATTGCCACTCCTAATCAAAAACGCTCAAACTCGATGATATAAGCGCTTTTTGACCCTATGGCTTCATCTTTCAAAAATGTAACTGGATTACACTGAATTTGACTTATATTGTGCAGAATCATGTCCTAAACATCATATTTCAACAGCAGAAACCAGCTTGATGAAATTCAAAAGTTATTGCCTCTCCTAAACAAAAACGCTTCAACTCGGTGAGATAAGCACTTTTGAACGAATGGCTTTATCTTTTGAACCTGTGAAGGGATTACACTAAATTTGACATATATTGTGCAGAATCATGTCCTAAACAACATATTTCAACATCAGATACCAGCTTGATGAAATTCAAAAGGTATTGCCACTCCTAATCAAAAACGCTCCAACTCGATGAGATAAGCGCTTTTTTAACCTATGGCTATATCTTTTAAACTTGTAGCTCGATTACACTGAATTTGACTTATATTGTGCAGAATCATGTCCTAAACAACATATTTCAACAGCAGAAACCAGCTTGATGAAATTCAAAAGTTATTGCCATTCCTAATCAAAAACGCTTCACCTCGGTGAGATAAGCACTTTTTGAACGCATGGCTATATCTTGTGAACCTGTGAAGGGATTACACTAAATTTGACATATATTGTGCAGAATCATGTCCTAAACAACATATTTCAACAGCAGAAACCAGCTTGATGAAATTCAAAAGTTATTGCCACTCCTAATCAAAAACGCTCCAACTCGATGAGATAAGCGCTTTTTGAACGAATGGCTATATCTTTCAAACTTGTTGCTGGATTACACTGAATTTGACTTATATTGTGCAGAATCATGTCCTAAACAACAAATTTCAACAGCAGAAACCAGCTTGATGAAATTCAAAAGTTATTGCCACTCCTAAACAAAAACGCTTCAACTCGGTGAGATAAGCACTATTTGAACGAATGGCTATATCTTGTGACCTGTGAAGGGATTACACTAAATTTGACATATATTGTGCAGAATCATGTCCTAAACAACATATTCCAACTGCAGACACCAGCTTGATGAAATTCAAAAGTTATTGCCACTCCAAATCAAAAACGCTTCAACTCGGTGAGATAAGCACTTTTTGAACAATAGCTATATCTTTCAAAATTGTTGCTGGATTAGACTGAATTTGACATATATTGTGCAGAATCATGTCCTAAACAACATATTTCAACAGCAGAAACCAGCTTGATGAAATTCAAAAGTTATTGCCACTCCTAATCAAAAACGCTCCAACTCGGTGAGATAAGCGCTTTTTGACCCTATGGCTATATCTTTCAAACTTGTTGCTGGATTACACTGAATTTGACTTATATTGTGCAGAATCATGTCCTAAACAATATATTTCAACAGCAGTAACTAGCTTGATGTAATCAAAAGTTATTGCCACTCCTAATCAAAAACGCTCCAACTCGGGGAGATAAGCACTTTTTGAACGAATGGCTATATCTTTTGAAGCTGTGAAGGGATTACACTAAATTTGACATATATTGTGCAGAATCATGTCCGAAACAACATATTTCAACAGCAGACACCAGCTTGATGAAATTCAAAAGTCATTACCACTCCTGATCAAAAACGCTCCAGCTCGATGAGATTAGCGCTTTTTGAACCTATGGCTATATCTTTTAAACTTGTAACTGGATTACACTGAATTTGACTTATATTGTGCAGAATCATGTCCTAAACAACATATTTCAACAGCAGAAACCAGCTTGATGAAATTCAAAAGTTATTGCCACTCCTAAAAAAAAAACGCTTCAACTCGGTGAGATAAGCACTATTTGAACGAATGGCTATATCTTGTGAACCTGTGAAGTGATTACACTAAATTTGACATATATTGTGCAGAATCATGTCCTAAACAATATATTTCAACAGCAGATACCAGCTTGATGGAATCAAAAGTTATTGCCACTCCTAATCAAAAACGCTCCAACTCGGAGAGATAAGCACTTTTTGACCGAATGGCTGTATCTTGTAAACTTGTAGCTGGATCACACTGAATTTGACATATATTGTGCAGAATCATGTCCTAAGCAACATATTTCAACAGCAGAAACCAGCTTGATGAAATTCATTAGTTATTTCCACTCCTAATCAAAAACGCTTCAACTCGGTGAGATAAGCGCTTTTTGAACGAATGGCTGTATCTTTTGAACATGTGAAGGGATTACACTAAATTTGACATATATTGTGCAGAATCATGTCCTAAACAACATATTTCAACAGCAGAAACCAGCTTGATTAATTTCATTAGTTATTTCCACTCCTAATCAAGAACGCTTCAACTCTGTGATATAAGCAATTTTTGAACGAATGGCTATATCTTTTTAACCCATCGCTGGATTACACTGAATTTGATATGTATTGTGCAGAATCATGTCCTAAATAACATATTTCAACAGCAGAAACCAGCTTGTTGAAATTCATTAGTTATTTCCACTCCTAATTATAAACGCTTCAAGTCAGTGAGATAAGCACTTTTTGAACAAATGGCTATATCTTTTCTACCTGTGAAGTATTACACTAAATTTGACATATATTGTGCAGAATCTTGTCCTAAACAACATATTTCAACAGCAGAAACCAGCTTGATGAAATTCAAAAGTTATTGCCACTCCTATTCAAAAACACTTCATCTCCGTGAGATAAGCACTTTTTGACCTTATGGCTATATCGTTTGAACTTGCTGCTGGATTACACTGAATTAACATATATTGTGCAGAATCATGTCCTAAACAATATATTTCAACAGCAGAAACCAGCTTGGTGAAATTCAAAAGTTATTGCCACTCCTAATCAAAAACGCTTCAACTCGGTGAGATAAGCACTTTTTGAACGAATGGCTATATCTTCTGAACCTGCGAAGGGATTACACTAAATTTGACATATATTGTGCAAAATCATGTCCTAAACAACATATTTCAACAGCAGAAACCAGCCTAGTGAAATTCAAACGTTATTGCCACTCCTAAACAAAAACGCTTCAACTCGGTGAGATAAGCACTTTTTGAACGAATGGCTATATCTTGTGAACCTGTGAAGGAATTACACTAAATTTGACATATATTGTGCAGAATCATGTCCTAAACAACAAATTTCAACAGCAGAAAACCGCTGAATGAAATTCAAAAGTTATCATCACTCCTAATCAAAAACGCTTCAACTCGGTGAGATAAGCACTTTTTGAACGACATATTCCAACTGCAGACACCAGCTTGATGAAATTCAAAAGTTATTGCCACTCCAAATCAAAAACGCTTCAACTCGGTGAGATAAGCACTTTTTGAACAATAGCTATATCTTTCAAAAATGTTGCTGGATTAGACTGAATTTGACATATATTGTGCAGAATCATGTCCTAAACAACATATTTCAACAGCAGAAACCAGCTTGATGAAATTCAAAAGTTATTGCCACTCCTAATCAAAAACGCTCCAACTCGGTGAGATAAGCGCTTTTTGACCCTATGGCTATATCTTTCAAACTTGTTGCTGGATTACACTGAATTTGACTTATATTGTGCAGAATCATGTCCTAAACAACATATTTCAACAGCAGTAACTAGCTTGATGTAATCAAAAGTTATTGCCACTCCTAATCAAAAACGCTCCAACTCGGGGAGATAAGCACTTTTTGAACGAATGGCTATATCTTTTGAAGCTGTGAAGGGATTACACTAAATTTGACATATATTGTGCAGAATCATGTCCGAAACAACATATTTCAACAGCAGACACCAGCTTGATGAAATTCAAAAGTCATTACCACTCCTGATCAAAAACGCTCCAACTCGATGAGATTAGCGCTTTTTGAACCTATGGCTATATCTTTTAAACTTGTAACTGGATTACACTGAATTTGACTTATATTGTGCAGAATCATGTCCTAAACAACATATTTCAACAGCAGAAACCAGCTTGATGAAATTCAAAAGTTATTGCCACTCCTAAAAAAAAAACGCTTCAACTCGGTGAGATAAGCACTATTTGAACGAATGGCTATATCTTTTGAAGCTGTGAAGGGATTACACTAAATTTGACATATATTGTGCAGAATCATGTCCTAAACAATATATTTCAACAGCAGATACCAGCTTGATGAAATCAAAAGTTATTGCCACTCCTAATCAAAAACGCTCCAACTCGGAGAGATAAGCACTTTTTGACCGAATGGCTGTATCTTGTAAACTTGTAGCTGGATCACACTGAATTTGACATATATTGTGCAGAATCATGTCCTAAGCAACATATTTCAACAGCAGAAACCAGCTTGATGAAATTCATTAGTTATTTCCACTCCTAATCAAAAACGCTTCAACTCGGTGAGATAAGCGCTTTTTGAACGAATGGCTGTATCTTTTGAACATGTGAAGGGATTACACTAAATTTGACATATATTGTGCAGAATCATGTCCTAAACAACATATTTCAACAGCAGAAACCAGCTTGATTAATTTCATTAGTTATTTCCACTCCTAATCAAGAACGCTTCAACTCTGTGAGATAAGCAATTTTTGAACGAATGGCTATATCTTTTTAACCCATCGCTGGATTACACTGAATTTGATATGTATTGTGCAGAATCATGTCCTAAATAACATATTTCAACAGCAGAAACCAGCTTGTTGAAATTCATTAGTTATTTCCACTCCTAATTATAAACGCTTCAAGTCAGTGAGATAAGCACTTTTTGAACAAATGGCTATATCATTTCTACCTGTGAAGTATTACGCTAAATTTGACATATATTGTGCAGAATCTTGTCCTAAACAACATATTTCAACAGCAGAAACCAGCTTGATGAAATTCAAAAGTTATTGCCACTCCTATTCAAAAACACTTCATCTCGGTGAGATAAGCACTTTTTGACCTTATGGCTATATCGTTTGAACTTGCTGCTGGATTACACTGAATTAACATATATTGTGCAGAATCATGTCCTAAACAATATATTTCAACAGCAGAAACCAGCTTGGTGAAATTCAAAAGTTATTGCCACTCCTAATCAAAAACGCTTCAACTCGGTGAGATAAGCACTTTTTGAACGAATGGCTATATCTTCTGAACCTGCGAAGGGATTACAGTAATTTGACATATATTGTGCAAAATCATGTCCTAAACAACATATTTCAACAGCAGAAACCAGCCTAATGAAATTCAAACGTTATTGCCACTCCTAAACAAAAACGCTTCAACTCGGTGAGATAAGCACTTTTTGAACGAATGGCTATATCTTGTGAACCTGTGAAGGGATTACACTAAATTTGACATATATTGTGCAGAATCATGTCCTAAAAAACAAATTTCAACAGCAGAAACCAGCTTGATGAAATTCAAAAGTTATTGACACTCCTAATCAAAAACACTTCATCTCGGTGAGATAAGCACTTTTTGACCTTATGGCTATATCGTTTGAACTTGCTGCTGGATTACACTGAATTTGACATATATTGTGCAGAATCATGTCCTAAACAATATATTTCAACAGCAGAAACCAGCTTGGTGTAATTCAAAAGTTATTGCCACTCCTGATCAAAAACGCTTCAACTCGGTGAGATAAGAACTTTTTGAACGAATGGCTATATCTTCTGAACCTGCGAAGGGATTACACTAAATTTGACATATATTGTGCAAAATCATGTCCTAAACAACATATTTCAACAGCAGAAACCAGCCTAATGAAATTCAAAAGTTATTGCCACTCCTAATCAAAAACGCTTCAACTCGGTGAGATAAGCACTTTTTGAATGAATGGCTGTATCTTGTGAACTTGTAGCTGGATCACACTAAATTTGACATATATTGTTCAGAATCATGTCCTCAACAACATATTTCAACAGCAGAAACCAGGCTTGATGAAATTAAAAAGTTATTTCCAATACGAATAAAAAACTCTTCAACTCGTTGAGATAAGCACTTTTTAACCGAATGGCTATATCTTTTGAACTTGTGAAGGGATTACACTAAATTTGACATATATTGTGCAGAATTATGTCCTAAACAACATTTTTCAACACCAGACACCAGCTTGATGAAATTCAAAAGTTATTTCCACTCCTAATCAAAAACACTTCATCTCGGTGAGATAAGCACTTTTTGACCTTATGGCTATATCGTTTGAACTTGTTGCTGGATTACACTGAATTCTACATATATTGTGCAGAATCATGTGCTAAAACAACATATTTCAACAGCAGAAACCAGCTTGATGAAATTCATTAGTTATTTCCACTACTGATCAAAAACGCTTGAACTCGGTGAGATAACTACTTTTTGAACGAATGTCTATATATTTTGAAACCTGTGAAGGGATTACACTAAATTTGACATATATTGTGCAGAGTCATGCCCTAAAAAACATTTTTCAACAGCAGAAACCACTTTGATGAAATTCAAAAGTTATTTCCACTCCGAATCAAAAACGCTCCAACTCGGTGAGATAACAACTTTTTTACCGAATGGCTGTTTCTTGTGAACTTTTAGCTGGATATCACTAAATTTGACTCATATTGTGTATAATCATGTCCTAAACAACATATTTCAACAACAGAAACCAGCTTGATGAAATTCATTAGTTATTTCAACTCGTAAACAAAAACGCTTATATTCGGTGAGATAAGCACTTTTTGAACGAATGGCTGTATCTTTTGAACCTGTGAAGGGATGACACTAAATTTGACATATATTGTGCAGAATCATGTCCTTAACAACATATTTCAACAGCAGAAACCAGCTTGATGAATTTCATTAGTTCTTTACACTCCGAATCAAAAACGCTTCGACTCTGTGAGATAAGCACTTTTTGAACGAATGGCTATATCTTTTTAACTTGTAGCAGGATTACACTAAATTTGACATATATTGTGCAGAATCATGTCCTAAACAACATATTTCAACAGCAGAAACCAGCTTGATGAAATTCATCAGTTATTTCCACTCCTAATCAAAAACGCTTCAACTCGTTGAGATAAGCACTTTTTGAACAAATGGCTGTATCTTTTGAACCTGTGAAGGGATTACACTAAATTTGACATATATTGTGCAGAGTCATGCCCTAAACAACATTTTTAAACTGCAGAAACCACTTTGATGAAATTCAAAAGTTCTTGCCACTCCTAATCAAAAACGCTCCAACTCGGTGAGATAACCACTTTTTGACCGAATGGCTGTTTCTTGGGAACTTGTAGCTGGATCACACTAAATTTGACATATATCGTGCAGAATCATGTCCTAAACAACATATTTCAAGAACAGAATCCAGCTTGATGAAAATCATTAGTTATTTCCACTCCTGATCAAAACGCTTGAACTACTTGAGATAAGCACTTTTTGAACGAATGGCTGTATCTTTTGAACCTCTGAAGGGATGACACTAAATTTGAATTATATTGTGCAGAATCATGTCCTAAACAACATTTTTCAACAGCAGAAACCAGCTTGATGAAATTCAAAAGTTATTCCCACTCCGAATCAAAAACGCTGCAACTCGGTGAGATAAGCACTTTTTGACCGAATGGCTATATCTTGTGAACTTGTAGCTGGATCACACTAAATTTGACTCATATTGTGTAGAATCATGTCCTAAACAACGTATTTCAACAGAAGAAACCAGCTTGATGAAATTCATTAGTTTTTTCCACTCCTAATCAAAAAAGCTTCAAGTCAGTGAGATAAGCACTTTTTGAACAAATGGCAATATCTTTTGTACCTGTGAAGGGATGACACTAAATTTGACTCATATTGTGTAGAATCATGTCCTAAACAACCTATTTCAACAGAAGAAACCAGCTTGATGAATTTCATTAGTTATTTACACTCCTAATCAAAAACGCTTCAACTCTGTGAGATAAGCAATTTTTGAACGAATGGCTATATCTTTTTAACTTGTAGCAGGATTACACTAAATTTGACATATATTGTGCACATTCATGTCCTAAACAACATATTTCAACAGCAAAAACATGATTGATGAAATTCATTCGTTATTTCCACTCCTAATCAAAAACGCTTCAACTCGGTGAGATAAGCACTTTTTGAACGAATGGCTATATCTTTTGAACCTGTGAAGGGATTACACTGAATTTGACATATATTGTGCAGAATCATGTCCTAAACAACATATTTCAACAGCAGAAACCAGCTTGATGAATTTCATTAGTTATTTACACTCCTAATCAAAAACGCTGCAACTCGGTGAGATAACCACTTTTTGACCCGAATGGCTATATCTTTTTAACTTGTAGCAGGATTACACTAAATTTGACATATATTGTGCAAAATCATGTCCTAAATAACATATTTCAACAGCAGAAACCAGCTTGATGAAATTCAAAAGTTATTTCCACTCCTAATCAAAAACGCTTCAAGTCGGTAAGATAAGCACTTTTTGAACGAATGGCTGTATCTTTTGAATCTGTAAAGGGATGACACTATTCTTGACATATATTGTGCAGAAATATGTCCTAAACAACATATTTCAACAGCAGAAACCAGCTTGATTGAAATTCATTAGTTATTTCCACTCCTAATCAAAAACGCTTCAACTCGGTGAGATAAGCACTTTTTGAACGAATTGCTATATCTTTTGAACCTGTGAAGGGATTACACTAAATTTGACATATATTGTGCAGTATCATGTCCTAAACAACATATTTCACGAACAAGACCAGCTTGATGAAATTCAGTAGTTATTTCCACTCCTGATAAAAACGCTTGAACTCGGTGAGATAAGCACTTTTTGATCTTATGGCTATATCTTTTGAACCTTTGAGGGGTTACACTAAATTTGACATATATTGTGCAGAATCATGTCCTAAACAACATATTTCAACAGCGGAAAACGGCTTGATGAAATTCATTAGTTAATTCCACTCCTAATCAAAAACGCTTCAACTCGGTGAGATAAGAACTTTTTGAACGAATGGCTATATCTTTTGAATCTGTAAAGGGATGACACAAATCTTGACATATATTGTGCAGAATCATGTCCTAAACAACATATTTCAACAGCAGAAACCAGCTTCATTGAAATTCATTAGTTATTTCAACTCCTAATCAAAAACGCTTCAACTCGGTGATATAATCACATTTTGATCTTATGGCTATATCTTTTGAACTTGTAGCTGGATTACACTAAATTTGACTTATATTGTGTAGAATCATGTCCTAAACAACATATTTCAACAGCGGAAAACAGCTTGATGAAATTCATTAGTTAATTCCACTCCTAATCAAAAACGCTTCAACTCGGTGAGATAAGAACTTTTTGAACGAATGGCTATATCTTTTGAACATGTGAAGGGATTACACTAAATTTGACATATATTGTGCAGAATCATGCCCTAAACAACATATTTCAACATCAAAAACCAGCTTAATGAAATTCATTCGTTATTTCCACTCCTAATCAAAAACGCTTCAACTCGGTGAGATAAGCACTTTTTGAACGAATGGCTATATCTTTTGAACCTGTCAAGGGATTACACTGAATTTGACATATATTGTGCAGAATCATGTCCTAAACAACATATTTCAACAGCAGAAACGAGCTTGATGAAATACATTAGTTATTTCCACTCCTAATCAAAAACGCTTCAACTCGGTGAGATAATCACTTTTTGATCTTATGGCTATATCTTTTGAACTTGTCGCTGGATTACACCAAATTTGACTTATATTGTGTAGAATCATGTCCTCAACAACATATTTCAACAGCGGAAACCAGCTTGATGAAATTCATTAGTTAATTCCACTCCTAATTAAAAACGCTTCAACTTGCAGAGATAAGTTCTTTTTGAACGAATGGCTATATCTTTTGAACATGTGAAGGGATTACACTAAATTTGACATATATTGTGCAGAATCATGTCCTAAACAACATTTTTCAACAGCAGACACCAGCTTGATGATATTCAAAAGTTATTTCCACTCCTAATCAAAAACACTTCATCTCGGTGAGATAAGCACTTTTTGACCTTATGGCTATATCGTTTGAACTTGCTGCTGGATTACACTGAATTTGACATATATTGTGCAGAATCATGCCCTAAACAACATTTTTCAACAGCAGAAACCAGCTTGATGAAATTCATTAGTTATTTCCACTCCTAATCAAAAACGCTTCAACTCGGTGAGATAAGCACTTTTTGACCGAATTGCTATATCTTTTGAACTCATAGCTGCATTACACTGAATTTGACATATATTGTGCAGAATCATGTCCTTAACAACATATTTCATCAGCAGAAACCAGCTTGATGAAATTCAAAAGTTTTTTTTCACTACGAATAAAAAAACGCTTCAACTCGGTGAGCTAAGCACTTTTTGAACGTATGGCTATATCTTTTGAACTTTTTGCTGGATTACACTGAATTTGACATATATTGTGTAGAATCATGTCTTAATCAACATATTTCAACAGCAGAAAACCAGCTTGATGAAATTCATTAGTTATTTCCACTCCGAATCAAAAACGCTTCGACTCGGTAAGATAAGCACTTTTTGAACGAATGGCTATATCTTTTGAACTTGTCGCTGGATTACACTGAATTTGACATATGTTGTGCAGATTCATGTCCTAAACTACATATTTCAACATCAAAAACCAGCTTAATGAAATTCATTCGTTATTTCCACTCCTAATCAAAAACGCTTCAACTCGGTGAGATAAGCACTTTTTGAACGAATGGCTATATCTTTTGAACCTGTGAAGGGATTACACTGAATTTGACATATATTGTGCAGAATCATGTCCTAAACAACATATTTCAACAGCAGAAACGAGCTTGATGAAATACATTAGTTATTTCCACTCCTAATCAAAAACGCTTCAACTCGGTGAGATAATCACTTTTTGATCTTATGGCTATATCTTTTGAACTTGTCGCTGGATTACACCAAATTTGACTTATATTGTGTAGAATCATGTCCTCAACAACATATTTCAACAGCGGAAACCAGCTTGATGAAATTCATTAGTTAATTCCACTCCTAATTAAAAACGCTTCAACTTGCAGAGATAAGTTCTTTTTGAACGAATGGCTATATCTTTTGAACATGTGAAGGGATTACACTAAATTTGACATATATTGTGCAGAATCATGTCCTAAACAACATTTTTCAACAGCAGACACCAGCTTGATGATATTCAAAAGTTATTTCCACTCCTAATCAAAAACACTTCATCTCGGTGAGATAAGCACTTTTTGACCTTATGGCTATATCGTTTGAACTTGCTGCTGGATTACACTGAATTTGACATATATTGTGCAGAATCATGCCCTAAACAACATTTTTCAACAGCAGAAACCAGCTTGATGAAATTCATTAGTTATTTCCACTCCTAATCAAAAACGCTTCAACTCGGTGAGATAAGCACTTTTAAAACGAATGGCTATATCTTTTGAACTTTTGAAGGGATGACACTAAATTTGACATATATTGTGCAGAATCATGTCCTAAAAAACATTTTTCAACAGCAGAAACCAGCTTGATGAAATTCATTCGTTATTTCAACTCTTAATCAAAAACGCTTAAACTCAGTGAGATAAGCACTTTTTGAACAAATGGCTATATAATTTGTACCTGTGAAGGTATTACACAAAATTTGACATATATTGTGCAGAATCATGTGCTAAAACAACATATTTCAACAGCAGACACCAGCTTGATGAAATTCATTAGTTATTTCCACTCCTAATCAAAAACGCTTCAACTCGGTGAGATAAGCACTTTTTGAACGAAAGGCTATATCTTTTGAACCTGTAAAGGGATGACACTAAATTTGACTCATATTGTGCAGAATCATGTCCTAAACAACATATTTCAACAGCAGAAACCAGTTTGATGAAATTCATTAGTTATATCCACTCCAAACAAAAACGCTTCAACTCGGTGAGATAAGCACTTTTTGAAGGAATGGCTACATCTTTTGAACCTGTGAAGGGATTACACTGAATTTGCCATGTATTGAGCAGTATCATGTCCTAAACAACATATTTAAAGAACAGAATCCAGCTTGATGAAATTCAGTAGTTATTTCCACTCCTGATCAAAACGCTTGAACTCGGTGAGATAAGCACTTTTTGAACGAATGGCTATATCTTTTGAACCTGTGAAGGGATTACACTAAATTTGACATATATTGTGCAGTATTACTTCCTAAACAACATATTTCACGAACAGAATCCAGCTTGATGAAATTCAGAAGTTATTTCCACTCGTGATCAAAACGCTTGAACTCGGTGAGATAAGCACTTTTTGTACGAATGGCTGTATCTTTGGAACATGTGAAGGGATTACACTAAATTTGACATATATTGTGCAGAATCATGTCCTAAACAACATATTTCAACAGCAGAAACCAGCTTTTTTAAAATTTAAAAGTTATTTCCACTACGAATAAAAAACGCTTCAACTCGGTGAGATAAGCACTTTTTGAACGTATGGCTATATCTTTTGAACTTGTTGCTGGATTAGACTAAATTTGACTCATATTTTGCAGAATCATGTCCTAAACAACATATTTCAACAGCAGAAACCAGCTTGATGAAATTCATTAGTTATTTCCACTTTGAATCAAAAACGCTGCAACTCAGTGAGATAAGCACTTTTTGACCATATGGCTATATCTTTTGAACTTGTAGCTTGATTACACTGAATTTGACATATATTGTGCAGAATCATGTCCTAAACAACATATTTCAGCACCAGTAACCTGCTTGAAGACTTTCATGACTTATTTACACTGTGTACCAAAAACTTACAACTCAGTGAGATAAGCACTTTTTGACCATATGGCTATAATTTTTCAATATGTATCAGGATCACAATGATTTTGACATATATTGTTTAGAATCATGTCTCAAACAACATATTTCAATAGCAGAAACCGACTTGATGAATTTCATTAGTTATTTCCACTCCGAATAAAAAACGCTGCAACTCGGTGAGATAAGCACTTTTTGAACGAATGGCTATATCTTTTGAACTTGTGTCTTGATTACACTGAATTTGACATATATTGTGCAGAATCATGTCCTAAACAACATATTTCAGCACCAGTAACCTGCTTGAAGACTTTCATGACTTATTTACACTGTGTACCAAAAACTTACAACTCAGTGAGATAAGCACTTTTTGACCATATGGCTATAATTTTTCAATATGTTGCAGGATCACAATGATTTTGACATATATTGTTTAGAATCATGTCTCAAACAACATATTTCAATAGCAGAAACAGCTTAATGAATTTCATTAGTTATTTCCACTTTGAATCAAAAACGCTTACACTCGGTGTGATAAGCACTTTTTGACCGAATGGCTATATCTTTTGAACTTGTAGCTTGATTACACTGAATTTGACATATATTGTTTAGAATCATGTCTCAAACAACATATTTCAATAGCAGAAACCGACTTGATGAATTTCATTAGTTATTTCCACTCCGAATAAAAAACGCTGCAACTCTGTGAGATAAGCACTTTTTGAACGAATGGCTATATCTTTTGAACTTGTAGCTGGATTACACTGAATTTGACATATATTGTGCAGAATCATGTCCTCTACAACATATTTTAACAGCAGAAACCAGCTTGATGAAATTAATTAGTTATTTGCACTGTGTATCAAAAACGGTTAAACTCAGTCAGATAAGCACTTTTTGACCATATGGCTATACCTTTTCAATATGTGGCAGGATCACAATGATTTTGACACATATTGAGCAGAATCTGGTTCTTTTCAACATATTTCAGCACCAGGAACCTGCTACAAAGGGATCTTTAGTTATATGAACTTCGTATCAAAAACGCTTCAACAAAGTGACATATGCACTTTTTGACTTATGGGTATACCTTTTCAATATGTGGCAGGATCACAATGATTTTGACATATATTGTGCAGAATCTGGTCCTTTTCAACATATTTCAGCACCAGTAAGCTGCTAGAAAGGAATATTAAGTCATTTACAGTCTGTATCAAAAACATTTCAACTCATTGAGATAAACACTTTTTGACCTTATGGCTATATCGTTTGAACTTGCTGCTGGATTACACTGAATTTGACATATATTGTGCAGAATCATGCCCTAAACAACATTTTTCAACAGCAGAAACCAGCTTGATGAAATTCATTAGTTATTTCCACTCCTAATCAAAAACGCTTCAACTCGGTGAGATAAGCACTTTTTGACCGAATTGCTATATCTTTTGAACTCATAGCTGCATTACACTGAATTTGACATATATTGTGCAGAATCATGTCCTTAACAACATATTTCATCAGCAGAAACCAGCTTGATGAAATTCAAAAGTTTTTTTTCACTACGAATAAAAAAACGCTTCAACTCGGTGAGCTAAGCACTTTTTGAACGTATGGCTATATCTTTTGAACTTTTTGCTGGATTACACTGAATTTGACATATATTGTGTAGAATCATGTCTTAATCAACATATTTCAACAGCAGAAAACCAGCTTGATGAAATTCATTAGTTATTTCCACTCCGAATCAAAAACGCTTCGACTCGGTAAGATAAGCACTTTTTGAACGAATGGCTATATCTTTTGAACTTGTCGCTGGATTACACTGAATTTGACATATGTTGTGCAGATTCATGTCCTAAACTACATATTTCAACATCAAAAACCAGCTTAATGAAATTCATTCGTTATTTCCACTCCTAATCAAAAACGCTTCAACTCGGTGAGATAAGCACTTTTTGAACGAATGGCTATATCTTTTGAACCTGTGAAGGGATTACACTGAATTTGACATATATTGTGCAGAATCATGTCCTAAACAACATATTTCAACAGCAGAAACGAGCTTGATGAAATACATTAGTTATTTCCACTCCTAATCAAAAACGCTTCAACTCGGTGAGATAATCACTTTTTGATCTTATGGCTATATCTTTTGAACTTGTCGCTGGATTACACCAAATTTGACTTATATTGTGTAGAATCATGTCCTCAACAACATATTTCAACAGCGGAAACCAGCTTGATGAAATTCATTAGTTAATTCCACTCCTAATTAAAAACGCTTCAACTTGCAGAGATAAGTTCTTTTTGAACGAATGGCTATATCTTTTGAACATGTGAAGGGATTACACTAAATTTGACATATATTGTGCAGAATCATGTCCTAAACAACATTTTTCAACAGCAGACACCAGCTTGATGATATTCAAAAGTTATTTCCACTCCTAATCAAAAACACTTCATCTCGGTGAGATAAGCACTTTTTGACCTTATGGCTATATCGTTTGAACTTGCTGCTGGATTACACTGAATTTGACATATATTGTGCAGAATCATGCCCTAAACAACATTTTTCAACAGCAGAAACCAGCTTGATGAAATTCATTAGTTATTTCCACTCCTAATCAAAAACGCTTCAACTCGGTGAGATAAGCACTTTTAAAACGAATGGCTATATCTTTTGAACTTTTGAAGGGATGACACTAAATTTGACATATATTGTGCAGAATCATGTCCTAAAAAACATTTTTCAACAGCAGAAACCAGCTTGATGAAATTCATTCGTTATTTCAACTCTTAATCAAAAACGCTTAAACTCAGTGAGATAAGCACTTTTTGAACAAATGGCTATATAATTTGTACCTGTGAAGGTATTACACAAAATTTGACATATATTGTGCAGAATCATGTGCTAAAACAACATATTTCAACAGCAGACACCAGCTTGATGAAATTCATTAGTTATTTCCACTCCTAATCAAAAACGCTTCAACTCGGTGAGATAAGCACTTTTTGAACGAAAGGCTATATCTTTTGAACCTGTAAAGGGATGACACTAAATTTGACTCATATTGTGCAGAATCATGTCCTAAACAACATATTTCAACAGCAGAAACCAGTTTGATGAAATTCATTAGTTATATCCACTCCAAACAAAAACGCTTCAACTCGGTGAGATAAGCACTTTTTGAAGGAATGGCTACATCTTTTGAACCTGTGAAGGGATTACACTGAATTTGCCATGTATTGAGCAGTATCATGTCCTAAACAACATATTTAAAGAACAGAATCCAGCTTGATGAAATTCAGTAGTTATTTCCACTCCTGATCAAAACGCTTGAACTCGGTGAGATAAGCACTTTTTGAACGAATGGCTATATCTTTTGAACCTGTGAAGGGATTACACTAAATTTGACATATATTGTGCAGTATTACTTCCTAAACAACATATTTCACGAACAGAATCCAGCTTGATGAAATTCAGAAGTTATTTCCACTCGTGATCAAAACGCTTGAACTCGGTGAGATAAGCACTTTTTGTACGAATGGCTGTATCTTTGGAACATGTGAAGGGATTACACTAAATTTGACATATATTGTGCAGAATCATGTCCTAAACAACATATTTCAACAGCAGAAACCAGCTTTTTTAAAATTTAAAAGTTATTTCCACTACGAATAAAAAACGCTTCAACTCGGTGAGATAAGCACTTTTTGAACGTATGGCTATATCTTTTGAACTTGTTGCTGGATTAGACTAAATTTGACTCATATTTTGCAGAATCATGTCCTAAACAACATATTTCAACAGCAGAAACCAGCTTGATGAAATTCATTAGTTATTTCCACTTTGAATCAAAAACGCTGCAACTCAGTGAGATAAGCACTTTTTGACCATATGGCTATATCTTTTGAACTTGTAGCTTGATTACACTGAATTTGACATATATTGTGCAGAATCATGTCCTAAACAACATATTTCAGCACCAGTAACCTGCTTGAAGACTTTCATGACTTATTTACACTGTGTACCAAAAACTTACAACTCAGTGAGATAAGCACTTTTTGACCATATGGCTATAATTTTTCAATATGTATCAGGATCACAATGATTTTGACATATATTGTTTAGAATCATGTCTCAAACAACATATTTCAATAGCAGAAACCGACTTGATGAATTTCATTAGTTATTTCCACTCCGAATAAAAAACGCTGCAACTCGGTGAGATAAGCACTTTTTGAACGAATGGCTATATCTTTTGAACTTGTGTCTTGATTACACTGAATTTGACATATATTGTGCAGAATCATGTCCTAAACAACATATTTCAGCACCAGTAACCTGCTTGAAGACTTTCATGACTTATTTACACTGTGTACCAAAAACTTACAACTCAGTGAGATAAGCACTTTTTGACCATATGGCTATAATTTTTCAATATGTTGCAGGATCACAATGATTTTGACATATATTGTTTAGAATCATGTCTCAAACAACATATTTCAATAGCAGAAACAGCTTAATGAATTTCATTAGTTATTTCCACTTTGAATCAAAAACGCTTACACTCGGTGTGATAAGCACTTTTTGACCGAATGGCTATATCTTTTGAACTTGTAGCTTGATTACACTGAATTTGACATATATTGTTTAGAATCATGTCTCAAACAACATATTTCAATAGCAGAAACCGACTTGATGAATTTCATTAGTTATTTCCACTCCGAATAAAAAACGCTGCAACTCTGTGAGATAAGCACTTTTTGAACGAATGGCTATATCTTTTGAACTTGTAGCTGGATTACACTGAATTTGACATATATTGTGCAGAATCATGTCCTCTACAACATATTTTAACAGCAGAAACCAGCTTGATGAAATTAATTAGTTATTTGCACTGTGTATCAAAAACGGTTAAACTCAGTCAGATAAGCACTTTTTGACCATATGGCTATACCTTTTCAATATGTGGCAGGATCACAATGATTTTGACACATATTGAGCAGAATCTGGTTCTTTTCAACATATTTCAGCACCAGGAACCTGCTACAAAGGGATCTTTAGTTATATGAACTTCGTATCAAAAACGCTTCAACAAAGTGACATATGCACTTTTTGACTTATGGGTATACCTTTTCAATATGTGGCAGGATCACAATGATTTTGACATATATTGTGCAGAATCTGGTCCTTTTCAACATATTTCAGCACCAGTAAGCTGCTAGAAAGGAATATTAAGTCATTTACAGTCTGTATCAAAAACATTTCAACTCATTGAGATAAACACTTTTTGACCAAATGGCTATATCTTTTGAATATGTTGGAGGATCACAATAATTTTGACATATATTGTGCAGAATCTGGTCCTTTTCAACATGTTTAGGACGAGTAACCTGATTGAAAGGAATCTGTAGTCATTTACACTGTTTACCAAAAACATTACAACTCAGTGAGATAAGCACTTTTTGATCATATAGCTGTATCTTTTGAATATGTTGCAGGATCACAATGATTTTGACATATATTGTGCAGAATCTGGTTCTTTTCGACATATTTCAGCACCAGTAAGCTGCTACAAAGGAATCTTTAGTCATTTACGATCTGTATCAAAAACACTTCAACTCATTGAGATAAACACGTTTTGACCATATGTCTATATCTTTTGAATGTAATGCTGGACTAACGTGATTTTGACATATATTGTGCAGAATCATGTCCTTTTCAATATATTCCAGCACCAGTAACTTGCTTCATAGGAATCTTTAGTTATTTACACTCTGTAGCAAAAACACTTCAACTCAGTGAGAAAATCACTTTATGACCATATGGCTATATCTTTTGAATGTAATGCTGGATTAAAGTGATTTAGACATATATTGTGCAGAATCTGGTCCTTTTCAACATATTTCAGCACCAGGAACCTGCTTGAAGACTTTCATGACTTATTTACACTGTGTACCAAAAACGCTTCAACTCGATGAGATGAGCACTTTTAGACCATATGGCTATATCTTTTGAACATGTTGCAGGATCACAATAATTTTGACATATATTGTGCAGAATATTTTCCTTTTCAACATATTTCAGCACCAGTAAGCTGCTAGAAAGGAATCTTGAGTCATTTACACTCTGTATCAAAAAACTTCAGCTCAGTGAGATAAGCTCTTTTTGACCATGTGGCTATATCTTTTGAATATGTTGCAGGATCACAATGATTTTGACATATAATGTGCAAAATCTGGTCCTTTTCAACATATTTCAGCACCAGTATGCTGCTAGAAGGGAATCTTAAGTCATTTAGACTCTGTATCAAAAACACTTCAACTCAGTGAGATAAGCACTTTTTGACCATATGGCTATATCTTTTCAATATGTTGCTGGATTAAAGGGATTTTGACATATATTGTGCAGAATCATGTCCTTTTCAACATATTTCAGCACCAGTAAGCTGCTAGAAAGGAATCTTAAGTCATTTACGATCTGTATCAAAAACACTTCAACTCAGTGAGATAAGCACTTTTTGACCATATGGCTATATCTTTTGAATGTAATGCTGGTTTAAAGTGATTTTGACATGTATTGTGCAGAATCATGTCCATTTCAACATATTTCAGCACCAGGAACCTGCTTAAAAGGAATCTTTAGCTATTTACACTGTATCAAAAACCCTTCAACAAAGTGAGTTAAGCACTTTTTGACCATATGGCTATAACTTTTGTGGTCAAAAAGTCCTTATATCACCGAGGTTAAGCGTTTTGGTAGAGAGTGTAAATAGCTAATGACTTCTATCATTTGTTGTATGGGGCTGAAATATGTTGAAAAGGACATAATTCTGCACAGTTTGTGTCAAAAACTAAATCAATGAAGTCCAGCTACAGGTTCAAAAGATATAGCCATGTGGTCAAAAAGTGCTTATCTCAACTAGTCGAAGTGTATCTGTTGAAAATATCAATTGCTATAAACAAAGCCATGTGGTCAAAAATAGCTTATCTCAACGAGTTGAGATGTTACTGGTAAAAGAGTAAATAGCTACTGGTGTCTTGTGCTGAAATATGTTAAAAAGGAAAGTATTCCGTAAGAAATATTTCAAAATCACTGTCATCCAGGAATAGGTTCATATAGCCACTGAAATCCAGCTACAGGTTCGAAAGACATAGCCATGTGGTCAAAAATTGCTTATCTCACCGAGTTGAAGCGATTTTGGTACTTTTTCTGAATCACTTATAGGCAGGTGCTCATATATCTGTCCAGTGTAGTGAGTCCTTGGTTTGGTCTGCACTGCTACTATTGCCATCTGGACAAAGGCTGCGGAAGCCATTTTAGTAATCATGCATCTCAAACAAGGAATAACGCACATAGTAAACAAACAAAACAAAATAAGAATCAAAATCACAGGTGTAAGGCATTTTAAAAGTATTTGCCACCAAGTTCCGTTGATGATCCATCCAAGAGGGTCAAACTGTAAAAACGACATTAAAGTATCACTGTCCTCTTTACCCTCTAGTTGGTTCTTTAATGTCGTCAATTTGTCATGAATTGCTGTGAAATTGTCTCGCATGTCTGGGATATATGTGCAACATTGTTGTCCTATTATCGCACATACACCACCTTTCTTGGCTCAGACAACGTCTAAAGCCATACGATTTTGTAAAAGCATTTCTTTCATCGCCATAGTCTCTGGATTTTTTTGTATCAGTCCATTCAATTCTAGAACCGTTGACGTTAGGTACTCTAAGGTTGCCCAGACCTCATTCATTCGATGTCCCAAGTAGGCTACGCCATAGTTAGGGAACATTGTCATAAGTATTCCTCTAGAGTCACTTATCAAGGCTCTTCGACTATGTTCATGTAGGCCTAATGGGTTGTATGCTATGAGTCATGTTATGCTCTGGTATAAAGGTCATAGCACTTCCTAATCGGGCCAAATAGCATGTGCCACACCAATGTTCAGGCAGATACAGATACGCTCGTCTGCCACAAATCTATACATGTGTTTTTGGGCATGGATAACTGTATTTGTGTGGGAATGCAAAAATCCTCCATGGTGGTATACCAGATTTGGTGAGGTTTGTTTCAATGCCCAATAATGGCTTGAAGGCTGTCAGATTCATGGCGCACACGCCCATTCCCCACTTTCCAACCTCACATATACTATTATTATAGTAGTCATAGGTTTTCTAAACCGGTCTATCTGTTTCCATATCTAGCACAGTGTCACACTTTAGTTGGCCTAGATAATGATCTTTCTTACCACACTCCCGTTTCCTACAAAATGGTGGTGTATTTGTATTGTCATTAGAGTGAATCCCTCAATGACAGTTTTATTGGTTACCATAGAATAATTAACTGGTAATCGCCATTTGGATGGATCGTAAGGCAGAAAAGGAAGGACTGAGGTATTTGTTATATTCTGAAAAATTCCAAATCTCTGACTCAGTCCTTGGGAATACATCCATATTATAGACAAGGTCTCACTTTTGTTAATTGGATGAGGTTGTATAGTCGGGTTATGAGACATTGATATTGGCATTACCGTACAAACATAACAATCAGTTTGGTCTCCTGCCGTTATATTTACCGATCGCCACCAGAGACTGTCTTGGTGTGGAGCATGGTCAATTTCACTGTACAATGTGTTGTTCACATACAACCAAACCCATAACATTATTAAGACAAGTATAGCAGTTGTTACAGTACCCATCATTGTTCTCATTTCATAATTTTTTATCAATTTGAGATGGGCCCATCTTTTTTGGTCAGACTTGTCATTGTTTGTCTCTGCCTTCTCCTGCCGGGTTGGGTTCTCTTGTTTCGGCTGACTCATCCTGGATCCTTCCAACCTAAACGGCTAGGGATCTGGTGGTTTCTTCACTGACACAGCCGATGCCTTGAGACGAGTAAGACTATCCTTCTTACTCCCCTTTGTAGTCAGCCTTCCCCGCTAGCCAGTGTCAGTAGGATCAACAGGGAGTACCTTACAGTGAGATTGATGAATCCAAGTGGATCGTTCCACAATTTTCACAGCAGTCGGTGTGGTCAGAAGAACTTGGAAGCGTGCTGAACTTCAACAGCTTCTCTTTATAACTTTCACGAAGATCCAATCACCAACTCGGACCTTCACCTGTGGAGCAGATTGAGATTCGGGCAGAGCATTTGCATCTGTTACATCTCGTTGTCTTAGTGTTTTTCTCATGTATTCCACTAAGGTTTCTTCCATGTAGGCCTTCTCCAAGTCTGGATGGGGCATTGGTAACCTGAATGGTCTACCATGTATTATTTCAAATGGTGTCAATCCATTTGCTGTGGGAACTATGTGCATGTACATTTTTACCATATCTATGCACTCTTGCCAAGTCTTTCCTGTATGTTCCATACATTTTCTTAGTCTGTTTTTACTGTTCCATTTGTTCTTTCCACTAGCCCTGCACTTTGTGGATGATAGGAACAATGTTTCTTTAAGTCAATATCCAAAGCTTGACCCATTTTATTTACAACGAAATGTGGGCCATTATCACTGTAAATTCTCTGCGGTATGCCATGGGTTGGCAGAATGTATTTACAAATAGCTTTAACTACAGCTTCTGCATCAGCTTTTGTAGTTGGTGCAAGTTCCACCCATTTCCTGTAGCTGTCAATCATTACCAGACAATATCTTTATCTTCCTACAGAATTTAATTCAATAAAATCCATGTGCATCACCTCAAAAGGATATTGTGGATCTGGAAACCTTCCTTTCTTTGGTCTTAAGTTTCCTTGAGCATTATGTTTAATGCATGTTATACACTGTGCACAATTTTTTTTTTAAGTCGGAATTTAGGTTAATGGTATAGAAGTGTTGTGATATGAGTACCTCCATCCCTCCTGTTGACACATGGCAGGCCCATGAGTCAAAAGAGCTGCTGCTTTAAATAATGATTTCGGTAGGATGGGTTTTTCATTTATCATCAAAATTCCTTTGGAAGCTATTGCTCCTCTCTTGAGCCAGGATTGTCTTTCAGCAGCTGATGCATTCTCCTGAGCATCTATTAGTACATCATTATCATGATGGTGTGGTAGATGGTTCGTCAGCATATATGCTGGAGTTTTGTCTTGCTGCTTCCTTTGCTATTTTATCAGCATAGGCATTTCCTTTTGTAATATCGTCTGTACCAGATTTATGTGCCCTGCATTTTGCTACTGCTAATTTCCGTGGGAGCAGAATAACCTCCAGAAGTTCTGTTTAAGAGTGCTGCATGCATCACTGTTTTGTCATTCCCTTCCTGAGAAATGTTTGGTCGCATAGAGTGTGCATTTCCAGTTTAATTGGACTCTGTACATTCCTAGTAAGTCGCTTACATGTGTGTGCCATTTTGGGCCTAGCACTGTCTGCCAGTCTGTTATTTCTGCTTGTTTCGCTTTCGTTGCAAAATCTTTCCACTGCGTTTCCATGACTTTAGTCAAGGACATATGTGGTGTCCCATTTGATACAGTGTACAGTTTCATCTCTTCTTTCGGTAATCTTACAAGAAAGAACATAATTCCTTTTGTCTGTCAGAGACAAGATGCGTCAATGTGACTTTCAGTGTACTTTTCTCAAAAAACTGTCTGTCATACTCGTCATCATCATTGTCGATTGCCATGGTTACATGCAATCGATTGGGTGTTTCTGGACCCCATGGGAATCTTTTCACTTTTTGCGCCACATTTTTTAGTGCCTCTATTGTTTCCTGTTCCTCATCGCTCCCCATATCTAACAAATGATAGCTGTGAAGATCTTTTTCGTTGATCGCCATTTGTTCAAATTGTCCTTGGAGCCGGGAAACACATGCTTTCATGCCTCCTTTTACTGGAACCACTGAGACTCCTAACTGTGCCATTGCATCTCTTCCCAAAAGTGGGACTGGACACCTTGGATCAATGATTATCTGTACTTGACATGATCGGCTTGTATTTGGATGTTTTATTTTAATCTTTTCAGTAAGTTTTTGCATTTTGGTGTGTCCATGGGCACTTTGGACTTTTATCTTTGTGTTTGAAAATTTTATTTTCAGAGGTGCTCTTATCAAAACTGTTTTTCATGCTCCTGTATCACACAGGAATTCTGTTAAGACTCCATTAACTTCCAAATTCATGGAGGGTTTTACTGTCAAATTATTCAGTAATTCCCATGCACTTGCTATATTTACACTTTCTAGTTCTCCTTCTTCTTCTTCTTCTTCTTCTTCTTCTTCATCCTCATCCGAATGAGGTGGGGTGCGTGCACTTGGTGAGGGTGCACGCTCCTCATCTCACCTATCTTCTCTGTCATTTCCTTCTTGTCTCTTTTGCCCACACTGTTGTGACCAGTGGCCTGTTTTACCACAATGCCAACATTTCTCATCTCTCTGTCTATTTTGTCTTTTCTCATTTCCACTCCAATCTCTTCGTCCTCTACGACCTCCTTGAAACATTACCAATTCTTCGTCATCATCATCATCTTCCATTACATAAACAGATGTTTCTTTGACTGTTTGTAATTTCTCTGCATGCCTTGCATATGCCATAACACTTTCTTCTGTCGCTGTTTCCCAATCTATCAAACGTTTCTTTACCCATGCACTTATTTTCGGGTCAAATCCTCTCAGCAGACCAAGTTTCAGATGTAGTTGGTGAGGAGAATCATCCTGCTCATTGAATTCTAATCCACTATGGTTTCTAAATTTCCCTTCATAGCGGAATTGAAACTGTGTAACAGTTTCTCCTACTTCTTGTTTGCATGCTGCTAACTGTGCATGGGCTGCGGTGGCTTCATGCAGTGGTCTTGCTCTGTTCAATACTGCTTGTACAGCAGCCAGATAATCTCCAACCATAGGACCATCTATTGGATGTTGAAAAATCCTTTGTTGGAAATTTCTTCCTGTGTAATCACCTCTACATCTTGCCCATTTTAATTGAAAGACAAGTTTAAATATTTGTTCTAACTCCAATCCATTCAATCTATATGACTCAGCTAGCTGGAAAACTGCATCTCGGAATGGTCCCCAGCCATCCTCAGGTTTAGGCAGAGCTGCTGCAGCTTCTTTTGCCTCGGTATGTGACCATGGTCTATACACATACATGTAGGGGTTATTCGCATCGTGTGGATTCGGAACTTGTATCATAGGATAAATTTTCAGCCTCATCTACATTATAACTCCAGTTATGGTCTTTCTCCGTGTGTTGTATGGATGTGTTGGTTTTACTTGTTCTTGTACATCTTTTTGTATGTCCTCATATGCTGGCAGCATTTTAAGATCTGGGTATAATGGCTCTGGAACCCCTCCCACTGCGCCCTGTGGCATCTCCTGTGGTGGGGGTTGCTGCAGCACAACCTTGACGACTGTTTCATTATCTTCCTTCTGCACAAACATAGTTTCTTTACTTTGATCTTTAATTTGTTCTTTTTTCTTCTTTTGTATATTTTGTGTTCGTATAGTGGCTTGTATTATCCATCCTTTTCTTACTTTGTCAAACTTGTTGTCACTCTTTTTCTTGTTTTTGCATATTTTCTGTTCATCCATAACTTTTTCTCGTATTATTTTTAATGATGCTAATCTTAATTTTCCATCCCAGTTATATTTCTCTTTCCATTTTCTTACATATTTTACATTGTCTGGATCCAATTTGTGCATGAACTTCACATCCCCTTCCAGGTCTTTTTCATTTTTACTACTGGAGGAGTTTCCCATGTTACACTACAGGTTGTTGTGGTTAACGATCAGTCACAATGTTCGCAGAGATCATCGACTGTGTCAAGCTTCTACAGAAAATAGTGTTCTGCGGACACAGCTGTCACTGCAAACCAACTGTCGCAATTTTAACCACAACCCAAAAAAACTTATGCACTTACTTCAGAGACTGACTCTAGTCAGTATAAAAATCTCTTTGAAGTAAGAACACACACACCAGTACACTCTACTTTTTTCTTCAGGGCTAAAAGTATAAACCTCTACTTTCTTTCCACGGAAAAAGTATAAACCTCACCTACTTTCTTTTCATGGACAAAAGTATAAACCACATCTACTTTCTTTTCTTGGACAAAAGTATAAACCACATCTACTTTCTTTTCTTGGACAAAAGTATAAACCATACTCAGTCTGTTAATTTGGTGAATCCTCCTCGGCCTCCTCGGTCCGGTCGGATCCCGTCAATCCAGCAATGGCAGGTGTAAGGAGGAAGTTCCAACCACCGGCCAGATAGAAAATTCACTCTCCGGGTCTTTCTCTCAGATCATTAGATCTGGCTGTCGACAGACTTCGGCGTGTCCTTCTCCACCAGCCACTTCGTCGGATGTGTTGGAGATTTTTGTTGGAGAGTAATTCTAATTCATGCTGGTCTAAGTTAAAGCCTGTAAAGAGGAGACTGAGGTTATCATAAGAAATAACACAGACAAGCGACTATTCTTTTGTGCTCTGCAGAGGGGGAGACTCAGCGCGCTCTTTGGAGGCAAGATCAAGAGAATCCCACCGAGTTCCTCCTTGCTCGGCTTTTTATTGTGTGAAAGTGTTTATTTACATAACAACATTCATTGGATAGTATAGTTCATGCATATGTTAAGTTGTCCAGGATGATATACAGGGGTGGGCAGGTTTCTGTCCAGAAGTGTTTATCCTCGTTAAATTTATGTTTACGGGGGATAGGTTCTTATCTAAAGATGTTTACGACCATTGGAATCTAAAATCTTAGAGGGCCCAATTCCTGTTAGAGGACAAAGGTCATTTGTGCTCTAGCATGTCTGGCTAACTTCATGTGAGTAGTCAAAATAACATAGTTATAGAAATAGAGAGAAAACTCGAAGAGGTGTAAACAACTATATAATCCTTTCAAGCCGGTGTCTGCTGCTGAAACATGTTTAATAGGACATGATTCTCAACCACATATATCAAAATCACTGTCATCCAGCTACAGGTTCAAGAGACATAGCCAGATGGACAAAAAGTGCTTATCTCACCGAGTTGAAGCATTTTTTTGTACAGAATGTAAATAACTAAAGACTCTTTTATAGCTGGTGTCTGGTGCTGAAATATGCTGAAAAACACAGGATTCTCAACCATTAATTTCAAAATCTCTGTCATCCAGCTACAGGTTCAAATACATAGCCATGTGGACAAAAAGTGCTAATCTCACCAAGTTGAAGGGTTTTTGGTCAGAGTGTAAATAACGAATGACTTCTATCAACCAGGTTAGTGGTGTTGAAAAGGGAAAAAAAGGACAAGATTCTGAACAATATATGTCAAAGTCATTGATATCCAGCAACAGGCTCAAAATTTATAGCCATGTGGTCATAAATAGCTTATCTCAAAGAATTGAGATGTTTCTTAAAAAGGAAAGGATTCTGTACGAAACCAGTGGTCAAAAAGTGCTTATCTCAACGAGTTGAAGTGTATCTGGTAAAACTGTTAATATCTATAGAATCCTTTCAAGCTGGTGTTTGGTGCTGAAATATGTTAAAAAGGACAGGCTTCTGTGCAACATATTTCAAAATCACTGTCATTCAGGCACAGGTTCAAAACCTATAGTCACATGGTGAAAAAGTGCATATCTCACCGAGTTTAAAAGTTTTTGGTACAGAGTGGAAATAACTAATGACTTCTATCAATTGTTGTATGGTGCTGAAGTATTTTGAAAAGGACATGATTCTGCACAGTATGTGTCAAAATCACTGAAATCAAGCTACAGGTTCAAAAGATATAGCCATGTGTTCAAAAAGTGCTTATCTCAACGAGTTGAAGCATATCTGGTAAAACTGTCAATTACTTTAGAATCCTTTCAAGCTGGTGCTTGGTGCTGAAATATGTTAAAAAGGACATAATTCTGCACAGTATGTGTCAAAATCACTGTCATCCAGGCACAGGTTCAAAAGATATAGCCATGTGGCCAAAAAGTGCTTATCACACCGAGTTGAAGCGCTTTCGGTACAGAGTGTAAATAACTAAAGAATCCTATCAAGCTGGTGTCTGGTGCTGAAATATGTTTAATAGGACATGATTCAGCACCATATATGTCAAAATCACTGAAATACAGCCACAGGTTCAAAAAATATAGCCATGTGGTCGAAAAGTGCTTATCTCACAGAGTTGAAGCTTTTTTTTTGTACAGGGTGTAAATAACTCTAGAATCCTTTCTAGCTGGTGTCTGGTGCTGAAATATGTTTAATAGGACATGATTTTTTACCATACATATCAAAAGCAATGAAATCCAGCAACAGTCTCAAAATTTATAGCCATGTGGTCAAAAATTGCTTATCTCAACAAGTTGAGATGTTACTGGTAAAAGTTTAAATAGCTATAGAATCCTTTCAGCTGGTGTCTGGTGCTGAAATATGTTGAATAGGACATAATTCAGCACCCAATGTGTCAAAATCACTAAAATCCAACTACAGGTTCAAAAGACATGGCCATGTGGTCAAATATAGCTTATCTCAACCAGTTGAGAAGTTTCTGGATAGTGACTATATTGGTAGACGGATGCTGGAGTTGGAGCTGCCAGGCAAGAGGTCTCGAGGAAGACCAAAGAGAAGATTTATGGACGTAGTGAGAGAGGATATGAAGGTAGTTGGTGTGAGAGAGGAGGATACAGAGAATAGGGTTAGATGTAGAAAGTTGACTTGCTGTGGCGACCCCTGACGGGAAAAGCCGAAAGAGGAAGAAGACGAAAAAGCTATAGAATCCTTTCAAGCTGGTGTTTGGTGCTGAAATATGTTAAAAAGGAAAGGACTCTGTACGAAATACGTCAAAATCACTGTCATCCAGAAACAGGTTCAAAAGACATAGCCATGTGGTCAAAAAGTGCTTATCTCAAAGAGTTGAAGTGTATCTTGTGAAAGTGTTAATAACTATAGAATCCTTTCGACCTGGTGTTTGGTGCTGAAATATGTTAAAAAGGACAGGCTTCTGTACGAAATATTTCAAAATCACTGTCATCCAGGCACAGGTTCAAATCATACAGCCATGTGGTCAAAAGGTGCTTATCTCACCGAGTTTAAGCGTTTTTGGTACAGAGTGTAAATAACTAATGACTTCAACCAATTATTTTATGGTGCTAAAATATGTTGAAAAGGACATAATTCTGCACAGTATGTGTCAAAATCACTGAAATCAAGCTACAGGTTCAAAAGATACAGCCATGTGGTAAAAAGTGCTTATCTCAACGAGTTGAAGCGTATCTGGTAAAAGTGTCAATTGCTATAGAATCCTTTCAAGCTGGTGTTTTGTGGTGAAATATGTTAAAAAGGACAGGATTCTGTACAGAATATGTCAAAATCACTGTCATCAGGTTCAAAACACATAGCCATCTGGTCAAAAAGTTCGTAACTCACCGAGATGAAGCGTTTTTGGTACAGTGTATATTAGTAATGACTTCTTTCAAGTGGGTAATTGATGCTGTACTATCTTGAATAGGACATAATTGTACATGATATATGTCAAAATCGCTAAAATCCAGCTTTAGTTTCAGAAGACACAGCCATGTGGTCAAAAGTGCTTATATCACCGGGTTAAAGCATTTTTTTGTACAGAATGTAAATAACTAAAGAACCCTTTATAGCTTGTGTCTGGTGCTGAATAGTGCTGAAAAAGATAGGATTCTCAACCATATATGTCAAAATCGCTGTCATCTAGCTAACATTCCAAAAGACATAGACAGGTGGACAAAAAGTGCTAATCTCAGCGAGTTGAAGCGTTTTTGGTACAGAGTGTTAATTAGTAATGACTTCTTTCAAGCGGGTAATTGATGCTGTAATATCTTGAATAGGACATGATAATAGGACATGTATACGATATATGTCAAAATCGCTGGGTTGAAGCGCTTTATTTGGGTAGAAACGGCAGGTCTGGTGTCGCTTCCAAGTCCCTGGCCCTGAGCCAGAGTCGCACAGGGCTGGGTCTCACCAGGACAGGCCCCAGGTAGGACGGACCCCCGGGCAGGGTGAAGGCAGGACGGACCCCCCCCGGACAGGGTCAATGCAGGGTCTCGGACAGGGTAATGCAAAGGTAGGGGTCCGGTTGTGAAAGGGATCCGCAGTGGTCGTGGACAATCCCCCGGCGCCAGGCGGAGTGTGCCGCTGCCCTTTACAGGGCTCTTGATTAGCGGCAGCTACTGCAGCTGGCGCCGATTACGAATTAATCCCAGTCGTGTCTCCTCTCGGCTGCCGAGAGGAGATCCTGACAATAACCCCCCCTCAATGGGCGCCTCCTGGCGCCCCATGGAGCCGGCCTGGGTGGGTATGGTTCCCCCGAGTCCATGGTGGCAGGGGGATTCTGTCACGGGAGGCGGATCCGGGCAAGGAACCACACCTCGGAGGAGGAATCTGGGTTGAAGCGCTTTATTTGGGTAGAAACGGCAGGTAGGGTGACGCTGGCAAGTCCCTGGCCCCGAGACAGAGTCACACAGGGCTGGGTCTCACCAGGATGGGCCCCAGGAAGGACAAGCCCCCGGGCAGGTTCAAGGCAGGACGGGCCCCCCGGGCAGGGTCAAGGCAGGACGGGGCCCCCCAGGCAGGGTCAAGGCAGGATCCCGGTCAGGGTCAAAGCAGGGTCATGGCAGGGTAGGGTAGGGTAGGGTAGGGTAGGGTAGGGTAGGGTAGGGTAGGGTAGGGTAGGGGTCCGCAGTGGTCTGGGACAATCCCCCGGTGCCAGGCAGAGCGTGCCGCTGCCCTTTATAGGGCTCTTGATTAGCGGTAGCTGCTGCAGCTGGCGCAGATTATGAATTAATCCCAGCCGTGTCTCCTCTCGGCTGCCGAGAGGAGATCCTGACATAGCCATGTGGTCAAAAAGTGCTAATCTCACCGAGTTGAAGTGTTTTTGGTACAAAGTGTAAATAAGTAATGACTTCTATCAACCACGTTACTAGTGCTGAAATATGTAACAAAGGACAAGATTCTGAACAATATATGTCAAAGTCACTGAAATCCAGCAACAGGCTCAAAATTTTAAGCAATGTGGTCAAAAATAGCTTATCTCAGAGAGTTGAGACGTTTCTGGTAAAAGTGTAAATAGCTATAGAATCCTTTCAAGCTGGTGTCTGGTGCTGAAATATGTTAAAAAGGAAAGAACTCTGTAAGAAATATTTCAAAATCACTGTCATCCAGGCACAGGTTCAAAACATATAGCCATGAGGTCAAAAAGTGCTTATCTCACCGAGTTGAAGCGTTTTTGGTACAGAGTGTCAAGAACTAATGACTTCTATCAATTGTTGTATGGTGCTGAAATATGTTGAAAAGGACATGATTCAGCACCATATGCGTCAAAATCACTGAAATCCAGCAACAGCTTCAAAATATAAAGCCATGTGGTCAAAATGTGCTTATCTCACCGAGTTGAAGCGTTTTTGGTAGAGAGTGTTAATTAGTAATGACTTCTTTCAAGCGTGTAATTGATGCTGTAATATGTTGAATAGGACGTGATTGTACACGATATATGTCAAAATCACTGAAATTCAGCTGCAGGTTCAAAAGATATATTCATGTGGTCAAAAAGTTCCTATCTCACAGAGTTTAAGCGTTTTTTTGTACAGAGTGTAAATAACTCAAGAATCCTTTCAAGCTGGTGTCTGGTGCTGAAATGTGTTAAAAAGGACAGGATTCTGTACAATATATGCCAAAGTCACTGAAATGCATCCACAAGTTTAAAAGATATAGCCATGTGGTCAAAAATTGCTTTTCTCACCAAGTTTAAGTGTTTTTTGTACAGAGTGTAAATAACTAAAGAATCCTTTCAAGCTGGTGTCTGGTGCTGAAATGTGTTAAAAAGGACAGGATTCTGTACAATATATGTCACGATCATTGAAATCCAGATACAGGATTAAAATAATTAGCCAATTGGTGAAGTCACTGAAATGCATCCACAGGTTCAAAAGATATTGCCATGTGGTCAAAAAGTGCTAATATCACCATGCTGAAGCGTTTTTGGTACAGACTGTAAATAACTCATGTATTCTTTCAGGCTTATGTCTGGTGCTGAAATACCTGTATAATGAATTTGACACAATTCTCCACAATATATGTCAAAATCACCGTAATCCAGCCAGTGGTCCAAAAAATATAGCCATGTGGTCAAAAAGTGCTTATCTCACACTGTTGAATTATTTTTGGTACAAGTGTAAATAACTAATTAAGTGTTTCAAGCTGGTTACTGGTGCTGAAATAAGTTGAAAAGGACATGATTCTGCAAAATATATGTCGAAATCACTTTAATCCAGCTACAGATTCAAGAAATATAAGCCATGTGGTGAAAAGTGCTTATCTCTGTGAGTTGAAGCGTTTTTGGTACAGAGTATGAACATCTCATTAATTCTTTGAATTTGGTGTCTGGTGTTGAAACATGTTGAAAAGGACAGGATTCTGTACAATACATGTCAAAATCACAGTCATCCAGGCACAGGTTTAAAAGATATAGCCATTTGGACAAAAAGTGCTTATCTTACCGAGTTGAAGCGTTTTTGGTACAGAGTGTAGATAACTAATGACTTCTATCAACCAGGTTACTGTTGCTGAAATATGTTAAAAAGCACATGATTCTGTAGGATATATGTCAAAATCAACCAAATCCAGCCACTAGTTCGAAACATATAGCCATGTGGTCAAAAAGTGCTTTTCTCACCGAGTTTAAGGGTCTTTTGTACAGAGTGTAAATAATTAAAGAATCCTTTTAAGCTGGTGTCTGGTGCTGAAATGTGCTGAAAAGGACAGGATTCTGTACAATATATGTCACAATCACTGAAATCCAGATACAGGATTAAAAGAATTAGCCATGTGGTGAAAAGTTGCTTATCTCACCAAGCTGAAGCATTTTTGGAAAACAGTTTAAATAACTAATGAATTCAATCAATCAAGGTTACTGGTGCTGAAATATGTTCTAAAGGACATGATTCTGCAAAATATATGTCAAAATCACTATGTCCAGCAACAGGCTCAAAATTTATATCCATGTGGTCAAAAAGTGCTTATTTCAACAAGTTGAGGCGTTTCTGGTAAAAGTGTAAATAGCTATAGAATCCTTTCAAGCTGGTGTCTGGTGCTAAAATATGTTGAAAAGGACATGACTCTGCACAATATATGTCAAAATCACTTTAATCCAGCTACAGGATCAAAATGTATAGCCTTGTGGTCAAAAAGTGCTTATCTCACCATGTTGAAGCATTTTTGGTAGAGAGTGTAAATGACTAATGTAGTCTTTCAAGCTGGTGTCTGGTGCTGAAATATGTTGAAAAGGACACGATTCTGCACAGTATATGTCAAAATCACTTTAATCAATCAGCCGCAGGTTCAAAAGATATAAGCCATGTGGTCATAAAGTGCTTATCTCAAAGACTCAAAGCGTTTTTGGAACATAGTGTGAATAACTAATGAATTCATTCTAGGTGGTGTCTGGTGCTGAAATATGTTGAAAAGATTATTATTCTGCAAAAAAACATTACAAAATCACTGTCATCCAGCCATAGGCTCAAAAATATAGCCATATAGTCAAAAAGTGCTTAGCTCATTGAGTTGAAGCGTTTTTTGTACAGAGTGGATATAGCTAATGACCTCCATCAAGCAGGTGTCTAGTGCTGAACTATGTTGAAAAGGATATGATTCTGAACAAAATATGTCAAACTCACTTTAATCCAGCAACATGTTCGAAAGATATAGCCATGTGGTCAAAAAGTGCTAATCTCACCATGTTAAAGCTTTTTTGGTACACTGCAAATGACTAATGACTTCTTTGAAGCAGGTTCTAGAGCTGAAATATTCTGAAAAGGACATGATTCTGCAATATACCTTTGAAAATCATTGCCATCCAGCCACAGGTTCAAAAGATATAGCCATGTGGTCAAAAAGTGCTTATCTCAAAGAGTTGAAGCATTTTTGGTACAGAGTGGAAATAACCAATGAATTCTTTCAAAGTGGTTTCTGGTGCTTGAATAAGTTAAATAGGACATGATTTTGCACAATATACGTCAAAATTACTGTAATCCAGCAACAGGTTCAAAAGCCAAAAGCCATGTGGTCTAAAAGTGCTTATCTCACCGGGTTGAAGCGTTTTTCGCACACAGTGCAAATAATTAATGATTACTATCAAGCAGGTCACTGGTGCTGAAATATGCTGAAAAGGACATGATTCCGCACAATACATTTCAAAATCACTGCCACCCAGCCACAGTTTCAAAAGATATAGCCATGCAAACGTGAGATCGCTGGGCAACAAGTTGGAGGAGTTAACAGCACTCACACGGAGCGACGGTGTGTTTCGTGAGGCCTCGGTGTTGTGCTTCACAGAGACTTGGCTAAACAACAACATACCGGACATACCTGGTAAACTCTGTGGTGAGTTTACCCAGCTTTCAGTTGGTGCAAGGGGACCGGAGTTGTGCCGGCAGCGTCAAGAAGAAAGGAGGAGGTGTCGCTGTGTTTGTAAACAACAAGTGGTGCAACCTCGGACACATCACGGTGCAGCCCGGACATCGAACCATTGGCTATGAGTCTCCGGCCGTACTATCTGCCCAGAGAGTTTTCACAAGCCATCATCTTAAAGGTTTACATCCCACCGTCTGCCGTTGCACCGCGGGCTGATGACGTCATCAGCTCAACGGTCGCAAGACTCCAGACTCAGCACCCCAGTGCCTTCATTGCCATCTCTGGGGATTTCAACCACGCCACATTGTCATCTTCTCTGCCCACTTTCAAACAGTTTGTGGACTGCAAGACCAGAGACAATAAAACCCTAGACCTGCTGTATGCAAATGCCAAGGATGCATACAACTGCACAGCTCTCCCTGCTCTGGGCAGGGCAGACCACAACCTGGTCCATCTAAAGCCTTGCTATGTGCCTGAAGTCCAGCGGCAACCTGTGATCACCAGAACTGTCCGAAGTTGGTTCCAGGAGGCAGAACTGACTCTTCAGGGATGCTTTGAGACGACTGACTGGGATGTGCTCTACGAAGTTCAGGGAGAGGACATTGAAAAACTTTCTGCCTGCATTACGGACTATGTGAACTTCTGCACGGACAACATCATCCCCACCAAGACAGTGCGTTGTTTCACAAATAACAAACCCTGGGTGACAAAGGACATTAAGGCCATGCTGAACAGAAAGAAGGCGGCATTCAGGAGCAGAAACAAAGAGGAGCTGAAGAAGGTGCAGACCGAGCTGAGGGAGAAGATCGCAGAGGGCAAGGACAGTTATAGGAGAAAGCTGGAGAGCAAACTCCAGCAGAACAACATGAGGGAGGTGTGGAGTGGGTTGAAAACCATCACTGGCCATGGAAAACAAGGAAGCCAGATAATGGTTGGAGACCTGCATGAGGCCAACGAACTAAACCCGTTTTTCAACAGATTTGATGAAGAAGCCTCTGCCCACCCTCCCCCCAGTTCAGCTCAGGACTTTCCTCCCCCTGTGCCCTCACCCCTCACCTCTAAGACTTTTACCCCTCCCCCACGCACCTCTTCTGCTTCCCTGGACGATGTCTCGTTAACACCTCAGCCCTCCTGCCCACCTCAGCCCTCCTGCCCCCAAATGGGACTCTCTCCACCCCCCCCGTCACCTTCACCGCTGAGGAGGTGAGGAGAGAGTTCAGTCGCCTTCATCCAAGGAAAGCCGCCGGCCCTGATGAACTTAGCCCCAGAGTGCCCCCTCTGCCCCCCAATGGGACTCTCTCCATCCCCCCCTGTCACCTTCACCGCTGAGGAGGTGAGGAGAGAGTTCAGTCACCTTCATCCAAGGAAAGCCGTCGGCCCTGACGGACTTAGCCCCAGAGGGCTGAAAGGATGTGCCTCTCAGCTGTGTGGGATCTTCACATACCTCTTTAACCCGAGCCTAATCCAGATGGTTGTCCCTGACCGGTGGAAAACCTCATGTCTGGTCCCACTGCCCAAGAAGAAGAATCCCAGCACACACAGCAACTACAGACCAGTGGCCCTGACATCACACGTCATGAAGTCGCTGGAGAGGCTCATCCTAAGGCAACTTCGTAATGTTGTCGGACCTTCGCTGGACCCCCTGCAGTTTGCTTACCAGCCCCGTATTGGAGTGGAAGACGCCATCATCTTCCTGCTGCACAGAGTCTATACCCACCTTGAGGAGGCAGGAAGCATTGTGAGAGTCATGTTCTTTGACTTTTCCAGTGCTTTCAACACCATACGACCTGTCCTGCTGAACAGGAAGCTCCTGGACATGCAGGTGGATGCTCCACTCGCGGCCTGGATCAACAACTACCTCACAGGTCGGTCGCAGTACGTGAGGCTGGGAAACATCACGTCAGACACCATTGTGAGCAGCACGGGGGCACCACAGGGGACTGTCCTGTCTCCCTTCCTGTTCACGCTCTACACCTCAGACTTCAGGTTCTCCTCGCAGTCCTGCCACCTGCAGAAATTCTCAGATGACTCTGCCATCGTGGGCTGCATCAATGGAGGCCAGGAGGAGGAGTACAGGAGTGTGGTGGACAGGTTTGTGGAGTGATGTGGACTGAACCACCTGCAGCTCAGTGTGTCTAAGACAAAGGAGCCGGTGGTGGATTCAGGAAACAAAGGACCCACCTGAATCCGATCACCATCAGGGGTACTGAAGTGGACATTGTGGACACCTATAAATACCAGGGTGTCCACTTGGACAATAAACTGGACTGGACCTTTAACACCAATGCCATCATCAAGAAGGGTCAGAGCCGTCTGTTCTTCCTCAGGAGGCTCAGATCTTTCAATGTCTGCAGGACCATGCTGCAGATGTTTTACCACTCGGTGGTGTCCAGCGCCATCTTCTACGCTGTTGTGTGCTGGGGCAGCAGGCTGAAGACAGCTGACACCAACAGACTCAACAAGCTCATCGGGAGAGCTGGGTCTGTCCTGAGAGTGGAGCTGGAGTCTGTTGTGCAGGTTTCAGAGAGGAGGATGATGAGGAAGCTCCTCAGCATCATGGACAACATCCATCAGCCCCTACTTGCCACGTTGATGTCCTGTCAGAGCTCTTTCAGTCGCAGACTGATACCACCAAGGAGCTCCACTGAACGCCATAGGAGGTCTTTCCTACCTGAGGCTATCAGACTTTTCAATTCCTCTTCCCTCAGCCACAGGGAATCTTCAATTTTTGTAGTTACAGCTAACAGATAAGACAATTCATATTTCATTGTATTTCTTATTCTTCCTCCTTTCTGCTATTATCTATTACTGTTATGTTTCTTACTTGAAACTCTGGCACAACAATTTCCTTTGGGATAAATAAAGTTGTTCTCTCATTTCAAAATCACTGCCACCCAGCCACAGTTTCAAAAGATATAGCCATGTGGTCAAAAAGTGCTCATCTCACCATGTTGAAGCGTATTTGGTACAAATAGTAAATAACAATGGAATCCTTTCGAACCTGTGTCTGGTGCTGAAATATGTTGAACGGGACATGATTCGGCACAATATTTATGAAAACCACCGAAATCCAGCAACAGGTTCACAAGATATAGCCATGTGGTCAAAAAGTGCTTTATCTCACCGTGTTGAAGTGTTTTCGGTACAGATTGTAAATAACTGATAAATTCTTTCAGGCTGGTGTCTGGTGCTTACATATGTTGAATAGGACAAGTTTCTGCACAATATTTATAAAAATCACCCAAATCCATTAACAGGTTCTGAAGATATAGCCATGTGGTCAAAAGGTGCTTATTTCACCAAGTATAAGCGTTTTCGGTACAAATTGTAAATAACTCATAAATTCTTTCAGGCTGGTGTCTGGTGCTTATGTATGTTGCTGAAATATGTTGAATCGGACTTGATTCTGCACACTATATGTAAAAATCACTGAAATCCAGCAACAGGTTCAAAAGATATAGCCATGTGGTCATTAAGTGCTAAACTCATCGAATTGAAGCGATTTTGGTTTGAAGTGTAAATAACTTATGAATTCTTTCAAACTGGTGTCTGGTGCTGAAATATGTTGAAAAGGACATAATTCTGCACAATATATGTCAAAATCACTTTAATCAAGCCACAGTCTCAAAAGATATAAGCCATGTGATCAAAAAGTGCTTATCTCAAAGACTCTAACCTTTTTGGTACATAGTATGAATAACTAATGACTTCATTCTAGGTGGTGTCTGGTGCTGAAAATTGTTAAATAGGACATGATTCTGCACAATATATGTCAAAATCACCAAAATCCAGCAACAGCTTTGAAACATATTGCCTTATGGTCAAATAGTGCTTATCTCACTAAGTTGAAGTGTTTTTGTCACATGGTGTAATTAACCAATGAATTATATCAAGCAGGTTACTGGTGCTGAAATATGTTGAAAATGACATGATTCTACCCATATATATCAAAACCATTCAAATCCAGCCGCAGGTTTTAAAGATACAGCCATCTGGTCAACAAGTGCTTATCCCACTGAGTTGAAGTTTTATAGTAAAAAATTTTTATAACTTATGATTTCTATAAAGCTTGCTCCTGGTTCAGAAATACGTTGAATAGGACATGATTCTGACCAATATAAGTCAAAATCACTCAAATCTACCAGCAGGTTTAAAAGATATAGTCGTGGTGAAAAAGTGTTTATCACACCAAGTCGAAGCTTTACTCTACAAATAGTAGATTACTTATGAATCATTTCCAGCCTTTGTCTGGCGCTGAAATGTATTAAATAGGACATGATTCTGCACTATCTATGTCAGATCAGTCAAATCCAGCCACAAGTTCACAAGATATAGTTGTGGTCAAAAGTGCTTTTGGTAACAAGTTGAGACTTCATGGTAAAAATTGTAAATAACTCATATTTTTTTTTAAATATTGTGCCTTGTGCTGAAATATGTTGAATAGGACATGATTCTTCATAATATATGTCAAAATCCCTCAAAACCAGCGGCAGGTTTAAAAGATATAGCCAAGTGGTCAAAACCTATCTACCGCACCGAGTTGGAGCTATATGGTACAAGTTGTAAATAACTTATGAATTCTTTAAATCTTTCTTCTGGTGCTGAAATGTGTTGAATAGGACATGATTCTGACCTTCTTCTTGGTCAAGAAGAAGAGGAGGAGTGCGTGTTCGGAAGCAGAGAGAGAGGAGGAAAGGAAAGAGTCTGGGACTGAGAGTAGGGACTTTGAATATTGGGACTATGACAGGAAAAGGTAGAGAGTTGGTTGACATGATGCAGAGAAGGAAGGTGGATATACTGTGTGTCCAGGAGACCAAGTGGAAAGGTAGTAAGGCTAGAAGCTTAGGAGTAGGCTTTAAGTTGTACTTTGAAGAGCTGATGAATGTGGAAAATGAAAGAGAGACAAGGGTAGAACAAGGGGACTATTGTAGACCACAAAGTGGTCTCCATGGACCATGATGTTTGCAGATGACATTGTGATCTGTAGTGAGAGCAGACAACAGGTAGAGGAAAATCTAGAGAGGTGGAGGTATGCTCTGGCAAGGAGAGGAATGAAAGTTAGTCGCAGCAAGACAGAATATATGTGTGTGAATGAGAGGAACTCGGGTGGAGCGGTGAGGTTACAGGGAGTGGAGATCAAGAAGCTGGAGGATTTCAGGTACTTAGGGTCAACAGTTCAGAGCAAAGGAAAGTGTGGAAAAGAGGTGAAGACACGGGTCCAAGCAGGTTGGAATGGATGGAGAATAGTGTCAGGGGTACTATGTGATAGAAGACTTTCAGCCAGAATAAAAGGAAAGGTGTACAAGACAGTGGTGAGACCAGTGATGATGTATGGACTAGAAACTGTTACAATGACCGAAAGACAGCAGGCAGAACTAGAGGTTGCAGAGATGAAGATGTTGAGGTTCTCTTTGGGAGTGACCAGGATGGATAGGATCAGGAATGAGTCTATCAGGAACAGCACATGTTAGATGTTTTGGAGAGGTCAGAGAAGCCAGACTGAGATGGTTCAGTCATGTACAGAGGAGGGATAGAGAATATATTGGTAGACGGATGCTGGAATTGGAGCTGCCAGGCAAGAGGTCTCGAGGAAGACCAAAGAGAAGCTTTATGGACGTAGTGAGAGAGGATATGAAGGTAGATTGTGTGAGAGAGGAAGATACAGAGAATAGGGTTAGATGGAGAAAGTTGACTCGCTGTGGCGACCCCTGATGGGAAAAGCCGAAAGAAGAAGAAGCAGAAGAAGAAGATTGAAAATACTTATTAAAATATTCAACAAAAATTGTTTGGCAAGCCAGATAAAAAAGCAAAATAGGTCAGATGTGGCCTCCGGGCCACAATATGCCCAGAGTTGTTTTAGACTGTAAAAGCAAAAGATGCAGACAAGGAGAACATGCAAAAATCCCCAGAAAAACGCCCCTAGTCAGAATCAAAACTGGGACCCCCTTGCTGTAAGGCTGAAGTTATGATATCAATCGGGTATATCAATAGAGACACAAGTTATGGATGAAATTCGTTGATGAATGTTGTATATTTATTAGCTTTCTTGGCTATCATGCTTCTTTAATGTCAATAGATGCACTGAGCACTGTCAAGGACAGCGCACAAGTAACAGCCCTGCAATAGTACAGTGATCGGTGAAGGGCCGAAGAGTGACAGGTCAACAGCCTATAGCTTCTATTCCAGGCTTGCTACACTACCCCACCACCCCCAAGGTTCTTGCCCCCAAGGGACATACAGAACTGTACAACAGCCCCCCCCCCCCCCCTCCCCCAATACCTGTAAGTAATCACTACTCAAGGCATACAATGCATAAACACATGACAACTTGAAATTTTGAAGTCACAAAATGTTTTAATTTTGGAGATGAGGATAATTAGGATAATGAGGATAATTGGGAAATGAACACCCTGGGTGTTCGACAAATCTCCATTCCTCTCCTTTTCAGAGCAAATCTCCACCTCGCCAGATTTTCCTCAACCTGTTCTCTGCTCTCACTGCGGATCACAATGTAATCTGCAAACATCATGGCCCATGGAGATTCCTGTCTAACCTCATCTCCCAGCCTATCCATCACCACTGCAAACAAGAGGGGGCTCAGAGCTGATCCCTGATGTAGTCCCACCTCCACCTTGAATCTCTGTTACACCTACAGCACACTGCACCACTGTCTCATAGCTAGCATAAATGCCCTGCATCAGTCTACATACTTCTTGGCCATTCCAGATTTCCCCATACAATACCAGAGCTCCTTTCTTGGCACTGTGTCATATGCTTTTTCTAGGTCTACAAAAACACAATGCAGCTCCCTCTGGCCTTCTCTGTACTTCTCTATTAGCATTCTCAATGCAAATACTGCATCTGTAGTACTCTTCCTAGGCATGAAGCCATACTGCTGTTCACAAATGCTGACTTCTGCTCTCAGTCTAGTTTCCACTACTCTTTCCCATAACTTCATTGTATGGCTCATCAACTTTATCCCTCTATAGTTGCAGCAATTCTACACATCCCCCTTATGATTAGCGCACTTAGTCTCCATTCTTCAGGCTTGTTCTCACTATAAGATCCTGTTGAATAAACTAGTCAGAAACTCTATCTCTGCCTCTCCTGGACACTTCGACACCTCCACAGGTATATCATCAGGGCCAACTGCCTTTCCACTCTTCATCCTCTTCAGTGCCTTCCTCATTTCACTTATACTAATCTCTGCTACTTTGTTGTCTATGATAGTCACATCTTCTACCCTTGCCTCTCTTTCATTTTCCACATTCATCAGCACTTCAAAGTACTCTTTGCATCTTCCTAATTACTGTTCTAGCATCTGTCAATACATTTCCCTCTCTATCCTTAATCACCCAAAACTGTTGTACATCCTTTCCATCACTATTTCCCTGTTTTGCCACCCTGTATAGATCATTCTCTCCCTCCTTACTGTCCAACTGAGCATACAAGTCATCGTACACCCTTTGTTTTGCCTTTGCTAGCTCTATCATTACCTAACGTTGTATCTCCTGTCTGTTCTCTTCAGTCCTCTCAGTATAGTATCCCAGCCTTCTTTGCTACCACTTTCTCTGTGTATACTCCTGCACTTCCTCATTCCACCACCAAGTCTCCTCATCTACTTTCCTTCCGGATGACAGACCTCTCAGTGCCCCACACCAAGACTCTCCTACCTGTCTCCCTGATAGCACTAGCTGTAGTTGTCCAATCATCTGGAAGCTCTCCCTGACCACCCCCGGGGCCTTTCTCTACTCAAAACCATACAACACTCCTCCCTTTTCAGCTTCCACCACCTTTTCCTCTGCTCTTTGTCCTCTTTGTCCTCTTCATCTTCCTTGTCACCAGAGCCATCCTACAAACCACCATCCTGTACTGTCTGGCTACACTCCCACCTAACAACTACTTTGCAGTCACTGATCTCTTTCAGGTTACCTCATCTATACAAGATGTCTACCAGGGTGCCCCTACCTCAGTGCTTATAAATTACCCTATGTTCCTATCTCTTCTGGAAAAAAAAGTGTTCACTACAGCCATTTCCATCCTTTTTACAAAATCTACCACCATCTGTCCCTCTGCATTCCTGTCCTGTATACCAAATCTGCCCATCACTTCTTCATCCCCTCTATTGCCTTCAAAAACATGCCCATTGAAGTCTACACCACTTACTACTCTCTCATCTCTGGGGATATTCTGCATCACTTCATCTAGCTCATTCCAGAACTTCTTCTCCTCAAACTAATAACATTGAGCATTACACCTTCAATTTCCAATTGGAGACACATAAGTCTATCTGACATTCTTTTCACCTCCAGAACATTCCTAACAAACTCCTCCTTCAAGATAACTCCTACTCCATTTCTCTTCTTGTCAGTGATGATACCATGACAGTACAACTTAAGCCACTCTAAGCTTCTAGCCTTACTACCTTTCCAACTGGTCTCACGGACATGAGCTTCATCACAACATCAATAACATCTCAGCCCAAAGAGAGGAGATACAGCTACTTATCATCTGGTGTGACACTCATAATCTTCAGCTCAAAATTGACAAACCAAAGAAATAACTGAGGACTTCAGGAAAAAACACATGCAGCACACCCCACTCACGATCAGCCGCAGTGGATTCTGTGAAAAGTACGAAGTTACTGGGAGTGCATATCACAGATGAGGTCCACCAACACCACCGCCCTAAGCAAGAAGGCACAGCAACACCTAGACTTCCTTCGCCAGTGTCATGGATTCCGGAGGTGATGCCTGACCCAAACGCAAAGACACTAAGGAGGTAGAGTGCTTTAAGGGGTTTTATTTACAAAGGGATGAATTGAGGGCTATGCAGGGTTCAGATCAACCCTCTGGAACTAGGAAGCCGTGTTGAGACTGTGCTGACCAACTCACAGACTCTGACAAGGGAAGGCACTTGGTCGGGGGACAGGTGGCAAATTCAGGACTCAGGAATGAAAATGGATCTTACTTAGGGGATGAAGATCTACCTATAATAGATGAATGGCATGGTGGAAGGGAGTGCCAGCCAATAAGGGATGAAGGGAATCCAGCAGAAAGGTCCATGTGGCAGTAGCCACTCAAGACAACCACCAGCCCTTACAGGACTGGTAGTAAACTCCTCTTAAGCTCTCCTTGACAAAGCCACATGATCTGCAGATGTGCATTGCACCCCAGCTGACAATCATTCTCCTGACCTCACCTGACCTTGCCTGACCTCACCACGTTCTACAGGGGTGCTATTGAAATCATCCTTAAAAGTAGCCTCATATTCTGGTATGGCAGTTGCCCAGTAGCTGACCAGAAAACCTGACAAAGAGTGGTGAGAACTGGAGAGAAGATCAGCCCTGCTATCCATCCAAAAACAGCCAAAAGACTTCGGTGACGCAATGCACTGAGACACACGCACGGAGTTAGCTCTCCTGGAAATTAGTTGTATTCTGCTGTTTATGAAAAAATACTTGACAGTTTAATGGTGGAGGATGATCTGAAGCATTACAGATTAGGATGAGTACGGTCAGAGACACACGGAACGCAGGAAAACAGCTAAAACAGCAAGAAGAAGCGAAAGGAAAAAATCTTCCCCAAGCCAGGTGAGCAGAAAAGCAGATGAACAGAACATGGAGAACATTCTTCGCAAGTTGAAAGAGTTGAGGAAAGAAAATAAGCAAGCATTTACAGACACTAAGGAACAATTAACTAGACTGGAGGTGACGGTCACGGACTTGAACCAGAGGATGGAGAAGCTAGAGCGGAGAACTGAAGAAGCGGAGACCAGGGTAGGCCAAACGGAGGACACAGGCCAGCGCCATGAGAGGATGCTGCGGTACCTGTTGAAACGGGAGGCGGCCCTGACGAACATGTGCGACGATCTACAGAACCGGGTGCGCCGCAACAATTTGAGAATTTATCAAGTTCCAAGGAAAGTGAGAAAGGTGACATGATTGGTTTTGTGAAGAACTTAATTGACACGGTGCTACAACTCCCGCCCGAGCTAAACATAAAAATCGAGAGGGCACACAGATCACTGGGACAAAAGCCTGCCAGATCAGCGCCTCCGCGCTCCATTATCGTGAGATTTCTGAATTATACAGTAACGGAGGCAGTGCTGCGACAAGCATGGCCCCAAAAACAAGTGAAGTTCCAAAAAGGAGTGATTTACTTCGACCATGAATACTCTCCAGAAATACAGAGGTAGAGAGTGTGGGTCCGAGGAGTGATCAAGCAGCTGAAGGAGAGGGAGATCCGGGCAATATGCCGCTATCCAGCGCAGCTGAGAATCAACTTGGAGACGGGAGTGAAAACATTTCCTACGCTGGTGGATGCTGTGCCAACATTGAAGAAGCTGGGCATCAAGTTGCAGGTTAGCGGGAGAGAGAGACTGGAATGGGAACTCTCAAAAGACACATGGCAAAGACAGGATGGTGGGAAGAGAGAAAGAAAGGACACATCAGTGTCCACCGCGGATCTGCGGGCTGTTTTGCTGGACTAAAATGATAAGGAGTACTGTGCTCAGGTAATGTTAAAATATTTAGATACCGTTATTACTGTCAATCTCAAAGTTCTATGTACATTACTGTTCATAGTTTAAACAGCTGAATATGCTGAAGTTAAGTGAATCATATTGTAAAGTTATTGAGAAGAGAGGGGAGTTAACGCTGCCATTATTTTCAATTAATATTTTTCTTTTACAATAAGAGCCGAGTTGGGATCACCGCCTCACCAAGGATTTTGTTTTTTTCTTTGGTCTGTGGTTTTGACAGCACTTAGTGCACCTCGCCCAGAGGGAATCTTAAGTCACAACCCTCTGCCTGCATTACAACAGGAGCTGGACAGATCTCTGTACTCAGCTGGACTATTGGAAATCACATATGTTTATTTTAATTTTTCTGTTCTGTGTTTTAAGAGTTCTTATTTCCTTGACACATTGGTTAGGTCCACACAAGTGATTTTTATTGCCACTACGGCAAGGACAGTTACTTTATGCAAAGGTAAATCTGGGGAGTAAAATGAAAATAAGAAATGCCGAAGTAGGGATCATTAGTTATAATGTCAAAGGATTAAATAATCCTATAAAAAGAAAGAAAATGCTAACTCAGTTAAAGAAATGTAATTGCTCAATAGTGTTAGTACATGAAACTCACTTAAATGAGGTAGAACATAAGAAATAAAGAAGAGACTGAGTTGCACAAGTATTCTATGCTTTTTGTTCAAACAGCAGAAAGAGAGGAATAGCAATTTTAATTGGTCATTCAATTAGTTTTGCAATTTAGAGAAAAGTGAAGGATAAAGTGGGGAGATATATACTAATTATGGGAACAGTAGATGGAGTAGAGTTAACCATCATGAATATTTATGCCCCAATGAAGATGACCCCATTTTCTTTAAAAAAGTGGCAACTCTAATGGCAAGAGAAGCCAGAGGTACCATAATTTTAGGAGGAGATTTCAATTGTGTTTTCAATGTAAAATTGGATAAAACTCCTTCTGATTATTTGCCCATTAGCAGGAAATCCAAGGCAGCAAAACATATGTTGGAAGAAGTAGGACTGTTTGGAGGGCTAAGAACCCAACCATGAAAGATTTCACCTTTCTGTCCATGGTACATGGGTCATATTCAAGAATTGATTTGATTTGCATTTCAAAACAAAGGTTATATAAAGTCAGAGAATGTGTTATTGAACCTGGTACCCTATCTGATCATGGTCCTGTATATATGAAATTAAATGTAGGCTTTGGTTGGCACTTCAAATGCTGGAGACTGAATGTTTCATAGTTGACAGATCCAAATACAAAGGAAAACATAAAAAAAAAAAAACAATTGATGAATACTTCAAAATTAATGATAATGGATCAGTATCCCCCTTGACTCTTTTGGAATGGGCAAAGGTGGTGCTGAGAGGGAAATGTATTGAAATCGCGGTTAGATTAAACAGACAGAGAAAAGGAAAAACAGCTGGAAAGTGACATGAAAAGAATAGTACATCAACACAAAATGACAAGAGACAAAAATGTCTTGAAACAAATACAAGAAAGTAAAACCTCCTTGCATGAACTTCTCACTTGAAAAGCAGAGGGAGTGCTTTGATACACAAGCCAAAGGTAATATGAAAAGGGAAATTGGGCGAGCCGGCTACTTGCCTTTCAACTGAGGAAACAACAATCAAGCCGTATTGTCCCTAAGATAAAACACCCCTCCTCTTTGACCGATGTCTCCCACCCAGAGGAGATAGCTGAGGCATTCCAAACTTGACAACACAAGACAAAAAGGAAATTAGAAGATATATTCAAAAATCTTAATTTAATAAAACTCTGCATCTGAGGCGGACGAATTAATAACTCCTATCTGAGAAAACGAGATACAAGACGTTATTAAGTCATTAAAAAACAACAAATCCTCTGGCACAGATGGTCTATCAGGTGAATTTTGTAAGGCCCTTGGAGAGGAGCTTGTGCCAAAACTTTGTCAGATCTTCAATTATGCCTTACAGGAAAATGACCCACCTAAGAGCTGGTCTGAGGCAGTAATAACGGTTATACAAAAGGAGGGGAAAGATCCATTAGATTGTGGTGCCTATAGACCAATCAGTTTGTTGGGGAATGACGTAAGGATTATTAGTGCCATATTAGCAAATAGAATGCAGAAGTACTTAGGTAAATTGATTAACCCAGACCAGACCGGTTTCATACCGGGTCGACAAGGAGTAAATAATATTAAAAGAGCTTTAAATGTGCAATCAGTGGCAAGACATTCAGTTCACCCGTCAATGCTTTTCAGTCTAGATGCTGAGAAGGCGTTCGACAGGGTGGAATGAACATATCTGAAATTCACTATGGAAAAAATGGGATTTAATTTGACATTTATAAAATAGATTGAAGCACTGAATAAAGACCTAATATCAAGGGTCAGGGTTAATGGGTACTGCTCCTAATTTTTTTATCTTAAAAAAGGAGTTAGGCAGGGGAACCCAATCTCGCCTATTTTGTTCGCATTGTGTATCAAACTGCTTGCTGAATTGATAAGGACAAACGATCAGATCGAGGGAATAGTAGATGAAAGAGGGGAGATGCAGAAGATCTCATTGTTCGCGGATGACATTCTTTTGTTTATAAGAAATCCTCAGTCATCTATACCGGCCCTTATGCAATGCCTGAGGGACTATGGGGAGGTGTCGGGGTACAAGGTGAATGAGGGGAAATCAGAAGCAATGATGATAACAGGATGCTGGCCGATGTGCTTGGACAGACGGGTGAAATTCAAGTGGTCAAAAGGGGGCTTTAGATACCTGGGAATCATTCCCACACACGACACAAGTCAGTTATATAAGGCAAATTATGGTAAACTAATATCTCAGATCAAAAATGACATGGAAAGATGGGAGGTGCTTCCTCTGTCCTCTGTCAAGATGTATGTCCTGCCTAGAATGTTACTTCTGTTCAATGTTCTTCCTATCACTGATCCTGTATCTACCTTTACATTACTGGATAAGCTGATTTCCAAAAATATATGGCAGAACAAGAGGCCTAGAGTGAGATTGAAAATACTCTGTGCACCCAGAGATAAGGGCGGATTAGCCTTGCCACATTTCCGAAGTTACTACTTAGCAGCACAACTAGATATGGACACAAGATGGGTACATATAGAGCAAGGTTCAGTAAAAAATGTGTCACTTTCAACTCTTTCCTTTCTAAATTCAAAAGCAAGATGTAAACTTAAGGTACAAAATTAATATGTCAACCATACACTAAAGGTTTGGGAAAAGACAAAACGATTCTTGAATCTACCTCTATCTCTATCGAGGGCAGCGAAAATAACAGCAGCAGATGACTTTCTGCCAGCAAAGATGGACTGTGGTTTCATTAGATGGGCAGGGAAAGCTTTACTCACAATAAATCAGTTATTTGAAGGAAGAACTCTGAGGGCTTTTTCACAACTTCAGGCAAAATACGGCATTGACACTAAGGATTTATTTAGATATTTTCAAATTCGACATTATTTGATGACACATAAAGAATGGGAAAATATTAAAGAAGCTTCATCTAATTTTGAACAATATTGGATTGAGATAGTAGAGAACAAAATGAACATTAAAAATATAATATCGGATATATATGGCAGGATACATATGGACACTTCAGTGGATACACTGGATGTGAAAGCTAAGTGGGAACTGGAATCTAATGCCATGATTGCTGATGGAGGATGCCCTGGCAAAAATGTTTAAGCAGCCCAACCAAGAGGGAGTTCAGCTGGAAGTTAAGAATAAGATATTTTAAAACTCCCTTGATAATAGCTTCTTATGATAGGAACTGTTCCCCCCTGTGTTGGAGGGGCTGTGGCATAACGGGGGACTCTTCACACATTTTCTGGGACTCCCCTAAACTGATGAAATTCTGGGAAGAGGTTAAAAAAACAAGTAAGAGAGACCAATTGATCCACAGCAATTTATTATGGGTACAGCATCAACAAGTGATTTAAGGAAAAACCAGGTGTTTTCGCTTAGAGTTCTTCTATTAATTGCACATAAAATGATCACAGTAAACTGGCTCAAACCCCACCCACCTACCCTACACCAGTGGTGTTAAAAGCTTAAGGATGAAAACTGCATGGAACACATAACAGCAAACCTACGTCTTCAGACAGACCTATATCTTGACAAATGGGCATCCATCAAAAAGTATTTGGAGAGTTGAGGATATTATCTCTATTTGACTGAGCTAGATGTTTTTTTTTTATTTATTTATTTATTTTACTCTTTGTTGTACTTTAGATTTTTTTTTCTTTCTTTCTTTCTTTCTTTTTCGCTTGCTATTGAGGAAATAAGTGAATTGCTAAATGTGTATCTCGTCATGAGGTTTTGTAAGAATGTGTGTGACTGTCAAGGAACTTGTTCTAATAAATGTTCAAAAACAGCCAAAAGGATCCGCCAAGATCAGTCCCATATCTCGCAACCAGCCTTCAAGTGTCTCCCCTTAGGTCACAGACTCTGCCGGCTCGAGAGAAGGGCTCCAGAGAAGGGCAACCTTGGTCCCCAGAGCTGGCCACTGTCCATCACCATGCCAGCCCCCCCCCCCCCCCCCCCCCCCCCCCCCCCCCATGCCGAGTGCAATTCTGCTCATGATATAGTCATTGTATAAACATAGTGCGCAGCGTACTTCATAGTCTCTTCTACCAATGGCACAATTCGCACCAATTTGTACAGTTGTTTAAGGAATGCAGAGGGACAGATGGTGGTAGATTTTGTAAAAAGGATGGAAATGGCTGTAGTGAACACTTTTTTTCCAGAAGAGACAGGAACATAGGGTAATTTATAAGCACAGAGGTAGGGGCACCCTGGTAGACAACATCTTGTATAGATGAGGTAACCTGAAAGAGATCAGTGACTGCAAAGTAGTTGCAGGTGAGAGCGTGGCCAGACAGCATAGGATGGTGGTATGTAGGATGACTCTGGTGACAAAGAAGATGAAGAGGACAAAGGCAGAGCACAGGACGAAGTGGTATAAGCTGAAAAGGGAGGAGTGTTGTATGTTTTTTAAGGAAATTGAGAGAATCTCTGGGTGGTCAGGGAGATCTTCCCAATATCCAGGCAAGTACAGCTAATGTGATTAGGGAGACAGGCATGAGAGTAGTTGGCGTGTCATCTGGAAGGAAGTAGCCTTGGTGATGAAACAAGGAAAATGCAGGAGTACACACAGAGAAAGAGATGAGGAGCAAAGTGTCAGGGGACAAAGATAAAAGAGTATCAGCCAAAATAAAAGGAGAGATGTATGAGATAGTGGTGAGATTGGCAATGCTGTATAGTTTAGAGATAGTGGCACAGGAAGCAAAGCTGGAGGTTGCAGAGATGAAGATGCTGAGGTTCTTTTTGAGAGTGACAAGGATGGATAAGACCAGGAATGATTCAGTCAGAGGCACAGCACATGTTAGATGTTTTGGAGAGGTCAGAGGAGTCAGACTGAGATGTTTTGATATAAGGATGTGGTGGTTGGAACAGCGAGGAAGGAGGCCTAGAGGAATACCAAAGAAAAGATTTATGGATGTAGTGAAAGAGGACATGAAGTTAGTCAGTGCAAGAGAAGAGGATACAGACAATAAGCAGAACACCTAAGATCCTTTGCAAAATGAAACTCTTGTAAAAACTATACACCACTTTATAAATATGATATTGTGTGTCATGTGAAAACGCACATTTCATACGACTTACTTCTGTCTGAACCAGTTACACACCACTCTTCTTAACCAAACACTTTTAGCAATTCTGCTTCTCGGTGATGAGTGCTGAAGTACACAGAGAATGTGTAAAGATATAAGACAGAAAATTAACAGAATACGACACAAGACCAATGCTGCAGACTGACAAAATGCAGTCTTGCTATATACCAGAATCAGTCAATATTTCAGAGATGTCCACACTCCTATAGCAGTGTGCATAACACACAAAAACAATTTAAAAAAAAAATGGGGATGGAAAAAATGGGGGAAGTATCAAGGATTATTTTTTTGCCGAGCTTGGGTTTGGCCAGAGAAGTGATATCTTCATTGGCAGGACAATGAGGGAAGAACCGCTGCGAATGTTGAATCCATCCATGAATGGCTGTGGTGTCAATTTGGTCACAGGCCTCCTCCACGGCCTTGGAGGGGCATCTGAGTCTGGGACTGGAGATCATAAACTTTCCACTGCCATGTTGAGAAGAATGCCTCACTGGGATTCAAAAATGGAGTTTGGTGGTAGGTATAGCAGAGTAAATTGAGGATGCTGCTGAAACTAGTTCTGGGCCTCTGCAGAACTGTGGAATGAAGCATTGACAATGTATTGCATCTGTTGGCTTTGGTTCGCTGTGATGATGTTGCGCAATTAGTCCAGAAATGTCAGAATGTCCAAGGAGGTGGTTGTGGACTTCCGGAAGAATCGGGGGAGACAGGTACCAGTCACCATCCAGGGTGAAGAGGTGGAGATAGTTTACTACTACAAGTAACTTGGGGTCCACATTAACTATAAACTAGATTGGAAACATAACACTGATGGACTCTACAGGAAGGGTCAGGGCAAGATGTTCTTCCTGAGGAGACTGACATTGTTTGGTGTCTGCAACAGGCTCCTCAAGACCTTCTACCAGTCTATGGTAGCCAGCACACTCTCTTTCATTCCAGTGTGCTGGTAGGGCGGTGCCAGGACTGGTGAGGTCAATTGGCTCAACAAGGTAGTGAGGAAAGCCCGCTCGGTGGTGGGACTGAACCTGGACCATCTTCAATCGGTGTCAGTGGGGAGGGTGAAGGTCATACTATCCTGGACAATCCTTCCCACCCCCTGCACCCGGGCTGTAGATGATGGGCAGCTCCTTCAACCGACGGTTCATCCCAGAACTGAACACTTCAGATGCTCCTTTGTGTCGACAGCCATCAGACTATACAACAGCAGTAAGGATGGCACACATTTCTGACCGGCCTGAGGTGCATCTGTGCTGCTTCCACAATCTCACTACATCACCCATTCACATGTCAGGTCCTCACTCTGCTGTCTTTCTTATCCTTGTTGCTCCCAGCCCGCACGCATCCTGCCAATTTTTGTTTCTTTACTTTATTCTTACCATTGCTATTATCACTCTATTTATATTTTTGCTTGGTTATATTTGTGTATTTTTCACCCTTACTGTTCCTTTATGTTGTCCATTATTATCCATGATGTCACTGTTGCTGCTGCTGTCCATTTATTTGTGGATGCCTTGCTATCTTCTGTCTTCAGTCTCTCTATTTATATGTATATTCATATTTATTTTACTTTTTTTATTTTTGACATTATAACTGTTACGCTGCTATGACAAAGGAATTTCCCCTATGGGGATCAATGAAGTTTATCCTATCTTAAATCACTGTGTGCATTGTATTACAAAAAGTGTGGGGCTGACATTGTTCTTACAGTGGTGCTCATCTGGTCCATTGTTTTGCTCTTTGAGTTTAAGGTTTTGATAATAGTGTCATACTTTTGATTTTAGTGTTTATGCAATCAAAAAAAAAAAACTTAAAAAAAACTTAAACCTCTGCTGGGATAGGATAAAGTAACCGATAGGTGGCAGCAGCGACTGGCCTGCACCACGGTGGACAGTAGAGGAAGAGATATGTTTCGGTCCGGGTTTTGAAGGGAGGCCGAGGGAACGCCACTTGGTAAATCTTATCATTTTTTTTGTTTGAGTACCCGACGGTAATGACTGAAAGAAGAATGTACACAATGGGCAATGTTTTTTTTTTTATCCTTTATTAATATTTATTCACATAAATGTTGCATCGAGACACACCGAAACAGATCTGTTCATGGTGTAAAACCGACATAAATGTACCGAATTTAAAACATACGTTTAAACAAAATTCACTTGAATGGATTTCAATGTGTTCGTGTTTACAATACTGCCAATGTTGCTTTTTAAACCAACGGCTCATACGAAAGTTGCTAGTCAATAACAGTGACGTCAAATCGAATTACGTTATTATCGTGGTATGACAGAAAGCCGCAGCAGTGGTTCAAAAGCCCTTAGTATTTGACACGGTGTCATTAGCTTATAAACTAACGTAATCGGCAACCCCAAGTGCTTTGCGCTACAAGATGATTTAACTTTATGTCTTTAAATAAAGAGGGATTTAGTTGAAATCATCATGCATTTGATATTTCGTTACTTCTTCGAGGACATCCTGAGTGATAAACAAAGGCAGAGGTCTTTTTAGCTAATATTTTGCTGAGGTGTGAGATAAGTCAAATTCCATTTTGATTCTAATATTTCCTCTTTCATCCCGTGTCCCTGTGTAATAGCCACAAGCCTTTGTTCAGCCTTCTTCAACGCAGCAGCATGCTACTGCTCTCTCTCTCTTTCTGTGGCACAAGTTCATATATGGACATATCTTGAAAGTTGTTCCTTGTATGACTTAAAATAAATTATGCAGGCATCCACAGTATTGTAAAGCTATTCAATCTATTATATGTATTATTTATCAAACTCAGAAAGAGATCCCAAGAGAGGCCTTCTGCTCTGACTATATGTGTATCTTCATTTTTTTTAATGTATGTGTGTGCTTTGTATAATAATTTAATTTATAATTATATGGTATTTAGTTTTAATATATTTTATATATATTTAATAAAATGTAATAATTTAAATATCTGTTTATATATATGTCACGGGCTGCGGGGGCAGACTCGGGCAGGGAACCACACCTCAGAGCAGAAATCTGGATTGAAAGCGCTTTATTGAGTTGAAATGGCAGGTAGGGTGTTGCTGGTAAGCCCCTGGCCCCGAGACAGAGTTGCACAGGGCTGGGTCTCACCAGGACAGGTTGCAGGCAGGACGGGCCCCAGGCAGGGTGGCAGGACAAGTCGCAGGCAGGGTGGCAGGACGGGTCGCAAGCAGGACAGACCCCAGGCAGGGTGGCAGGACGGGTCACAGGCAGGACGGGCCCCAGGCAGGGTGGCAGGACGAGTTGCAGGCAGGACGGGCCCCCAGGCAGGACAGGGTTTTGGACAGGGTCAGATGTTACACCGGCCGACTGGGTCCGGTCGTAACAGGGTAGGGGTCAGCGGTCACACCGGCCGGCTGGGTGGGTGGGTGGGTGGGTCCAGTCGTGGCAGGGATCCGCACTGGTCTGTGGGAGCCACAATCCCCCGGCAGCAGGCAGCGCGTACCGCTGCCCTTTATAGGGATCTTGATTAGCGGCATCTGCTGCAGCCGGCGCCGATTACAAATTGGGATCAGGTGTGATACCCTGACAGTACCCCCCCCCTCAATGGGCGCCTCCTGGCACCCCACGGAGCCAGCCTGGGTGGGTGTGGTTCCCCAAGTCCATGGTGGCCGGGGGATTCTGTCACGGGCTGCGGGGGCGGACTCGGGCAGGGAACCACTCCTCAGAGCAGAAATCTGGATTGAAAGCGCTTTATTGAGTTGAAACGGCAGGTAGGGTGTCGCTGGTAAGCCCCTGGCCCCGAGACAGAGTTGCACAGGGCTGAGACGGGTCCGGATCCGCGGATGCAACCTGCGCTTTCCACCGCTCCACACGGAGACAGTGGTGCAGCAACTGTCCAAGACCGGAGCCACCGAGGCCCCCGTCCTGAAGGCAGGACACCATCCGGCAGTGAAGGCTGGGGGTAAACGGGTGGCCAAGAAGAGCTTGGATGAACCCAGTGCCCACGGGACCCCAGAGAAAGAGACCAAGAGGAGTGATAAACTCAGCCGATCGCTGGCCACTTCCAACAGGATGCAGCAGGTTAGCGTTCTCCTGGCCGTAACGCTCGACAAGCTGAGCCATGCCTTTCCAGAGACACCAGTGAGCGTGAGGCACAGCAGGTTGTGACCTGCGGTGGAAAAGCCGCACTGGCCCTACACCTTCATCATCCAGCAGCCTAAGAAGTTCTGAGGAGCGAGTTGGGAATTTGTCAGAATGGATCCCAATTAAGTCATTTGTAAAAGGCGAAGGTGGGAAGGACGAGTGCAAGTGAAAAGTAGGAGCGGACAGCCTTCAGGAAGTGTTTGTCAGGCTCTTGTGTTTACATTTTAGCAGGAAAGTTCTTCTTTCAGCCTAAGCTTGTCTGCGAGAATCCAATAAAACCAGCATTTCTATGCCTTTCCCTATGCGTGCTTAAAGCAGGTGGCGTTTGGATTAAGTTTTGTGTGATATTAGACTGTTTTCTAATGAATTACCTTCATATTGCTTGGCACTTAATAGATTTTGACTAAAGCTTATAGTCATAGTGCAGCTTTGATTTCTGATCTTTTGCAATAGCTCAAAGCGACCAGTAGGTAGCAGCAAATAGCTGTTTCATATACTTTAGTTAAGAGGTCCAATATTTCTGATTTTCACAAATAAAAGTTGTATGTGACCCAAAAAAAAAAAAAAAAAAAACTGTCACGGGCCGCGGGGGCAGACTCCGGCAGGGAACCACACCTGGATTGAAAGCACTTTATTGAGTTGAAGCGGCAGGTAGGGTGTCGCTGGGAAGCCCCTGACCCAGAGACAGAGTTGCACAGGGCTGGGTCTCACCAGGACGGGTGGCAGGCAGGACAGGTTGCAGGCAGGGTGGCAGGACGGGTTGCAGGCAGGACGGGCCCCAGGTAGGGTGGCAGGACAGGGTCTTGGACAGAGTCAGATGTTACACCGGCGACTGGGTCCGGTCATAACGGGGTAGGGGTCAGAGGTTACGCCGGCCGGCTGGGTGGGTCCGGTTGTAACGGGGTAGGGATCCGGGCAGGGCAGGGCAGAGCAGGGCAGGGCAGGGCAGTGCCGATTACAAATTGGGATCAGGTGTGATACCCTGACATATATATATATATATATATACATATATGTGAGTGTGTGTGTGTACAAAGTTTTTGTTTTAAATGTGTTCCAGATCATCTGTCAAAATGACGACCAAAAGAGGGCTGATTACTGATTCATTCAAAGTGGTTAAGAAAGGAAGACAAACAGGAAAGCGTCAAAAGAGAAGCACACCTCCCCCAGCTGCAAGTGAGTCTTACAGTCAAATGTTAGGTAGCTAATAGGATTTCAAAAAGGGTTATATCAATAAAAAGCTCTCAAATTAATTTAGTAATCTTTGTATTTTCCATGGACTATATGCTTTGCTATGACATAGTATTAACTTACTTCTCTCTTACTGGCCTTCATTAACCAGAAAGTGACTCTGAAAAAATCAAGGAAGAAGAGTTGAAGCAGCTGGTAAACTTTGACCTGGACTGGAGATTTGGGCCATGTACAGGTGACACATCTATTTGTTCACAATAGGCTTATAATTGCCTTTTTAACCTGAGGGAAAATAGTCAGTGAAGGTGGAATAAAGGTGATGGGAAACATACTTTCATATTAGGGTTGCACAAGACCCTCATTTTCACCAAAAAGAAAAAACAAATCTATGATTTTAATGTTATTTGTCAATAAGCACAAAACATACATATTCAGATTTCAATTGCATATACAACATACAGTTATATAGATTCAAAATACTGAGAATTGAGACTTTCACGCACAGGAATTGTGCATATGTACCCATTTGCATATTTGCACTAAAATAAATGTTAGTGTTTATCTATATCCAACTCAAGGTACAGGTGAGGTGATTAATATCAGGCCAGATCATTTTATTCCACATTGCCCTTCCTGACAAGAGCTTTGCAGTCATGAGGCAATTATTTCCCTTGCTCCGTACCTTATTAGTGATCTCTCCAGCTGCGTCTGTGTATAGCAAAGTATACATTTTAGAATCACCAAATCATCCAAGATCAAGCGGTGAATGACTGCATGGTTTCATTTGCTGCAGGCATCACTCGGCTCCAGAGATGGGAGAGGGCAAACCTTTATGGCCTGAACCCTCCTGAGGAGATCAAAGAACTGCTGCTGCAAAAAAACACTGACCAGACTTACAATTTCAGGTAACACGCACGCACACACACACACACACACACACACACACACACACACACACACACACACACACACATACACACACATACACACACACACACACACACATGCTGGCTTACACTGGCTCTCTGGTTCTCTGATTGTGTTCTGACAAAGAACAAATCTCAACTCTTCTTTTACGATTTGATATTCTCCAAAATAATTTTGAAATTCAAACATGATATATGAACTGAAAAATACAAGACTGCTCCAAGATTTTTTTATATTTTAATCAAGAATCAAGATTTTTTAAATGTCATTGTGTAGACACAGTGAAATTCTGCAATGAAAGCTCCCAGCTCTGAGCATGTACAGGTTTTTTATGAAATTAAAAGTAAATAGACAGGTTATTTACAGAGTGTGAGGATATATATATGATGCAGTGTAAATAACCTGTCTGCCTATTTATTTTTATTTTAATTGCTCTGAGCCGGGAGCTCTCATTGCAAAACTATCCATATTAATGGAGTAATGTAAAATATGATGAAAAATGCCTGAAAAATAATGGAAGACCAACTGCAAAATCCTTTTATTTTTATTTGGTTAATTGATCTCAAAAAACCCGCGGGGTCTGAAGATCCATCAGACCAAGATGGGATGCTTGGCTAAAGTGCAACCAGAGCAGTGCACAAGGAACTGCCTCAGCGAGCGGCAGGAGGTGCCAGGAGGCGACGAGCCCCACAGTCTCCTCCAATTACGTACTCCGGAGGACCTAGGTGAGACGCAGGAGGACCCGGGCCTGGAGTCACCCCACAGTGCCCAGAACCTCCACTCTCAGGAAGCCCAAGCGCCAGACATCCCACAACAACAAAAACAGGTCAAGTGGCCTCCAGCCAGCAATACAAGTGAGTGGCAGAAGTTTGATGACGATCTGTATGGTATTCTGGAAGCCACAATGACAGGAGGGGCTGACAGGAAACTCCAGATAAAGGCCACCATGGTCATCAGCCTCGCTACAGAAAGGTTTGGTACAGAGGAGAGCCGTACTGCTGCAATCCCTTACTCTAAGAATTGCAGGGCAGAGAAGATCTCACAGCTGCATCGGGGACTCAGGGACTTGAAGAAGCAGTTCTCGGATGCAAGTGAGGACCAGAGGCTGGGGCTGGCGGAAATTCGCGGCGTCCTGAGGAAAAAGCTGCTCACCCTCAGAAGACCAGAGTGGCATAGGAGGTGGGCTAAGGAAAGAGCTAAAAGGCGCGCAGCCTTCCTAGCAAACCCCTTTGGGTTCATCAAACAGCTGCTAGGTCAGAAGTGCAGCGGCCATCTAACCCGAGGAGGAGGTAGATGTCTACATTCATGAAACATACAGCGACGCAGTGAGGGAGGAGGACCGAGGAGAATGCAGAGAGCTGATCAAGCCACCTCAACCAGCTTGTGAGTTTAACACCAAAGCCCCCACCTGGAAAGAAATTCAGACTGTGGTCAAGACTTTAAGGAAAATCATAAGGGCGATCTGGAGGAGGGGGGAGGTTGGCCATCAATGGAGAAGGGGTGTGGATCCCAAAGGAAGAAAAGTCTACCACCATTGAACAGTTTTGAACCATCTCACTGCTCAACGTCAAGGGAAAGCTATTTTTCAGTATTCTTTCCCGTCGACTGTCCGACTATCTTCTCCAGAACCAATACATCGACCCTTCTGTGCAAAAGGGTGATCCAGGGAGTACCAGGATGCCTGAAACACAGCGGAATAGAGACACAGCTGATAAAGGAGGCTCGAGATGGGAAAGGAAACCTATCTGTGCTTTGGCTTGACCCAGCTAATGCATATGGCTCCATACCCCACAAGCTGGTGGAAGTGGCATTGGAACAGCACCATATCCCATGTAATATCAAGGCCTTAATCATGGACTACTATAACAGCTTTCACCTGAAATTTTCCTCTGGAACAGTCACATCAGAGTGGCACCGGCAAGAGGAAGGGATAATCACTGGATGTACCATTTTAGTGATACTCTTTGCCTTGGCTATGAACATGTTAGTCAAGTCTGCGGAGCCAGAGTGCAGAGGGCCCACAACCAAGTCCGGGATCCGTCAGCCCCCCATCAGAGGATTTATGGACGATCTGACGGTAACGACTGCGTCAGTTCCAGTATGCAGATGGATCCTCCAGGGCTTGGAGAAGCTCACCACCTGGGCACGCATGCACTTCAAGCCGGAGAAATCCAGGTCTCTAGTCATGAAGGGTGACCAACCGGTTCCGCTTCTCCCTAGGGGGCTCCCAGATCCCATCAGTCACGGAGAAACCTGTGAAAAGCCTTGACTACTCCCTCCTCTTTGACTACTCCCTGAAGAATACAGCCTCTATCAGGGCTACTAACAATCAGCTGGAAGGCTGGCTAACATCAGTGGACAAATCAGGTCTCCCGGGGAAGTTTAAGGCATGAATGTACCTGCATGGTATTCTGCCCAGGATATTGTGGCCCTTGCTTATCTATGAATTTCCTCCACTGTGGAAGGGTTTGAGCGGAGGGTCAGCAGCCACCCCCGACGCTGATTGGGGCTTCCCCAGAGTCTCAGCAGCATTGCCCTCTATGGCAATAAAAACAAGCTGACCCTACCAATCAACAGCCTTACTGAGGAGTTCATGGTCACCAGAGCAAGGGAGGTTCCACAGTACAGGGAATTGAGGGACCCAAAGGTTCCTCAAGCTGGTATTATGGTGAGGACAGGCAGAAGGTGGAAGGCGCAAGTGGCGGTGGACCAGGCAGAAGCTCGGTTGTTCCACAAGGAGCTTGTGGGGTCCGTGGCAACCAGTCAGGCAGGCCTGGGAAGTATTCCGACAACGTACCTCAGTAAGCGCAAGGGCAAGGAAAGGCGGGACCAGGTCCAACTCAAGGTGCGGGCTGGTGTCGAAGAGCAGCGTGCAAGCCAGTGGGTCGGGCTAAGGCAGCAAGGTGCATGGACTAGATGGGAGGAAGCCATGGACAGGAAGATCTCGCGGACGGAGTTGTGGAGGGCTGAACCACTCCGCATAAAATTCCTCATCCAGTTGGTCTATGATGTCTTGCCCATCCCGTCAAACCTCTTTCTTTGGGGCAAGAATGAAACGCTATCATGCACATTGTGCCAGGGAAGGGAACTCTGGAGCACATCCTTATCAGCTGTCCAAAAGCACTTGGTCACTATCGTTGGCGCTATGTCCAGGTGCTTAAGGCAATTGCTGAGTCCATCCACTCTGCCATTGACCACAGCAAGCGCTTCCAGCCGCAGAGGCAGGGCGTGACATTCATCAGAGCCGGGGAACAACCTCCTCCTTAACCAAAGACCCAAACAGGACTTCTAGGAATTGCGAAAGACTGGCAGCTAACGGTGGACCTCTGCAAACAGCTTAGGTTCCCTGAGAACTACATAGAAACCTGCCTAAGACCAGACATCGTCCTACACTCAGTCTTCCAAGCAGGTCATCATGCTAGAGCTGACTGTGCCCTGGGAGGAGAGAATAGAGGAAGCCAGCAGAAGAAAGAGGGAGAAGTATGCTGAGCTGGTGGAAGACTGTCGCAACAGGGTGTGGCATGCACAATGCTTGCCCATGGAGGTCTGGGGAAGGGGCTTTGCAGGGAGGTCTCTCTGCAGGGCCTACAGTCTCCTGGGCATCACAGGGGCACGCAAAAGGAGAGCCATCTGTTCAGCGTCAGAGGCCAGTGAGAAGGCATCCAGATGGCTCTGGATTCAGAGGGACAAAGTGTGGATGGGCGCTCTTTGGACACAGGTCGGGAACTGATCACTCCCAGCCAGGTCACCAGGGTGAGGGGGTCTGAAGTTGAAAGACCTTAAACCCCCCGTGACCAAAGGTACTATCACTGATGATGTGTCCAAGAAACTGCATCACAAGATGTTTCTCATAACCGATCTCTTAATTGCAGCCTGTCTCATAAATAATGCCCCAGTCTCCCACTGACACTGTCCCAAGCCCTCTAATGCACTACCTTGCACTGTGCTTTGCACAACTTGCCATTTTGCACAACCAACCACAATCACCCTGATCTCACTTATATTTTTCACTTTTTTAATGCCTGTTACATGTTGTCTGTTCAGCACTGTCAACCAAAGCAAATTCCTTGTAGTTGCTAAATGAATTGCTAAATATAGCAGGTTCTTGATAAAGCAATTCTGATTCTGATTGTAGGGTCACCAAAGCAACTAGATAAACCTGCTCCCTCCGAGCTGACAATAACAGCATTGCCAGGCTAATTTCTTGTCCCCAGAATGACAGAGATGTGATATTTACCAAAGCTCCACCCCATTTTCCAGAATTATTTTCTTAGGATGTTTCAGGCAAACACTTCCCTTTGCATGTGATTTGCTGTAAGGCAAACCACTGTGCTTTGTTGTCATACATGTAAATGAAAGTCAATTAGATAAACTGTTGGTTGCACCATAAGGAATTGTCCTTCTGAAAGTCTCCATGAAAATGATCACACTGACATGTTGCATAGACATGTAATATTATACTGTATTTTCTGAACTATAGAGCGCACCGAGAGATAAGCATCACCCTCCAAATTTTAAAAGAAAAAAATATTTTTACGTATATTAGCCATACCGGTCTATAAGCTACAGATATCCACATTGTGATATTTACACAGAAAGATTTTGTAAATGTTTATTTACATCTTCTATTTACATCTTCTTCTTCTTTTGGCTTTTCCATTCAGGGGTCGCCACAGCAAATCAACCTCTTTCATCTAACAATATTCTCTTTATCCTTCTCTCTCACACCAACTACCTTCATATCCTCTCACAACGTCCATAAATCTTCTCTTTGGTCTTCCACTAGATCTCCTGCTTGGTAGCTCCAATTCCAACATCGATCTACCAATATATTCACTATCCGTCCTCTGTACATTACCGAACCATCTCAGTCTGGCTTCTCTGACCTTCTATCCAAAACCTCTAAAATGTGCTGTTCCTCTGATGGACTCGTTCCTGAGCCTATCCATCCTGGCCACTCCAAAAGAGGACCTAAGCATCTTCATTTCTGTGACCTCGAGTCAATTATCACTCTCATCTCAAGGAGATATTCAGCATCCCTTCATCTAGCTCATTCCAGAACTTCTCCTTCTCCTCAAACTCACATCTCACCTGCGAGGCATAGCTTCTAACAACACTGAGCATCACACTTGCAATTTCTAGTTTCGGTCTCATCAGTCTATCCGACATTCTTTTTACCTCCAGAACATTCCTAACAAACTCCTCTTTCAAGACAAGTCCTACGCCATTTCGCTTTCTGTCAGTACCATGATAGTACAACTTAAAGTCTGCTCCTAAGCTTCTAGCCTTACTACCTTTCCTCCTGGCCTCCTGGATCTACAGTATATCCACCTTCCTGCTCTGCATCAGGTCGATCAACTCTACCTTTTCCTGTCATAGTCCTGATATTCAAAGTCCCTACTCTCAGTCCCAGGCTCTTTCCTTCCTCCTCTCTCTCTGCTTCCGAACACGCACTCCTCCTCTTGTTCTTGTTCTTCGACCCACAGTAGCCTAATTTCCATTAGTACCCTATAGGTCATCAGTACCAATGGCAGTCGTTGTTAACCCCGTCCACGACCGATCCGGTATGGTATAGTTATGGTTGACTCGCATGTTTGGTTTTGGCAAAAGTTTTACGCCGGATGCCCTTCCTGACGCAACCCTCTGCATTTATCCGGGCTTGGGACCGGCACAGGGAGACACTGCTCCGTGCCCTCCCACGGCAGGCTTGGAGAGACACGGGCCAGTGCTGCCCTGAGGCTGCATTACCTAACAAAAGCCACCAGCAAGACCAAATCCCAAGCCACCAAATCAAATCCCCTCAACAACGATCATAAAGTCATACAGCCCCCAAGACTATCCGAGGTACGAATGCCATGGTTGAATGCCTTCTCTAAGTCCACAAAGGAAGTGCAGACTGTTTGGTTGGGCAATCTCTCATGCACCCTCCAGGATTTTGCTGAAGTTGTGGAGCTGGTCCACTGTTCCGTTAACTGGATAAAACCATGCTGCTTTTCCTAAACTTGCTACAATTGAGGTCAGATGTATCAGCCAGGGTGATGATGTTGAGTACAGGGCTGCTTTGAACAACTTTGTCACATGGTGTGAGCTGAACTATCTACAGCTGAATGTGGCAAAGACAAAGGATCTTGTGGTGGACCTTAGAAGGAGCCGGTGACGCCTGTTTTCATCAAGGGAGTCAGTGAGGACATTGTGGTTGACTACAAGTATCTGGGGATAGCCATTGATTGCAAACTGGACTGGGGAAAGAACACTAACGCCCTGTGCCATAAGGGACAGAGCCGCCTCTATCTGCTGAGGCAGTTGAGGTCCTTTAACATCTGCAGAACCATGCTTAAAATGTTCTATGAGTCTGTGTTAGCCAGCGCTATCTTCTATGCTGTGGTGTGCTGGAGCAGCAAGCTGATCGATAGTTGATGCCAATAGACTGAACAGGCTGAGCCACAAGGTCAGTGTCATTATGGGAGTGAAGCTGGAAACTCTGATGGTTGTGTTAGATAGGAGAATGTTTCACAAGGTGAAGGTCATCTTGGACACTGTGACCAACCCCCTCCACCACATGCTGGTCAGGTACAGGAGTTCTTTCAAGACAAGACTGATCCCACTACGATGCCACACCGAGAGCCATAGGAACTCATTTTTGCCGGCGGTGTCAGATGGCTGTCAGTGGAGTCATCATGCGTAATATTTCTCCATATGTGTAATAGTTCCATTGTCCTATGCATAATGACTATTTCCTGCACAATAACTTATTTATACACAAAAATACTACATGTAATCATATACATGTACCGTACTTGTAAATACACATGTATATGCATTACATATATTTTTATTCATATATTTTTATATAGCTTTAACCTTATTTTCATTTATTTCATCTGATCTTTACCATTTTTAATTTTTTTTACTTTTCTCTATTTTATTCTTTATTTTCGTGTTTTTATATAAGTTCTATCTTGATTCTTCTCCACTTTACTGAATGAGCAGGAGCTTCTATCAACAAAAAGCAATTTCCCCCTTTGGGATCAATAAAGTTTTGTGATTCTGATTCTGATCTCAAGTTGCATGTGTACAGGAGAAGAAGAAACCATGTTAATTTGTTCTCCATTTTTTGTGTCATGTTTTTCAGCTTATGGCAAGCATACCCTCTGTGATAGTGATGATGAGTCAAAAACTACTATTTCCACTTTCCATCTCAAGAAATGAGAAGAAAAATCCCAGAAAAAATATATGAAAGGATACGAGGAAAAAGCATCATTCTGAGCTTCGGAGGCTCAATTTTCGCAAACAGAATGACCACTATGGTAATCGGTTTGTTGCTCTAATACTGGGTAAAATATACACACTAAATAAATATATCAACAATGTATTAAAACAGTTTGATGTCTGTGATGAATATTGAGGTGATATATGGGAAAAAGTCAGAGAATACTGCTAAGTATTCATAGGTGCTGAGAGAAATTGAGCACTTGAGAATGAAAATATCTTCATCTGTCACCTGAAAATACAGTCAATCACACATTAAACACTGGGCCAGTTTGCACATTTACCAGTTTCAGACATGTTCAAAAAGGGAATTTTGAATTGAATATTTAAATAATTAGAAATTATTGTATATTCAAAAATATTTTCAAATCTTTAGTTGCAGAATTTACTTGTTAATTCATCACCCCCTTGTTACTGTATTGTCTGTTATTTCAACTTTCAATTCTGGTGGCTCTTAGTGATAAATTCATTATCATTGCTAAATTTAATTTAATTTAATTTAATTTAGGTTCATCTGTTGTCTCCGGAATGTCATTTTTACTTCAGCACCACAATGTAATGCACAATTTTGTTTTTTCCAATTTGTAGCTAAATGAACCAAAGCACATACCAAGAACTTCTCTCTTCACAGTGTATCTCCCCCTTTTTCAGTACTTTACCTTGCCTCACATTTCTTCCCCTCTGACATCAGAATGCTTGTGTAACATCATCGCTGCCCCATATTGCATCAGTGCTAATTCTCTGTGTAGTGGCTCCCACATCCCCCCTTTCCTTACAATTACCACTTTGTCAAGTGCCACATTACTAGTTTATTGTAGGCCCATGAAAGATAACCCAAACAACCCAAATCCGTGATCAGAGTTTGTTGAATATCTTGTATTGCCACAAAGCTTATGCCTACAACAAAGTATAACGGCCAGCAAGTTTGAATCAGTTATACATGGTCAAATGTTGTTTCTGTTAATGGACAGTGTCGTCTCTTTGTTCCCACGCGTAACTTTTTTAAAGCAATTCCTAAAAAATTACGTTAGGCATAATGCAGGTGATTAAAAGTAGAGCGAGATTAATGGTATTGCTGCTTGCCTACCTTCAGCGCATTCCCATTGGCTTGCAATGCTGTCAAATACCCTAAGCTGACGTTTGATTGGTTCTCATTCCAAAGTGTCGTGAGGGTGCAGACGCACCGTTCGCTGATTGATTAAAATCGGTGTGCTTGGATTTAGAGACGTACCAGGACGCTGGTGAAGTTTTCAATGGGGTAGTATTATACAAATCTACAAGCATATTTTCCCGTTTGGCGTGTCAGTCCAATTGATGACCTTATCGAAAGGTTCATAGCTCCTCTGGTTGTCGCCTCTATCAAATACAGCTCATAACGCTCACTTAAAGGCAACACAAGCGTCAAGCTGCCTAACAGTATCTGTGATGATGATATAAATTAGTCGACGTGATTTTCAAAATTACAGTTTTCAAACAAACGCTCCTCAACGATATAATCTTAACATCTGCTGATTGCTTCAAGAAATGATGGCTTTACTCTTTACTTAATCGCTAAATGATAATTCTTAGCGACATGTTAATCTGGATTCCCCATAACACCAACTATATTCACACAAGAGTTAATCCCCCCCCCCAATCAATAGTTTGAGGAGGGCTTGAGAATATTGGGCGAGCAGGTTATCTGAATTGGGTACAAAAAAAAAAACAAAACAATAATTTTATATTTTTTGTTCTGAAGACGTTTCACGAATGTCTTTACTCTGAAAATCCACACAGGAAGTGATAGCGTCTATCCCGCATTCGGGCACTTAAAGCACCGACCTACGTCTGAGCATTTACTGTACACACTCCCACTCTGCCAACATAAGGATCTATTGAATATGGTATCGTTTAAACCAAATTCAAAAAAGAAAGGAGGATCAACTCATCCCTCATAAAATTTATTCAGTTTCACAGCGACAATATTTTGATTATTCGGGAACCAGGTACCGTTTCAGTAGAGAAGTCATCCTGATGATTTCTCACTCGTGAGTCAAAAAGTATCTTACCAACATTTTGTGTGTGTGTGTGTGTGTGTGTGTGTGTTTTTCCTGGTCGTTGGGTATTTATCAATCCACACGCTTGTCACTGTGACATATTCGTTTAAACTGGATATACTGAACGGAAGACACACCGGCGCCACGACCGTTCTGGTAAGCAACCTGTTCATCACGAAGGATTAACGTCAGATCATAATGCTAAGCTAGCGGGACATTACTACTGTCCTGTTGCTAACAGCTATCTAACGACTAAGTCTGTTTGGCTGTTTCACCTGTCGTTGCACATCTGACTTTTAATATATAATAGTCCAGAGAACAGATGAAAGTGCGAAATTGTTGACAAATGCCATAAATAACGGGTAAATAAGTATATTATGCCGATAAATCATCTATGAAATCTACAATAGATAAGGTACCGTGTAATAACAAGAAGTTTACAACGTGAGCGGTAATAATACCCGTCCACTGTCCGCAATAGCGTTCATCTGTTGTAATGTAAAATCATTGTCTCCCTCATTAATTATTTGTTACCGTTGTTCGACCCGACACAGTCATGACATTTTATTATTGCATCATAAATGTAAAGCAGGGCAGCTGTGAGCGTAAAAATCACCAAATCGGGCCTTTTACACGATAGCCATCGCCGATCGTCCACTCATTCTTTGGCTCTCATGGCAACCTCTTGGCTTGGCGTTTCACATCCTGGATGAAATCGCAGGACCCATTCCTTATCCTATTAGTTCCTGGCCAGCAACATAACACAACGTTGCAGATTGCACAAAACATATTTATATTGTCTTAAGAAACATTTGTTATATTAAAGTTATTAGTAAATTAAAGGTGCAGAAAAGTGTTCTTCAATAATGCCTTGAGAAAAATCGTTTCATAATAAATTGGCATCATTAGTCAAATTATCCTTCAGTTTACATTTACACATTTACATTTAAGGGCTTGCGCTTTGGCTTCACAGCAAGAAGGACCCTGGTTCAGTTCCAAAGAGGGGACCTTTCTGTGTGGAGTTTGCATGCTCTCCAGTTTTCTCCCACAGTCCAAAGTCCAAAATTGGGAGTAAATTGGTTGTTTGACTATATATGTGGCCCTGCGATTGACTGGCGACAATTAAAGGGTGTATCCCGCCTTTTGCCAAATGACAGCTTTATAGGCTCCAGCATCCCCCATGACCCTGATTGCAGGACAAGCGGAAGATGGATGAATTTAATCTATTGAATTCATTGGCGGAGGGTTAGATATCAATTGCTTGGTCAAACTGAGCCAAACTGATTTGGTGTTGACATTAACCTATGTCACTTGCATCCACCTGTGCATAATGAGACAAGCAGTGGTGGTGGAATTATATGTGTAGCATACTCAAGGGCTCAAGGGATGCCCATGACCTACACTTAAGATGACATATTTTGGTGACGAGTACTTTCTGCGGTAACCTCCACAACAAACATACACAAAACACAAATGTCGTTTGAGTACTGTTGACTTTTGAGTTCTGTTCACACAGATTCACAACCAGGTGAACTGTGCACTCAAATAAAAAAAAAAACAACAAACAGATCTGTCTTACCAGCTTTCACTTAACTATGTGTAATTAATTAAATTGTTGAAGAAAATTGTTTGCTCTTAACTACCTAGTAAATTATCATTTTACAGCTGCATTAATCTACAATGAGAAAGACACATCTGTTGAGCGGTTGATGTTTTTGTGTGACAGAAAACCACAAAATTATGGATTTGTAATCTATCTTTGTGAGTTTGTTTCAAAACATTTCTAGGGTCAGGTCTTGTCTAGTATTTCTGTTAGAAAATATTTCTATTATCTCTGTAAGGGCCATATTAACCATATTAATCAGGTATTATTTTTCAAAGATTTTCATTTTAACGAATCTCATATGGCATAGATTATCTTTGTCACTGTGGTTTTGTGTGTGTGTGTGTATGAATGTCCCTAAGGGCCACAGCAAATTGGAGCCACATATTTTAATCGGGAAGCTCTTCTCGGTTCAACAAACTCAATTGTTAGTACTCTTCCAATTCTTGCCACGTGAAATATTCTTGATATTTGCTTTCTAAGACAGTATGTGCCCAGTTAAGTAAAAAAAAATATACATGAAAAATAAAAAGTCTGGGTTTCCAAGCAAAAACGTTTTATAAGAAACGTTTTATAGTTGTGTATAAACTAACTGTGTTTTCACTTTAAACTGCTCATTTGGAAAAATGTGATGCTTATAATAATGCCATTGAGAGAAAAAAGTGTAACGCCGGAATGTCTAAAAATCATAATTTTAAAAATAATAACATCTTTTTCGAGCATCTTCACACACTGCAATTCCTGTCTAAAGTTTCTGTGTTTTTTTGTGGGATGTTGTTTTTGACCCTGCCTGACTTAGTATAACATTTTCTGTAGTATAACATTTCTGTTAAAAATTGCATTATGAAGCACTCATTATCCATCTCTTTTTTTATCATAAATAGGATCGGTGTTTGAATAGCTAAGTATTCATGGTGGTTTTATTTGGCTAGGTAATTCATTGAAATACTCTATACAGAAGGGGATGTGATACTGTGTAAAGAATTTCACAATAAAGAATTGTGGGAGACGGCTTTGCTGTCAAGATGAAAGCTCAAAAAAAAACAACAGAAAGCTTTGTTTCTCAATAAATGATTGCTACTGAATTTCATGTTTATGAAATGTTGTTGTTCAATACCCTGATAAATCTATGAGTTTAAGTAAAACATGGATATTTACGTGTAATCATTCATTCATACCACTCAGCCTACTGATTGTGAAAGTTCTAGTATACTAGAGCTGCCATATAAAAGTTCTGTATCATTTTAAAAAAACACCACTTCCCATGTTGCACAACTGAAAATGGCACTGTCCTATTCTCCTCCCTTTTTAGTTATGGATAATGCTCATACCAAGACAGTGGAGGAGGTCCTTGTTTTCTTCAGTGTAAATGAGTCAACGGGTCTGAGCTGTGAGCAGCTAAAAAAGAACAAGGAGAAATGGGGGCCTAACGGTAAACACAAATTGTTTTGTTTTTTTCCTCAATATCAATATTAAATCAATATCAGATTCTGTCTGAAGCACTTGGCCTGCATTGCATGGGCAGCCACTACAGGGTTTGAGAGGCTAATCCAGATTGTTAGGAATGTATCTAAATTGGAGTTCACAATCAGTGATACTTGCCGAATATAAGAAATAGATAAAAGATCACAGATAAGGATAACGTGACAGAAAACAGAAGACAGTATTTCTGTGGATTTATGACCAAATATGCGAATCAACCTACGAATCTCATACCGGGTTGGTTGAAGCCTGTATTAACAACAGCCACCACTGGTGCCGGTAACTTACAGGGTACCAGTGGAAATTGGGCTACTGTGGGTCAAAGAAGGAGGAGGAAGGTGTGTCCGGAAGCAGAGAAAAAGTAAGAGTCTGGAACTGAAAGTAGGGACGTTGAATATTGGGTCGATCACAGGAACAGCTAGAGAGTTGGTTGACAGGATGCAGAGAAAGAATGTAGATATACTTTGTGTCCCGGGGACTAGGCAAAAATGTAGCAAGATTAGAAGCTTAGGAGCAGGTATCATGGTATTGATAGGAAGAGAACAAGGGGTAGAAGTTATGGTGAAGTTCTGGAGGTGAAGTTTGGAGGTAAAAAGAGTGTCAGAATAGATAGACTTATGAGTCTGAAACTGGAAAATTGAAGGTGTGATGCTCAATATTGCTGGTGGCTATGCCTCACAGGTTCAAGGAAAAGGAGAATTTTTTAGTGTAACTTTGGTGAAATGATGCAGAATGTCCCCAGTGTTGAGAGAGTGGTAATTGGACTTCAGTGGATATGTTGGTGCAGGCAATAGAGGTGATGAAGAAGTGATGGGTTGGTTTGGTTTCCAGGATAGGAACGCAGACGGACTGTGATAGAGTTTGAAAAAGGGTGCAAATGGCTGTAGGAATACTTTTTACCAGAAAAAGCAAGGGCATCGTGTAATTTAAAGGAGCAGAGGTACAAGCAAGCAGGTAGACTATACCTTGCAGAGGCAATGTAATCTGAAGGAGCTCTGTGACTGCAAATTAGTGGCAGGTAGCCAGACAGCCTAGGATGGTGTTTGTAGGATGAATCTGGTGACAGAAAAGAAGAGGTGGACAAAGGCACAATAGAGGACAAAATGGTGGAAGATGAAAAGGTAGGAATGTGGTATTGTTTTTAGGGAGGAGTTGAGAAAGGCTCTGGGTGGTCAGAGAGAGCTTGAGAATGCTGGTAGAGAAATACAAAGAAGGCCAGAGGGATTTGCATTGTGCCTATGTAGAACTAGAAAAAGTATACAATAAGATGTTGAGAGATGACCCATGGTAATATATGAGGAAGTCTAGTGAGACAGAGCAGTTCAAGGTGGAGGTGGGTCTTCAGCTCTGAGCCCCTTGTTTGCAGTGATGATAGACTGGCTGACAGATGAGGTTAGACAGGAATCTCCATGGACCATGATGTTTGCAGATGACATTGTGATCTATAGTGACAGCAGGGAACGGGTTGAAGAGAATCTAGAGAGGCAAAGGAATGCCCTGGAAAGGAGAGGAATGAAGGTTAGTTGCAGCAAGACAGAATATATGTGAGTTAATAAGAGCTACCTGGATGGAACGGTGAGGCTACAGGGAGTGGAGATCAAGAAGTTGGAGTTTTTTAAGTACTTAGGGTCAACAGTCCAGAGCAACAGAGAGTGTTGAAAAGAGGTAAAGAAACAGTTTGCAATGGGTGGAGAAAAGTGTCAGGGATACTACGGGATAGAAGAATATCAGCCAGAATGAAAGGAAAGGTGTACAAGACAGCGGTGAGACCAGAGATGCTTTTTATGGTTTAGAAACAGTGACACTGATGAAAAGACAGGAGGCAGAGCTGGAGGTTGCGGATGTTGAGATGTCAAAATGTTGAGGTTGTCTTTGGGAGTGACAAGGATGGATAGGATCAGGAATGAGTCCATCAGAGGAACAGTACATGTTAGATGTTTTGGAGGAAAGGTCAGAGAAGCCAGGCTGAGGTGGTTTGGTCATGGACAGAGGTGGGATATTCAATATACTGGTAGATGGATGCTGGAATTGGCTGGAAAGCTGCCAGGCAGGATGTCTAGAGGAAGACCAAAGAGAAGATTTATGGATTTAGTGAAGGAGGACATGGAGTTAGTTGGTGCGAGAGAAGAGAATACAGAGAAAAGGGTGAGAATCAGGAGGTTGATTTGCTGTGTCGACCACTGAAGGGAAAAGCCAAAGAAAAGAGGAAGGCACAAGAAATCCTTCCTAACAAAAACAACACAAAAAAACAATAACAACATACATACCCAAAACCAATAAAAGCTATCCAAAATATTATTTACATTTGACTATTTTCTTTTGTTGATGATAGAGTTATAGAAGTTATAGATATAGAAGTTGAAAGTGACTGTAGTAAAAATGATCTAACAAATTCCTTTCCGCTTACTTAATTACAGAATTGCCTGCAGAAGAGGGTGAGTTTTGTGTCCATTTACATTGCAGCTTACAAAAGTCTATTCTTCTTATCCCTCGTTTTTCTTCTTGCCCTCAGTGTTGTTATGTCATCAAACCAGTGATTCATTCTCCTCTTCTACTGTCTTTTTGAAGGAAAGTCACTTTGGGAGCTGGTCTTAGAACAGTTTGAGGATCTGTTGGTTCGAATCTTGTTGCTGGCAGCATGCATCTCTTTTGTAAGCTAACATGTCTTTAGAAACATGCTCGCAATTCTACTGTAATTATATGGTGTTCATGTGTGATATGATGTCATATTCTTTTTACATGTTTCGTTTTAAATTTACTAATTCCAACCTCCAACAAAAACTCTGAATTTTGTAGACTGTACAATTCTTGAAAAGATGAGAAATTCTTAAATCAATAAAAAAAATCAAGAAAACAAACAAATTAACAATTAACAATGTCTCATAATGCTACAAGAGATGAGGCAAATATTCTCAGTGTATTACAAAGTGTTCTCAAGCTCACACAATACAAATTTTCATCAGTCTACAGAGCCTTACATTTGTCTCTACCATTTTTTCTTATAGACATTGGCTTGGTTTGAAGAAGGGGAAGGGACAATCACAGCGTTTGTTGAACCCTTCGTTATTCTCCTCATCCTCATTGCCAATGCTATCGTTGGAGTGTGGCAGGTAAGCCTTATGTATGTTCATGAATGAGAGTTTGTAGATTGCAGTGTTTAGGATGAAAAAGATTTTCTGAAATTTCTAAAATCCATTGTGAAATTAGTTGCGCAAGTGTCAAATGAGGAAAAATGGCCTTTTTCCGTTTCCTCTTTTGTTGGACCTTTAGCTTTTCTGACCTTGTTTCCCTACACACTAGCTGCAACACTCAACTTATTTCAGATGCTTCATGCTGAATGAAATCCAGGTCTATACAGGCATAATTGCTCAGTAGAATTTCTCAACACCCGTACTTAAACAATGTATAGTAAATGATTTAATATAACTTTGGAACCTAGTAGAACATGTTGCTAATCTAATGCAGCCTCAGTTGGGCCCAAGCCAGTGTTCTCTTAGTGCAAGTCCCATGCCTGGTTAAATGCAGATGGTAATATTAATCAAATGCATCCAACAAAGATATATAATTACAATCTTTTACTGAACTTTTACTGAATTTGAGGGGTGTTGTTGAAGTGCTGTTGAGCAAGACACTGAACTGGTGCCTAGATGGCTGCCACCGGCTTGTGGTTCATACATGATGGGTTAAATGCAGAAAGGTATGTAGGGAATAATAAAGTACAATAACATAAAAAAATCACTTTCCTCCAAGCTATCAGTCTGTAGTAATAGCTAAATGGAAGGAGTATAAATTATGGGTTCAGGGGGTGATATGAATGAAGTGCGATGGTGTGTGTTCCATATCGGTTGGCTGTATTATGAAGACCTGACAGATTAGGGGAGTAGGGGCCCAATGATCTTGGCAGCCTTATGTGTGACTATGCAAAGTCAAACCTATGACTTTCAGAAAAGATTGTCTGCACCCTGTTTAATAACCACAACTATTAGTACCCACAGGGTACCAGTGAAAATTGGGCTCCTGTTTGTTTAAGAAGAAGAGGAGGAAGGGGTGCCTCTGGGCAGAGAGAGTTATGAAAGGCAAGTGTCTAGGACAGAGAGTTGGCACTTTTAATGTTGGCTCTATGACAGGGACAGTGAGAGAGTTGGTTGACGAAATGCAGAGGAGAAAGGTGGACATACTGTATGCCCAGGAGATCAGATGAAAAGGTGGCAAGGCTCAAAGTTTAGGAGCAGGATTTGTTCTGTTGTGTACTGATGAGAAGTCAAATGGAGTGGGAGTAATCTTGACAGGGGGATTTGTCAGGAATGTTCTCGAGATGTAAAGCATTAGATAGATTGGGAAGCTAGAAATGGAGGTTGTGATGAAAATGTGATAAGTGGCCATACCCCACTGATGGGTTATGAGTTAGAATAAAGGAAAAAAATTCTGGAGTGAGTTAAATGAAGTGATGCAGAGTATCCCCAGAGATGAGAGAAAGAAAATTCGTATAGACTTCCATGGAGAGACTAATGGGCGGGTTCGATATCAACGATAGCAATGCAGAGGTACAGATGGTAGGCTTGTGAAAACGATTCAAGATTCAAAGTGTTCATTGTCACATGTACAGTGTAGAAATGTGTTTACTTGTACAGTAAAATTCCTACTTTGCTGTCCACAGTGTGATAGAAAGAGTGCTGATAGAAAGAGTGTAAACATTTTTATAAATTTGATGATAGATATGAATATGAACAATGCAATAGAACAGTGGCAGTGCAATAAGATATTTTTAGAGCAGCTTGGTGTGCATAATTCATAAAGTGCAGGTGCAAAGATGAGTGAGTGGGCAGTAGACTTTATATGTGCAAGATGAATGAGTGTCAGCTGTTAAGAGTCTGATGGCAGTTGGTTAGCACGTGTTCTTCAGCCGTGTAATGGCAACAGCTGTTGTTCATACTGTCTTCGAGAGGAGGCAGGAACATAGGGTAAATTAGGACGGCGTGGTGCAAGAGGTAGGGCAACAGTCTTTGGAACCGAACATGCCTGGTTCGATTCCTAGCTCCTCTTCGTGTATCGATGTGTTCTTGAGCAAGACACTGGACCCCTAGCTGCTCTGCATGTGGGATTAACTAAGAATGAATTGTTACAGACCGATTATCTGAAGACCATGATTTTATCATCAAACCGACCTCAGATATCAAAAGACTGTTTTAATCAGGAATTTTAAGAACGTTTTATTGATCAAAGAAAGTTGTAGACTAGTATTTGTACGTGTTTCAACTATTCATGTTGCTTGATATTTCAGGAGCGTAATGCGGAGAATGCCATTGAAGCCCTCAAGGAGTATGAGCCAGAGATGGGTAAAGTGTATCGACAGGACAAGAAGAGTGTCCAGAGAGTGAGAGCTCGAGACATAGTCCCTGGAGACATTGTGGAAGTTGCTGGTATGTTGAAATAGATTACAACCCATGATTTTTGTAGACTTAGGAAGCCTGAGATACTGGAATATCAACATATTTTAAGATGCTATGTGACTTAAACAAATTACAAAGGTGTAAGACTATTGACATATTTATTAGATAAAGGTAGACCATTGTTTAAACCAAAACAAATCACGACCAATTGATATTGCCTGCAAAACCCTTTGCAATTCAGTCTACTTTTTGAGGACAAGCATGTCTTTGGGGGAAATTCCAGGTCCTTGTGTCTTATCAATTCATTTTATACCATTGTATATTCAGAAATTTAAGGGTACATATACATTTGTACGTACATACAAGATATATATATATATATATATATATATATATATATATATACATATATATATATACACATACATACAGTATATACACACATAAATATATATATATATATATAGAGAGAGAGAGAGAGATAGATAGATATATATATATATATATCTATATATATATATATAGATATATATATATATATATAAACACGCACATACACACACACACACACACAAACATACACACACACACACATACATACATGTATAAATACACAAACACACAAGCACACAAACATACAAACACACACACACACACACACACACACACATTGGCACAGTGGTTCGTGCTTCCCCTTCACAGTCAGAAGGAGCAATTCCCACAGGTGGCACTTCAACGTAGTTTGCGTGTTCTCTCCATAAATGCATGGATTTCCTCCCACAGTCCTAAAACATGCAGGAGATTTGGCATAATAGTCCACTAGTGTAAATGGGAGAGTGGTTGTTTGTCTTTTTCTGTGGCCCTGCGACTGGTGTGGGGTGTGTCTGGCCTCTCACCCAATGGGTTGGCTCCAGCACCCTGAGTTTAGCCTAAGTGACCAATTATGAATGAATGAAAAATTGTTGTATAGGGCATAAAATAGATTATACCCTTTACCTTCTTTTAGAGACTGCATACAATGTACCCTATATGCATTTTTTTTAATAAAAGGGAAAACGGTTTTCTTTTGGTCATGTTACATCATATCTAAAAATCAGACTTGCTGCACCACAGTTGCTTCACCATCCCTCCATTCCACCCATTGCTTATCCAGAGCAGAGGGGCCCTGATTTCCATCTTCCCAGTCACATCATCCAGATTTTCCAGGGAATCCCGAAGCATACCCAGGCCAGTTGAGAGACCTAACCCTGCCAGCATTTCCTGGGTCTTCCCAGGGAGGTATCCACAAGGCATTCAGACCTGATGCCGGACCTACCTTATCTGGCTCCTCTTGATGCAGAGGAGCAGTGGCTCTGCTCAAAACCAGATCACCACAAGAACCTGGTTGCACCTAGAAATAGGGAGGGTGAGGACTGTTGTCTCTCTGTCATTGTTACATTCCTTCTGATATCTTGTTGAAATCTTCTTGTCTTGGCAACTGGACTTGAATTTTTTCACTTGAAGACGTTTTACCCCTCATCCGAGAGGCTTATTCAGTTTAAATGACCTAGGGGTATATTCCAAAAATAACTGCCAAGTTTTTATAAACTTAAACTCAGTAAAAACAAAGAGGGGCCTGGAGACCCAATGTCGTCCTTTTGCGCTGGACCTGGCTGGGCCCTGTGGATGCAGGCCCAGCTACCAGGCACCCCCCACTGAGCCCCAGGCCTTGGCCTGGTGACTAGCTTGCGAGTGAGGGAAAACTAAGTCCATATTTGTCTTTTATCATGAGGGTTTGTTGAGCCTCTTCAAGTGGGATCTGTTTGCCTTAGGTGACCCTACCAGAGGCATAAAGCCCCCAGTAACCCAGCCCCATGATATGATAAAGTGACAGCTCAAGGAGGGGATGGTAGCTCTTTTATGGTTGAAATACAAATGAGCTATATAGAGTTGTTTGTGGCAAACATCTAGATTTACACCCGCTGCACTATCTCCACCTATTTCCAGGTCTTTTTTGTCTGGAAAAGCTAGTGTGAGACCTACAATGCTGTAAAGAATCTTGACCAGAGGGGATCTGAAAGGCAGAGATCTGGGAACTTTTATAGAAGATTTATGAAAGCGAAAGTTCATGCTAGAAAAGAATGGTAACAGTTTATGCTGTTTGTGTCAGTTTGATTATCCCATGCGCCCGTGGTCATTACTTCATCTTGGAGGTTTTTGAGGGTCTGCTTTGTCTCATGTGTGGTCAGTTTTTATTAATGAATGCCATCAGTTCATTTCTGTGAGTGGACTTGCTTTCTTTGAAGCTGGTTATGGTGAAGATGATTTTTAATCATACAATTTTAATGGCTACTAAAAATATTTTTGGCCAGTGTATCCTTTCAGTTTATTTGAGAGAAAAAAACAAAATTCTATCACTGATTGGATAACATGTTTTATTTTTGCATGGCGTAACATTTTAAAGAATAGTGAATAGAGAAGTTTTTGTTGTGTCGGATAAGCACATTTCATTTAGCAGATACCCTGGCAATGTATTGATACATGATGTTGGATTTCATGTGTGTATCAAAGATGCTGATTTGTTATATACTTTACAGATAAACAATAGAGCAACTCTGAATGTAATTTTCACCCAATTGGAAAGATGAACCCGGCTTACCTCCTGCAGTTGGTGCACAGGCAGAACATATAATGCTTTTTCACTGGACAAAATAAACAGTACCAAGACCTGCAATACACCTGGTGGTGCAACCTGGACACATCTTCAGTGAATCTCCCAGATCACTGAGTGTTTCGGGTCTTAGTCATGCACCCTTACTGGGGCGACCCGGGGATGAACAACCCCCCGACTTGTGTCCAGTTAGCACACTACGCCACGACTCCCTCCTCCTCAACCAGAGCCACCGTAAAGCCTTCTCAGTTGCTTCCAAGATGTTCTTGGTGGCTCTTCACCTCTGCAGTCCCTAAATTCCTTGGAGTCCAATGACACGGTGTAGGGTTCTGCCTGCAAAGCCCCTGCACCCCACCTCAATAGGTTCGCAGTGGGCATTCCAACCGTTCCTCCAGCACTCAGCCACAAGCTCTGCGTATTTCACTCTTTCCTCCTGGGCTTCCTCCATTCTGTCCTCCCAGGGAACTGTAAGCTCGAGAAGCACAACCTGCCTGCTGGAAGTTGACATCAACACATCAATCTGGGCAGAGTGTCGTGGCTGCGATGTTGTCCGGGAAACCCAGCTGTCTCCCCAGATCAACCAAGAGCTGCCAGTCCCTTGGTGTTGAAAGCAGCCCCCCTTGTGTCTACTTGGAGGGTTGAGGTTTCTACCCTGCTCGAACAAAGGCAATTGCACTCTTGGTTGGATTTTGTCCCTTGACAACATCGTGTAGCTCAGCGGTAGAGCACATGTTTCGCATGTATGAGGTCCTGGGTTTTGATCCCTGGCATCTCCTCTGTAAGTCGCTTTGGATAAAAGCGTCTGCCAAATGACTGTATTCTATTCTAGCTGATGTTGATGCTGGGACAGATGATGTCTGCTATTGCCAGCAGTACCTGGTCTTGGCACCAGCGGTACCTCCTTTGAGCAACAGCTGAGGATGTGTTCTAATGACCTTTTCCTCTGAAAAGAATAGAATACAGTCATTTGGCAGATGCTTTTATCCAAAGCGACTTGCAGTGGAGATGCCGGGGATTTAACCTCATACATGTGAAGGACCTCATACATGTGAAGCATGCACTCTACCACTGACCTACACATTCACACAATGAGCCACAAGTTCGCATGGCAGAGCTGGCACAGATCTGTCAGGCCCCAGTTTAGCAAGGGTTGGGAGGTCGTCATACACAGATTGTACAAGGAACTTGAAATGATGTGGCTCCACCTTCCACAGATGGGTTTAAGTGATCTTGCGGCTCGTGACATGCTCCTACTTGGTCCGGGCCCCTGCTTGCTCATGCCCACCACTCTGCTGAAGTGAGCCTCTTCCACCTCTGCTTGAACCTGCTCTTGTATGAGCCTCCGCCTTTCCTTCCCTTTGGCTTTGCTTTAGCAAGGCTTCAGGTTGCCACCCAGCCCTGCCCGACCTGTGGCCTTGGTACCCACTAAGGTACTGTGCCGCAGCCTTGCCTCAGCTCTCTCCACTGCGTCTCGGGCTCGCCACTTTATTCCTGTGCGAACCTCCACACCTGCTGAGGATACTTTCCCATCAGCGGAGTCTCTGTAGAGTAGGACTTCTCCGGCCCAGGCGACCTTGAACTCTTCTGTGACACTGCTGAAACGTAGCTGGAGCTTAGTCCCGTGTCCAAACAGATCAATACTGCTCAGACTCCGTGGCAGGGGAACCTATGGGTCGCGAGCCATATATGGCTCTTCCGGTGACAGTATATGGCTCCCAGACAATTTTGATTTGAAAAAAAAAATCAGTTTGGTACTGATTTTAAAATACTTGTGATATCTCTTCATCATACTGTGTCATTTTAAAGTAAACAGAAATCAGTTTTGAAGATAAATTTCACGGGTCACCCGTCGGTCGGGTCGGGAACCAATGGCCTCCGAGCGCGTCACGGTCATTGTAAAAGTGAAGAAATCAATTTTATCAGATAGCCAACAAGATTATCCGCTTCAACCCTTGTAACGGAAAAGTTGGCGAAAAATATAAAACAAACAATGATTACCGTGCATTCCAGGCTAGACAGAGGAATTTACATTTGGATCTTTGGTATGACTAATATGCAGTGATAAAATTGCATCGATGAAACAATCAAATACAAAGCGACACTTCAAACAAATCCACGCAGCACCAGAGGTCTCATTAAAAGAAGGACATATTTAATTCATTATACGGGAAAAATACTATATGGCTCTCAATGAAATATATTTGGAAATATTTGACTTTTTTGGCTCTCCCAGTCAAAAAGGTACTACACAGTCATAACTGGGATTTCATACATCAGCAGTGGCCAAAGGAGACAAGGCGGGATGTTGTGCTGATAGCTCCAGGCCGCGAATTTCCCAGGAAGTCCAGACCTGTCCACTGGTTGAGATCGTTGCTGGCTGCTTGGCGTGCAGCGTTGTCCTTCAAATCACCGGTGAAGAGCTTTCCGAGACTATTGCCTTTCCTCTTCTCTCTCTGCTTCCGAACACGCCCTCCTCCTCTCCTTCTTTGACCTACAGTACCCAAGTTTCCATTGGTTCCCTAGGTCATTGGTACCTATGGCTGTTGTTATAACCCGGGCCTCGACCGATCCTTCTGTCTTGTTCCTCTGGGCCGCCTGGCGTCCTACATTAATGGGGGGCAAGATCCTGGGCTCCGGGTCTATGTGCATTTCCCTTCACCAATGTTCTTCACCAGAGAGCGTGATTTAGATTGCCTTCCCTTGCAATTTCCTAGTATCTGAGGCTTGACGCCTCACTAGTTCCTAAGACCACCGTGATGTGACCCCAGAAAACAACCCGTTCCCAGAACAGCTCTCCGTTTATCTCCCTTGTCAAATAAACCCCTTAAGATGCCTTGCCTCCTGAGAGTCTTTGTGTTTCAGTCAGACACACTCTCTGAAGTTATGACAATATGGACTGACAAAAAACATATTGTCTTCTTAATATCTTCTTTCATATTTTTTTCGTGACATCGATAATCACATTCAAAACAAAATGAAAACATTATACACAATAGAACTTAGTACATTTTGGGGCAGTATTTCGTAACCTATGTTGACAAACTTAATGTCTTGCTGTGCAACCCCTGTCTGCTTCATTAGAAATGAAAGATTATATGACTGAGCATGATCTAGCTCACTTGGCTTTTTTTTATTGAAATCATTATTTGGTTGTTTCAATTGCAGAAATGTGTCCAGTTGTTCAAAATGCAAGCAGACTCAAATACTTGCTTGATGTTTACTTGACCTAGTAAGAATTGTTGAATCCTCTAGATAACTGGTGCTATTTCAGGCTGCTCGGAGAGAGGAAATAAGGTCAGGAGGTTCACTCTCCCTCTTTTTCTCTCATTGTGTCTGTGTCCATCTGTGTGGTAGAAACCAGACAATTTTCTGGAGCATGGGAACTTAGTGACATATCTTAGAACAACTAAAAGAACTTAATGATATATCTCTGACATTTGTGTTGGAGAAAAAAAAACAACATCATTTTTCAACAGTGTTGTCACGCCAATCATATGGCGACCAGCATATTCCAAGATATTATCCTGTTTTGGGAACTCTTACGGTTGTATTAACTCTGTTTCTCTTATTTTTCTTTTCACTTTTACTGTTATTGTAATTTCTGTTGCAATAAGGGTTTTCGTAAGAAAATAATAATAAATAAATAGATAAATAAATAAAGATCCATTGATCCATTCACAATACGGTACCATATGTACCGGTAGCTCTTACCGGTATTTGCGTCGCCTTTGTTGAAAACAATGTATTTCCAACTCAATTTGTCACAGTTCAAAGCGTGATGCGTTTCATAAAACGAAAACACCAAGAAGGTCCGCCTCTAAATTCATTGATGTTAAGTTTGCATGCTAGCACTGTTGCCTTCATTCGAATAGTTACTGTGGTGACACTTCTACTTGCTGCTCTCTGCTCAACAACCCTCTGTTCGAGTTTGTCCTCCAACTGGGGCCATCTCGCTTTGTTTCCTCTGTAACTCTGTTTAGTCTTCTTTACTTGGCACAGGTCACCTTGTTGCTTCCTCCACTTCCATACCATTGATTCATTAATGTTGAATTCTCTCGCTGCTGCTCTATTCCCATGTTCTACTGCGTGACTGATAGCCTTGAGTTTAAACTCTGCGTCGTAAGCGTGTCTCTTGAAAGGAGCTGTTTTGGGGTCTTGGGGTCACACACATAGAAATGAAAATGCACGCTTCGCTCACTCATATATCCCAGCATACACAGACCGCTCTTCTATGGGAGATACCGTATTTTTCGGACTATACGTCGCTCCGGATTATACGTCGCACCAGCCAAAAATGCATAATAAAGAACGAAAAAAACATACATAAGTCGCACTGGAGTATAAGTCGCATTTGGGGGGGGGGATTTATTTAATAAAATACAACAAGAACAGACATGTCATTTAGAATTTTAATGACGAACAATTTAAAATAAAAATAGAATAGAGGCAACAACAGACTGAACGATATGCTTACATTACATGACACAACTGAGAAAGTGCGTGGTATGTTGATATAACATACTAACAGTTATTCTGATAACTCTAGCATAAATAACATGATAAGAAGTTTACCAAAACCATCCGTGTCACTCCAAATACCCGGTAACTAAAATCCCATGAAATCTTCATCATCGGTGTCACTTCTCATCAACTCCGCTAACTCCGGAGGTAGAAGATGCGGCGCTTCCTCTTCTACGTCACTTACGTCAGACTCATCGTCACTTCCAGTTCCAACTATTCCAGCCTTTCTGTATCCTGCCAGAATGGTTTTGGTTGTCACCGAAGCCCATGCTTTTTCGATCCATTCAATAACTTCCACGAAAGTTGCACGGCGCATTCGTTTCTCTAGCTGTGGCCACCTAGCTTTTAGCCCGCGATTGGCTTTTTTTGTTGTCTTCATTTCAGTTAGAGTTACCTCCGCTTTTCGCCAGTCTCTTACAAGCTTCTCGCTAACTCCAAACTTTCTCTCTGCAGCTCGATTACTTTTTTCGGCTGCATATTTTACTACTTGCAGCTTGTAATCAGCAGAATACGATTTCCTTTTCGGTGCCGTTTTTGTTAAGTTCTTCGCTAATGTTGAAGTTATTATCACAGGCCTATAGCGCCCTCTTGGGGTTCAATGTGAAAATAACATGTGAAATTATATACCGGTACTGGTAATAATTTGTTAAAAATTTCACACATAAGTCGTTCCAGAGTATAAGTCGCACCCCCCACCAAACTATGAAAAAAACGCGACTTATAGTCCGGAAAATACGGTAGTTGCAATGGCTTGTTATGAGATATCTTGTTCTTTTGCTTCCTGCTATTTTTTCGGCATATGAGTTTGTGTGGGGGGGGGGAGGGTGTATTACAATGAAGTGCAAACAAGACTGAGAAATGAAGTTAGCATTTGTGAGCACTAGTATGGTGTCATGCCAAGACAGCACCACCGATGCAGTGTTTTCTTTAAGATTGTTGATTGGGAAGTACAGAGAAAATCACAGGGAGCTGCATTGTGTCTTGGTATTTCTAGAAAAAGCACGACAGAGTGCTGTGAGAGAAGCTATGGTGCTGTATGAGAAAGTTTGTGTCGCCTGAGAATTATCATTAGCGTGGTGCTGGACATGCATTAGAGCTTAAGATGAAGGTGAGGTGTGCTGTAGGTGGAGATTGGAATGGATCAGGGGTCAACTCTGAGCAATCTTCTTCTTCTTTCGGCTTTTCCCTTCAGAGGTCGCCACAGCGAATCAACTTTCTCCAACGTACCCAATTCTCCATATCCTCCTCTCTCACTACGTCCATAAATCTTCTCTTTGGTCTTCCTCGAGACCTCTTGCCTGGCAGCTCCAATACCAGCATCCGTCTTCCAATATATTCTCTATCCCTCCTTTGCACATGACCGAACCATCTCACTTTGGCTTCTCTGACCTTCTCTCCAAAACATCCCTAAACATGTGCAGTTCTTCTGATGGACTCATTCCTGATCCTATCCATCCGGGTCACTCCCAAAGAGAACCTCAACATCTTCATCTCTGCAACCTCTAGTTCTACCTCCTGTCTTTTCATCATTGTAACTGTTTCTAGGCCATACAGCATCGCTGGTCTCACCACTGTCTTGAACACCTTTCCTTTTATTCTGGCCGATAGTCTTCTATCACATAGTACCCCTGACACTTTTCTCCAACCATTCCAACCTGCTTGGACCCGTCTCTTCACCTCTTTACCATAGTTTCCGTTGCTCTGGAGTGTTGACCCCAAGTACCTGAAATCCTCCAGCTTCTTTACCTCCACTCCCTGTAGCCTCACCATTCCAACAGAGTTCTTCTCATTCACACACATATATTCTGTCTTGCTGCGACTAACGTTCATTCCTCTCCTTTCCAGAGCATACCTCCATCTCTCTAGATTTTCCTTTACCTGTTTTTTGCTCTCACTACAGATTACAATGTCATCCGCAAACATCATGATCCATGGGGATTCCTGTCTAACCTCATCTGTCAGCCTATCCATCACCATTGCAAAGAAGAAGGGGCTCAGAACTGATCCCTGATGGAGTCCCACCTCCACCTTGAACTTTTCTGTTACTCCTACAGCACATCGCACCACTGTCTCACAGCTAGCATACATGTCCTGCACCAGTCTAACATACTTCTCTGCCACTACAGACTTCCTCATACAATACCAGGGCTCTGTTCTTGGCACCCTGTCATATGCTTTTTCTAGGTCCACAAAAACACAATGCAGCTCCCTCTGGCCTTATCTGTACTTCTCTATTAGCATTCTCAACGCAAATACTGCATCTATAGTACTCTTTCTAGGCATGAAGCCATACTGCTGTTCACAAATGCTGACTTCTTCTCTCAGTCTAGTTTCCACAACTCTTTCCCATAACTTCATTGTATGGCTTTATCCCTCTATAGTTGCAGCAATTTTACACATCCCCTTTATTCTTATAAATAGGCACCATCACATTTCATCTCCATTCTTCAGGCATCTTCTCACTCTCTAAGAACCTGTTGATTAATCGAGTCAGAAAATCTACCACTTCCTCTCCTAGACACTTCCACACCTCCACAGGCATATCACCGGGACCAACTGCTTTTCCACTCTTCATCCTCTTCAATGCCTTCCTCACTTCACTTTTACTAATTTGTGCTACTTTGTGGTCTACAATAGTCACCTCTTCTACCCTTGCCTCTCTTTCATTTTCCCTAAAATAGTCACATCTTCTACCCTTGCCTCTCTTTCATTTTCCCCATTCATCAGCTCTTCAAAGTACTCTTTCCATCTTCCTATCACTCCTCTAGCATCTGTCAATACATCTTCTTCTCTATCCTTAATCACCCGGACCTTTTATACATCCTTTCCGTCATTATTTCTCTGTTTTGCCAACCTGTATAGATCATTCTCACCCTCCTTACTATCCAGCATACAAGTCATTGTACGCCCTTTGTTTTGCCTTTGCTACCTCTATCTTTACCTTACATTGTATCTCCCTGTACTCCTGTCTGTTCTCTTCTGTCCTCTCAGTATCCCACTTCTTCTTCGCTAACCACTTTCTCTGTATATACTCTTGCACTTCCTCATTCCACCACCAAGTCTCCTTATCTACTTTCCTTCCATATGACTCCCTGATAACACTAGCTGTTGTTGTCCAATCATGTGGAAGCTCACCCTGACCACCCAGACCCTTTCTCAACTCCTCCCTCAAAACCATGCAACACTCCTCCCTTTTCAGCTTCCACCACTTTGTCCTCTGCTCTGCCTTAGTCCTCTTCATCTTCCTTGTCACCATGGTCATCTTACAAACCAGCATCCTATGCTGTCTGGCTACACTCTCACCTACAACTACTTTGCAGTCACTGATCTTTTTCAGGTTACCTCTTCTATACAAGATAGTCTATCTGCGTGCTCCTACCTCCGCTCTAATAAGTTACCCTATGTTCCTGTTTTTTCTGGAAGAAGGTGTTCACTACAGCCATTTCCATCCTTTTTGCAAAATCTACCACCATCTGTCCCTCTGCATTCCTATCCTGTATACCAAATCTGCCCATTACTTCTTCATCCCCTCTATTGCCTTCACCAAAATGTCCATTGAAGTCTGCACCAATTACCACTCTCTCATTTCTGGGAATATTCTGCATCACTTCATCTAACTCATTCCATAACTTCGCCTTCTCTTCAAATTCACATCCCACCTGCAGGGCATAGCCACTAGCAACATTGAGCATCACACCCTCAATTTCCAGTTTTAGACTCATAAGTCTATCTGACATTCTTTTCACCTCTAGGATGTTCCTAACAAACTCCTCCTTCAAGATAACTCCTACTCCATTTCTCTTCTTGTCAGTACCATAATAGTACAACTTAAAGCCTGCTCCCAAGCTTCAAGCCTTACTACCTCTCCACCTGGTCTCCTGGACACACAGTATATCCACCTTCCTTCTCTGCATTATGTCGACCAACTCTACCTTTTCCTGTCAATATTCAAAGTCCCTACTCAGTCCCAGGCTCTTTCCTTACCTTCTCTCTCTCTGTCATCAGTAAGTCATCAGTACCAATGGCGGTCGTTGTTAACCCGGTCCACGACCGATCCGGTATGACGTGGTTATGTTTGACTCGCATGTTTGGTTTTGGCAAAAGTTTCACCCCAGATGCCCTTCCTGACGCAACTCTCATAATTTACCAATGTCGTGATTGGTTGTGTAGTGTAATTGTATCATATTTTATGATTGGCTGGACACCTGTCACTCACAGATTCACACAGTAAAATGATATAGAAAAAAATGTTATATATCTAATTCATTTGCTGTGTGCTCACTGCGCTGGATATGTTTCCTTGTGCGCTGAGAGTGTGCGAGCACTGCGCAATTGCGCAGTTGTGCAGCTTAGAGGGAATATTGGCACTGAAACCCTCCTTGTTCGCAATCATGATCAACTCACTGACAGATTAGGTTATACAGGTATTTCCATGAATGTTTGCAGATGACTGTGATCTATAGTGAGAGCAGGGAGCAAACAGGGGAATATCTAGAGGTGGGGGTATGCTTTGGAAAGCAGAGGAATAAAGGTCAGCCACAGCAAGACAGAATGCATGTGTCTGAATGACCCAAGTGGAATGGTTAGGCTACAGGGAATGGAGATAAAGAAGGTAGAGGATTTGAAAATACTTAGGCTCTACAGTCCAGAGCAATGACGAGTGTGGAAAAAAGGTAAAGGAATGCGTTTCAGTTTGGAACGGTTGGAGAAAGGTGTTAGGAGCAATGTGCAACAGTAGTAGAAGCCAGAACAAAAAGTAAGGTTTACAAAATGGTGGTGAGACCAGCAATGTCATCTGGTTTAGAGACAATGGGATTGAGGAAAAGACAGGAAGCAGAGTGTTGCAGAAATGTTGCAGAGATGAAAATGTTGGGGGTCTCTTTGAGAGCGACAAAGATGGAATCAGTTATGAGTCAATTATAGGGACAGCAAGATAAAGAGAGATAAAGCCAGAGAGGCCACACTGAGATGGTGTGGACATTTACAGAGGGGGTATAGTGAATATATTGCTGAGATAAGAACTGGCAGGCAGAGGGTCTAGAAGAATACTTAAAGACGAGCTTTTGGTTTAGTGAAAATAATACTTCCTACATAATTGCACTGTGGATTAATTTAAATACAAACCTTGTATAGCCTGTTATATACCATACTACTGTTTTTTTTTCTTAAGTGTGTCATATACTATGAATTGTTACATTAGAGCAGAGTGAAAACCTTACTAGTTTTACAGCACATGATTCATTAATTAGAAGTGATTCATGATTATAGCTGATATGATAACTTGTTTACAAAAATAGCATGGTTTCTTGACTATTGAGAGATGCATCATCCATAATTTCCAAAGATGTTTTCCATTTATTTATCTTTTATAATTGTTCCTTTTGTTCTATCCCAAACCATCACACAGTGGGTGACAAGGTTCCAGCTGACATCAGGTTAACATCCATTCGTTCCACGACTCTGAGAGTGGACCAGTCTATTTTGACAGGAGAGTCTGTTTCCGTGCTCAAACACACAGACCCTGTGCCAGATCCCCGAGCTGTAAATCAGGACAAGAAGAACATGCTGTTCTCGGTGAGTCTATTCCTACCTTTCTTTTTTACAATTGTACACATTGAGTTGATGACTAAGCCTTGCAGACTTAAAACAAGAAGACTTGAAGGAAAAATGTCCATGTGTTTTGTATGTTATGAATTCTCAGTCCTTTTTTGCGGGCTGTTAAGGAGGAAAGAGGTTTTTACCTCTAAGTTAACAGAGGTTTTGGGAACAAAAACAATAATATATCAAAATTATTTAAACCACATGCAGTCCCACGGGGGAAAAAGCCACTGTTCTCTTTGTGCTGTTCCCAACCTTGGATAAATTAGGGTTGTGTCTGGAAGCGCTTCCCATGTAAAACTTGTGCGAGACTAAAATGGAAAGTAAATGTATGACTTTCAAATGGCATCAGTTGAGGCCTGGATAAACAATGACCACAGGTAGCAGTGGCAATTAAGCTTCTACGGCTGAAGAAAAAGACAGATGGAAGGTAGTTCTGTAGGCAGAGAGAGAATATTCCAAGACCGAGAGTAGCGACTTTACCTGTTTGGATCATGACTGAAAGTTTGACAGTTGGTAGACATGACATGCTGGAGAAACGTGAATATACTACATGTCTAGGAGACCAGGTAGAAATGTAGCAAGGCTCATTCACAGGAAACTATTCTATCAAAGTATTGATAAGAAAAGAGATTGAGTAGCAGTAATCTTGAAGGAAAAGTTAGAATTGGTCTCAAGCTTGAAATTGATGGGTGCAGGCATAAGGGGTGATGAGCAAGAGTAGAGCTGGTTTGATATTCCATATAGGGACACAGAGGTACAGATGGTGGTAGCCTTTGAGAAAAGGATTGAAACGTCTGCTGGTAATACTTTCTTATAGAAGCAAGTTAAAGTTGAGTGCAGGTTTGAGTGTGCAACCTCAAAAAGTCCAAGTGCAGGTCGTATGCAGGCAGTTTGAATTAGTTTTTAAGTCACATGTTCCTGTACAGTTCCTGTACAGCACTGGCTGTGTTGGATGTAGAGTACAGCATGGTCCTGAGGTAGAACATGGTTAGTGAGTCCTTTTGGTTGTTCAGAAGTCAAATAGCAGTTGGGTAGAACGAGTTCTTTAGTTGTGTCATTCTACATTTCCTACTCCTGTACTTCGGGTCGGAGGGTAGAAGTGTTAGCAGTCCATGTTGGGGGTGGTTGTGGTCCTTGCCAATGGAGGCAGCTCTCCTGTGGACTCTGTGGGGGTCTATGCTCTGCAGACAAGGCAGTGGGGTTTTGGTGGTCTTCTCTGCAGTCTCCAACCACTGGCTGCTGGCATTTTGCTGTCCAGAGCTGTGGTGCTTCCTTACCATATGGTGATAATGCTGGTTAAGATGCTCTCAACAATGCAGATGTAGAAGTTGCTGCAGATTTTAGATGACTTGCCAAACCACCACAGCCTCCTCAAAAACTACAGCCATTGTTGAGCCTTCCTAGCCGTCTGTCTGATTTTGAGGCAGGTCTTCACTGATGTGGACACCAAGGTATTTAAAATTGCTCACTCTCAACTTCAGGACTTAAGATGAACTTAGGCTGATGAGGTCTCCTCTCCCTCCTACTGTCCACTACCGTCTCTTTCGTCCTGTTAATATTGACATTGAAGTTGTCTTCAAACCATGACACCACGCTGACCATCTCCTTCCCATAGGCCATTTTGCGTCCTATCACTATAGTGTCGTCCGCAAACGTCAGAATGATCTTGTCCTTGTGGGAGGCTACAGAGTCATGTGGGAACAGGGTCAAGGATGGGGGTGAGGACACATCCCTTAGATCCCTTAGGAGTGCTTGTGTTTGTGATGATGCTGGCTGAAGTCCTTTTACCTAGCCTAATAGGCCGGGGTCTGCCAGTCAGGAAGTCTAGTCGCTAGTCACAAAGAGTGGTGTGCAGGGTGATTGTGGACATTTTGTGGGTGAGTTTGTGGGGGATGACCCTGTTGAAGGACTGGTCCACATGGAGAAGTCTTTGTTTTCTAGGTGGGCGAGGGAGTCTGACTTGTAGGGCTGGTTTGCAAATTGTAAGGGGACCAGGGGGTCCGGAATGTTGCTCTGAACGTGGGCCAGCACCAGTCACTAAGGGAGAGATTGAAGATGGAGGTGAGAACATCAGCCAGCTGGTTGACACATGCTCTGAGTGCTCCCCTCTGGACTGTTGTCTGGTCCTTCTGCCTTGTGGGAGTCGATTCTTTACAGGGATCTCTTCACTTGGTCTGATGAGAGAGAAGGGATGGGGGTGCGGCGGTGGTCCCATTGTGTCTCGCCTCTCTACTGATGTTAGAGATCTTGAAGCGGGCATAGAAGGTGTTGAGGTCATCCGGCAGGCAGTCTCCTGATGCCGGGAGGGAACTTATAGTCTGTAATGTGCTGCAGGTCTTGCGATAGGAATGGGAAGGCAATTCGAACTGATGGAAGTGGAAGTGTTAAGGAGAGGTGGTAGTAAAGGATTTGACTAGGTTGATCAGCTCTGTCAATCTTATTTAGAACAATTGTTCTAAGAAGATGATTTAGAAATGTGAAAAGGGTGGATTCTGTATATCAGTATAAGAATGCTGCAGTTTGAACAGCCAAAGTGGAATCTTGGATGAAGACAAGATTTATGGTAGCAAAAATCGTAAAAAAAAAATGAGCAAGTCTGTTGTTGACTTGTCTATAGAGAGATGGAGAAGTTGTCTTTGGTAAGATACCATGAACGACAACATCATCTGTGAGAAGGCACGACCCATTCACGAGGATTTGGTTTACTAGACAGCGGGAACATCAACCATCACCCCATCACCATAAGGCATCGGAAAAGTCTTTTAAAGCCAGTTGGGGATAGTTTGATGATTTTAAAAAGATGATCAGCATTCCCTCCATTTCTAACTCAAGTTTAGCGATGAAGTGTAGAATAGTGTACAAGTTAATTTTTTTATACATTATTTGTCATTTCTAAAATACATTTTGATTATTTAAAAACATGCAACAAAACGGTGGTCTGAAACTGATTTTTTGCATTTCAATTAGGAAATTGAATTTGTTATATGAGCAAATTGAGTTACGAGCTCCATCAAAGAACAAATTATACTTTTTAAATTAAGGTATTACTATATTCAAATCAAATGGTGGAGATTAGACTTTGTGACAATATCTTTTCTTCATGCAACGCTACAATACTCTTCCTATTAGCACATATCCAAATGCACTGCAAACAGCATAGTAGGAATTTCACTGTACAGGGACGTGTTTCTGCACTGTACATGTGACAATAAACGCTTTGAATCTTGAATCAGTATTCAACCATATATTATTGTAAGCAATCACATAATTTAAAAAAATGAATATTGATTTGAACTGTTCCCATATCACATGCACCACTATGTACATGATACAAGAAAAGTAAATAATTAATTGATTAAATTGATTGACCAACTCATGTGCCAAGCTGTAATTCCGACCCAATGCCAAATACAATATCCTGTTTCGTCCTTTGTTGATTTTGATTTCCATATACTATGGCATTTTTCTTATTGAGATATTTTCCTTTGCATTCTTTCAAATATTAACATTTACACCAGCCCCAAATCGTGCATTTAGGTTCCATCACTCTTGTCCAGTCATCCTTTTGGGGTGACCCTGACTAAGGAATTCACACAACATATAGTATATACCAGGGGTCAGCAACCCGTAACACCCAAAGAGCCATTTGGACCCGGTTTCCTCGGAAAAGAAAACTCTTGGAGCCGCAATTACTTTTTGACGTCTAAAACAAGGGTACCACTGTATATATTGCTTTTTGTTACCTTTACACTTTGTATAAATAAGTGTGTAGTGTGTTGCTTCTGAAATTCACAAAGTATTGCGGAGAAAATTCAATTTTATTTATGTAACAAACTAATTTTGAGCTTTGGGCTTTCAGAGTGTGTAGCGGAGCCTTGACCTGAATTTTAAAAATAAATCGGGAAAAAATCACTGTCAGTAAACAATAAAAAATAAGTATTTGCAAAATATCTTCATAAATATTTATTTTACCTAGTTTATGGGACTTCTGCTCCAGAACTTCTGCGCACAGCATCTGCAAATCGGGACTTTACTGGCTGGCGGGTATACCGGCTTCCGCGAGTGTGACATTATTTTGTGCGGCGAAAAATAATAAATATAATTTTATTTAATATTTCAAGATCACAACAATCTTCCAACTTAGAACTAAAAGTTTAAAAAAAGGAATTAACACAAATTAAATACACTTCCATTAAATATTTATAATTTATTTTCCCAAGCCACTCGGAGGCGCAGTGTAAAGATGAAAGAGCGGCATCCGGCTCTGGAGCCGCGGGTTGCCGACCCCTGGTATATACACTCAACAGACATGGGAACAGGTGGAGACAATTGAGAAGAGACTGAGGTATGAGAAAGAGAATAGGTACTTACACTATTTGAAAAACTGAAACTGTTACTTTAATTTTAAGGGGGCATAACCAATGTGAACATGTTGTTAAGATTCAGAAAGAAATTGCAGCTCGACTGTGTTCTCTAGATTGGAACATGATTGCACAGGGTTCCTTTTTTGGAACAAAATATGTATCCAGGGATGGCGAGTTGCAACTTGTCACTTAAGTTGTAACTTAATTATTTTTATAGATTAGTTTACGCACAGTGCAGCAGTGGTTTTAGCTTTGGCCTCACAGCACAAAGAACCCTGGTTCAATCCCAACAGGGGACTTTTCTGTGTGGGGTTTGCATGTTCTCATGTGTGTGGGTTTCCTCCGGGTTCTCTGGTTTCCTCCCGCAGTCCAAAAACTTGGATTGGGAACATTTGCGAGATGTAGGAATGAGAGAGTGAAAGGTTGTCTGTCACAATATGTGGCCCTACAATCGACTGGCAACCAGGGTACCCAGCCTCTCACCTGATGGCAGCTGAGATAGGCTCTTGCATCCCCCGCAACCCAGAGTGGGATAGTGGTAGACAATGGATGGATGGTTAGTTTACACAGATTATGAAGAACAGTAATGCCACATTGAGTGTGGGAGTCAGAGGTATAATGGATACTGTCTGGTGACCGAAAATAGTCATGGTGGATGTGTATTTAATTGTCTGCGCAACCTCAAAATCTGCTCAGTCACTGAAATGATCAAAAGTGACTGACATTAATGTTAATCCCTCTTGACAGACTATGGTCCTTAACATTTTCCTCATCGTGCAGTCATGATCAAAAAAACACACTCATTCTTAAGACACACAACAGAAACCTGTTATTGAGGAATTGTAAAAAGATATACTAAGGATTCACAATACTGATGTTTGACGTTTCGGGGGAAACATCCTGGCTTGTGACTTAACAGCATAATCTATAAATCTTTCAAGTTGTGCATACTGTGTGTAGTCAATGTAGGTAAAAGTTTAATAAACACAATGATCATTTTTAATGATGCCGTATAAAAAAAATTTGGGTTTTAGCTGAAGTTGACTAGTGCACATGTTAAACGCAGTTTTATATTTAACTTCGTCCCCCTATCTATTGTTTTTATTCAACCACCTTTCTGCATTTATTTAAAAGTGCTATTTGGGCATTTTTTTTCTGTTTGATCCTGGTATGGAACCTAGCCATAATGTCTACAGTTTATTGACTCAGTCAGTTTGTTGTATTGAGCTTTTGGCTTGTATATCCAGATTGCTCACTGGTCATTGCCCCCAGTGAATTCTTTAATACAATTATCAGATCTAAAATTACTCTGATGACATGATCACCCCTAAGTTGCATACATAAATAGTGGAATATTCATTGCTGCCTATCATTTTTTGTTTTTTATTTTTGTTGGGATCACTAGAACAACAACCTCACTACTGTCATTACTATTGTCCAGGGCACCAATATTGCAGCAGGGAGAGCCATTGGGGTTGTTGTTGCCACAGGAGTGCAGACAGAAATTGGGAAAATCCGAGATGAGATGGTATCTACTGACCCAGAACGGACCCCACTTCAACAAAAACTTGACCAATTTGGAGAGCAGCTATCCAAGGTAAGGGCTCATGTGCTAAGTGCTTTCTGTAGATGTTCATATTTCATTGTGTTTCTCATTGCATAGAATGACTTTTATATTATGTCGCTCTTTAACTACATAGGTGATAAGTGTGATCTGTGTGGCAGTATGGGGTATCAATGTGGGCCATTTTAATGACCCTGTCCATGGTGGTAGCTGGCTAAGAGGAGCTGTTTACTATTTCAAAATCGCTGTGGCACTGGCTGTAGCTGCCATACCAGAAGGTCAGACAACTGTCCTATTTATCTATGTTTGAGTATTTTAAAGGCTCAATGCCTCCTCTTCTGTATTTCTTTAATAAATCATCTCTCCATCCAGGCCTTCCAGCAGTCATCACTACCTGCCTGGCACTTGGAACCAGGAGGATGGCGAGGAAGAATGCCATTGTCCGCAGCCTTCCTTCTGTAGAGACACTGGGTTGCACTTCTGTAATTTGTTCTGACAAGACAGGAACACTGACCACCAACCAGATGTCTGTGTGTAGGGTAAGACACATAAAAAAAAAAAACAAACTTCAAGTTATTGTTTTTAGCACATTAGATTGAAATTTGCACCGTTGTAACATTTGTATATTCAGATCTCTGAAGCCATCATTATTATCAGGGCAAGACTTTTGTTTCTGTTTACAAATTGCTGATGGATTACCCACCATTGACAAGAATGGAGGCCAGGCTGAAATGCATTATTGTTTTCTCATGTTTCTCATAAAATCAACACATTTTTAAAATAAGCTATTTTTTTCAAAAAGTCCTAAACATTTCCTTTCATTTTTTGTGAACATCAACATTCGGTAAATGTTTCAAGTCTGCTATAATCAGTATTTTCAGTGATTGGGAAACCTAAAACTTATTTTCCGCATACTTACGCTAACATTACGTTACGCTAACCTTTTCAAAACTTTGAGTGGGCATGGTGACTTTTTTATGAATAACATTATGATATTATTTTAATTTCACCTACTAAAATGTCTGTCTGTCTGTCTCTGTCGGCTTTTGTGTATGTGTGCATGTGTGTGTTTTTCTTCAGATGTTTATTGTGGACAGTGTGTCAGGGGAAGGGTGCAACTTGAACGAGTTCACAGTAACCGGATCTACTTATGCCCCTGAAGGGGAAGTGTGAGTGTTTCTAATAATGTAATCATAAAGCCTGAGAGATGCTGCATGGATATGGGTGAATAGAGCCAGCACTCATTTGCCCCAAGCTTTGTCTTTTTTAACTGCTTTGCTGTGTCTTCAGTTACAAGGATGGCTCAGTCGTGCAATGTAGTCAGTATGAAGTCCTAGTGGAGATGGCCTCCATCTGTGCTCTGTGCAATGATTCCTCACTGGACTATAATGAGGTGTGTGCATATATTGCTGTCATATCTTTTTATGATTGAACAGGTTAGAAATAGCTTTGAAATCATATGTGAAATGCCAATAATGCTGAAGAATAGGTTTGGGCTCATTGGCATGTGTTTATGTTTCAAACTTATTTTTCTACAAATCACCGAATTATGTTCAAGAAATTTCGGAAGAAATTCCAGAAAAATTATCACAGGATTGCCAAAACCCTAGAACACTAATGTTAAAATAAGTAACACCATCACCAATGTTGGGTATATTTTACCCAATATAATATCCTGGATAAAATACAGTTTTCTTAATTGATAGATGGGCCGATGGGAGGAGGGACACAAACATACAATTAATAACATCAGTGAGCAACCTGAAGCTACCCTAGGACCCATAAAACTCAGACAATGGCAACACAATCAAACTCACATTACAAGAATTGTGTGGGTGAAAATCACCCGATGTAAGTGCTCTAGGTTTAAAATGAGTATCCTCTTGTTTTCTCTCAATAACTCCCTTCAGCGAATCAACCTCCTTCATCTGACCCTATTCTCTGTATTCTTTTCCATAAATCCTCCCTTTGGTCTTTGTATAGGCCTCCTGCCACAAATCCTTTACATGATAACTGGTAGTTTTATACTTTTTTTGTAAATGAATTCTGGTAAATTAAATATTTATTTTAATCATAAAGAATTATTCATATACTTTGTCTTTAAAAGAATGCAAATGCTGACATACACAAATTTCATATTGTCTTTCTGTATCAGTGACCTTCAGCATCAGATGTACGGCATCTAAATCCCCTTTTTGGTTGGGGATTATTTGCGGCTACTCACTGTTTAGTAAGTTTGGCGTACTCCGCGCTTGGATTTTACACTGCGCATCCTGAGAGAGTTTGATGTAAATCAAACCCGAGTCAACCGTCCCATACTTCACAGACCTTTTTTATCATAACTATATCACAAGCCTCTCAAAAAAAATAATTAAAAAATACTTGAGAACTAGAACTCCACTCCCATGAGCCTTAGCGTTAGCACTCGCAATCAGACCATCTGCACTACATTTTTTATGTGGAGCTCTCCCCACTGCCTATATGGGTTTTCCAGTTCTCCAAAAATTATTGAATAGATCACTTTACGACCCCAAATTGTCCCCAAATTGTCCGTAAGCATGATTAAGAGAATGACTAGTTACAAGTCTCTGACAGTGGTATGTCTCTAGTTTTGACCCTGTTATCGACTGGTGACCAGTTTGGTGTGTTTCCTGTTTTCACATCCAATTACATTTGGGATTGGCTCCATCCCGGATCTGAGCGCAGGATAAGTGGTATAGGTAATGAATGATGCAATTTTATATGGGTAAGTGGTATAGGTAATGAATGATGCAATTTTATATTTGGTATTATCAAAAACATTTATTCATTATTGATTACTGTACCTTGCCTCAGCTTACAAGCCAAGTGTTAGACTTGAGCAATGTTTTACATTCATAATGTGCTTGATATTTTATGTATGTTAATTATTTCAACAATGACAAATTCAGTGGCGTCCATCCTCTCCATTTTATTAGGAACATTTTATGCACTCCTTAATCACACAGCAATGGTGGCAGCTGGTGCCTACTTTAACCTTTGCTCCCATTGTGTTTGTTCAGGCTAAGGGAGTGTTTGAGAAGGTTGGGGAAGCAACAGAGACTGCACTCTGCTGTTTGGTGGAGAAAATGAATGTTTTTGACACTGACCTGGGGAGACTTAGCCGTGCTGAGAGAGCTACAGCATGCTGCTCTGTAAGTGGTGTGTGTGTGTTTGTGTGTGTGTGTGTCTGTGTGTGTGTGTGTGTGTGTGTGTGTGTGTGTGTGTGTGTGTGTGATTAAAATGTTTGCAGTGATGATTGGGGTTAAACAGGAGTTGCTGACATACTTTTGAATCTAGTCTCCTTTCAGTTCTTTGGTTATTTAACAGCAGTACATAATGAAGACTGACTCCATGTTGTTTTTTCATTTGGTTTGATTGTAAAACAAGGATACAACAGCCATTCTGCTTTGGTCCTCATTGTTATATTCACAGACTTGTACATTTGCTCCTCTTTATAATGGCCATTGTTTTTTTGCTTTCAACCAAATGTTACATATTGGAGCTTTCATCATTAGCACCAATGTAGTTTGACTTTCCCAAAGCAATGGCTGAGTAGACATGAAACAATTTCAGCATTCTAGAATATTTAGTAAAGATAGTGCCCGTTACCTTATGAAACAGCAGGTACACATGTAAAGTTACAGCAGTGTATTTCGATCACAATTCAGGACATCACAGAGTTGTGTTATTTCCCAATACGGCAGTCAGCAGTACCTTTCAGGTGATGTTAGGTGCTCTGATATTAAGACTTTAAACCAGTGGGTGGCTCCTGTTTGGTATAGCAACAGTGATTAAAGTTTGTGAGTTGAATTGTGTAAATGGTGTGTCGATGATTATTGAGGAGATAAATCTACATTGATCATAACTACATGTTTTTACTGATTTCTCACACACAAAGAAAGAATTAGGTTGTTTTTCTTTCATCAGGAGCTACACTAGAGCAGCAATATTCATCTGCTGAGTGTACGTTGAGTATGCTGTGGAAATTCTCTGAATTTACTTCAGAAGTTCAAAACATTATTATTCAGGGACTGCAAATAATCTGTCATTGTCAAGTACCTGAAAAACCACATCACCAGACTACAATCTCAGTGTAAAACAGTATTTTTTTAATAATATTTAATAATGCAGACTTTGCCTTTTGACAAAAATTGTTCTTTAGCTGAGATCTGACTGACTGAATTAGCAGACCAGGTATATCACACAGTATAAGGGTAGGCATAGCATAGTGTAAAATAAACAGAATTGTACCAACATAGGAATGATGTATATAATGAGATTGATTAAAATTTTCATATACAGAATGAAATGGATCCCAAGAAAAATGAAATACACAATAGAATGTATTTATCCAGAATGAACTGAGTAATTAATTTAAAAATCAAGAATGTATGGACTGTGATAGATAACAGTGAATCTTGTTTGAATGATGATTTGATGGTCCATTGTTATAGGTCAAGGTTTCTGTGACTTGCCAAAAACACATCCTTGGCCTTATCAGCATGATATTTCAGTTCCGTATTATAATCATTTTTTGAACTATGAACATACATTCTCTCAGGCTCAAGGATGAACTCATTTGGTTTTGTCATTGTTAGTTAATTCAAAAAATCAGCTATGGCTTTTTCTACTGGATTTCTTAATTATTTCCCAATGGAAATATAAGATTTAACTTATTTGTCTTTATTTTATTTTATTCATTTATTTTTGTTGCAACTCAGGAATATTCTAATACATTGTTGCTGCTTTGATAACAAAATTCACAGTGCACTCAATAACTACATTTAGTCCTTTCTAAACATCCATCTGTTTGAAAATCTCTTGGTCCCCATTTGAATACCCACAGGTTTAGTACAAAGAATCAGTTTTTTTGGCTTGACATTCAATTCCATTCTTATATTAATTTTTTAGACTGTTTCCCATACAATGGGGGATGTATGGAATGTGAACTGATACTGGATTGGTTGGTCAAGACAGTTATTCAGTTTCTATTATAATGTATGTTTTATGATTGAGGCAAGTTTTTGTCTGTATCTCTTGCGAGTTAACTCAAATAACCATTTAATTTTTGTCTTCTTCATTGCTCACTCTCAGGTAATAAAGCTGCTCATGAGGAAGGAGCTGACCCTGGAGTTTTCCAGGGACAGAAAGTCAATGTCAGTCTTCTGTTCATCCAATAAGCCCAGCAGGTCTGCCCCGGGGGTTAGGATGTTTGTCAAGGTCATTTAAGTTTGACTTATTTTGATACCTTGGTTTTCAAGGTGGCTAGTTATAGACTGACATGTTTTTTTTCTTCCTCACATCTTGTTTTTTTGCCTTCTGTCTCTACAAAGGGAGCTCCAGAGAGTGTCTTGGAACGGTGTAACTATATCAGAATCAGTGGGTCTGCACGTGTGCCGTTGAGCCAGGCAGTTAGAGAGCAGATCTTGGCTACTGTACGAGAGTGGGGATCAGGCAGAGACACGCTGCGTTGCCTCGCCATGGCAACAAGGGACACACCACCAGGCATCCACAGCCTTAACCTGGAGAACTCAGCCGCTTTTTCTGAGTATGAGGTAACGATGATGAAATCATTCCCAACTTCATTAGAAACAACACCAGTCGATGTTCAGATACAGTCAAACAATGAACCCATTAATAGCTAAAGATAGATTTGGTCTTTAATATGTCAAGGCTTTTGTAAGACTTAGAAATGCTGAGCTGGCTTACACTACACGTGATGTTATAAACACTTTCTGACACTATAAGGTAATAAAGAACATAATGTGCTACAGGTCTGATTGCATGGGAATAGAATATAGGCATATGCCATGTAGGCATTAACCAATTTAACATTCATTATGTTGATAGTGCATCACTTAATAATGCATTGATAAAGGCTAGATCTAGGTAATAGGCACTGATGTACTGATATGTGCATCCTCTACCAGGCAGCTAGGTACTGAAGCTTATTAGAGTATGCCTTTCTTGAAAGAATTCATCTTGGTTTCCAACTGATTTCCAACATTCAGCCGACTTGATCAGCCATTTCGGCGGTATGTCTGTGTTGTATTTTCCACAAACGGTCCGAATATGCCGTTCCACATTACCTTCTTATTGCGATGGTTGACTGGCAGATGAGGCGAACGCACTTCGGAAATGTAATCGGGAAAAAAAAGTCCTCCTCCCATTCTATGTGAAAGTAATACACTTCTGTCTTCTTACTTGCTCCAGCTCCCCCACTTATTGTATATCCTTTCTTGAGTTTAAGAGAAAAAACCGAGGGCTAAAAAATTTTCACACCCTCATCATGGAAAGCACACAAAGAAATGCATATGATGTAGCTTTTCAGTTAAAAGCAATCAATCTGTCTATAAAGGAAGGAAATAGAGCTGCTGCACATAAGCTTGCTGTTAACCCTCATATCATGTTAAGGGTCAATTTGACCCCATTGGGTCAATTGGTGAAATGGGTCAAATAGACCCTTAACATAATATGAGGGTTAATGAATCAATAGTGAGATGTTAGAGATGGCAGCGTAAGAACTGATTCCAGTTGTGATTCCTGAAGCTACAGCTAAGTTATTGCAGCCACTCGACATCAGTGTGAATCATGCATTTAAAGCGGCACTCAAAGGTGAGTGGAAGTCTCGGATGACCAACAGCTAGAAATCATTCACAAAAACTGACCATATGCGAAGAGCATCCTTATCTGAGGCTTGCTCGTGGATGCTAACAGCGTGGAGCAGTGTGAAAGAATCCACAATCACTAGCTTGTTTTGAAAGACTGGACTGCTGTGTGAAGAGAACAGCACCACTTCAGAGGTAACTTTGCCTCGAGATGAAAGTGACATTGCAAGCGTCACCAACAGATAGACTGAAAGGTGTAGGATTTTCTGAGGCTCTTCAACTCCGAGACTGATGATTGAGACTTCAGTGGTTTCAGTGCACAGGAGGAGGATGAATAAAGCCATCAATGACTTTAGGGTGTAGTTTGATCTGCTGTTTTACTGCCGTGTCACAGGCACCGTTTGGAAACAGTCAATTAAGGTATGTAAATAACCATCTACAAAATCTTTCAGTGTAAATATCTCATTTAACAAAATGGATATCTGGGGCTAAGAGTAAGGAAAAGAATAAGAATAAGAACAACTTTATTTATCCTGAAGGAAATTGTTACAAAAGTTACAAGAAAAATACAACAATAATAAATAATAGTAGAAAATTCTATAAACATTGAAAAAACATTAAAAAAGGGGGAGAATAGGAAATACAATTAAACTATAAAGTGTTTTAAGTAACAAGTTAAAACTGTAAAGTGTCTTAAGGTCTTAAGTACCAAGTGATAGATAAGGAGTGCACAAGAGTATGAAAAAATATTGTGCATGTAGCTGTTATGAAGTATTGCACAGTAATGAACATATATACAGATAAAATATTACAATTTACAGTAAGTGGGTGAGATTTTTTTTCTCTTTTTTTCAATGTTTAAGATTTTAAGATTTAAGTCTGATAGCCTCAGGTAGGAAAGACCTGCTGTAGCGTTCAGTGGAGCTCCTCAGTGGTATCAGTCTACGGCTGAAAGAGATCTGACAGCAAGTCAGTCTGGCATGCAAGGGGTAATGAACATATGTAAAAATATTTTTGTCTTTTAAAATTTAGTGGGTGCGGCTTATATTACGGTGCGCTACGGTAGTAGTCCACTTGTGTGCTCCTGACATTTTTATCATTTACCGTTTATCATTAGGCTTTTTCTAGCTCTTGGTTATACTGCCAGAATAATCCTATTGAACTACTTCTTCAAGATAATTCAAACACCTTTTCTGTCCTCTCTGTACCACAATAGAATAGCCCAAGTCCCGCTCCTTGGCTTGCCTAAGGAAGCTTTGCAACCTTTCCACCTGGTCTCCATGACAAAAAATATTTCCACCTTTCTCCTCTAGAGAGCCAACTATGTCAACCAACTTAATTTTTTCCTGTCATAGTCCCAGCATATGAAGTCCCTAAGGTCTGTCCTAGAGCTTTGCCTTTCCTCTTCTCTCTCTACCCATGGGTTTGTCTTCTTCCTCTCCTTCAATGCAAAGCAATCCCATATCCACCGGTACCTTGTTGGTTATCAGCTCCAACATTGGTCATTGTTCGCTCATGGCCTCATCCGATTCTGTTTGAAAGTCATAGGCTTGATTTGCATATTTCGTTTAGCATAGGTTTTATGGTGGGTGACCTTACACACACTGGGTTAATCTGGGCTTTGGAGTGTTACAAGAACACTGGCTTGTGACCCGGTTGAGCTGCATTTGAATTATAAAAAATGTATAAAACATATACACAGACTCTGCGTGGGTACAGTTGTCTCTGTTAAATGAAAAACATTTCTGCTCCCTCCCTAGTCAGACCTGACTTTTGTGGGCTGCGTGGGTATGCTAGACCCCCCAAGGAAAGAAGTACTCGGTGCAGTCCGAATGTGTCGACAGGCTGGTATACGGGTAATCATGATCACAGGTGATTCCACCTACCCACTTATACTCACATTTTCCTGTACATTATATGCTATGTACAAAAAGTTTGCATTTATGTCCTGTCACCAAGCCCACATTACTGTAAATATATTAGTTCAATCATTAATTGATGTTTTGTTTAGTTTTGCTTTGTTTTATCAAATGGGTAATTACTGTTTTTCAAGTTATTTCAGCTGTTACTGATAAAATTTTGTCAGGCACCATCTCCAGATTCAAATGTACCATTTACAAAACAAGGAGTGACTAGTTTGTTTGTTCAAATTAGTAGTTAAATTTGATGTCCACAAAAAATAGCAAAAACAACAGCTGAACTTTTGATTTGACACATCTGTTATTAATTGAAAATGAACATTCATGATGCAGCTAGGACTTGTAATTAAAAATTTTCATCTAAAGAAAATATTCTTATAAAACAGATATTTTCTTTTTCTCTCTGTAATTAAAAACTCAGTCAAACTCCACCCATATCACACCTTACAGTTATAAGCAGCTTCTGTATTTGTTCTTATTTTAAAAAAACAAATACTTTGTAGTATGTGCATACATACAAGGAATTTGGCTCCAGTTCGCACTGACACTATGTACTGATGTGAAGGAAAATGAAGACTAGACAACAGGAAATTCTACACCGTGTGATTTGCAAAGTGCAATGTCTAGAGAGATGTAAAGAATATAGACAAACATGAATATGGACAATAATCTGTATGTATACATTATAGATGTTATTTCCAGTAGGGGTATATATCACATAATGTATAGTTAGCAACATACTGTATAGTGGCAATGTAATGTGATATGAGATGATAAAAGTCTGCATTTGGGGGATTTATATGTTTAGCAGTGTGATGGTCTGTTGCTGATCGATGACTCTGAAATAGTAGCCAAGTTTTTATAAACTGTAAATCCAGGGATTTATAGTAGTTTTAGTCTGTGACCCAAAACAAATAGCCCAAGCGTTTGACCCCTTTATCAAAAGTTAAAGCAACAGACAAATTTAATAGTATTAATAATTATATTAGTATATTATCAATATACGTACTGTCTGGATGAAGTTTTTCCGTTTTTAGTAGGTGAGGTAGTTGAAAATGATATATATTGGAGCTCTTTGATTTTCAGCTGCCTTAATGCTTCCCAAGAGTTTCCAAGCAGTAAACTTCTTTTTTTCACAACAGGGGACAACAAGGGGACAGCTCTGTCTATCTGTCGTAGGGTCGGCATCATCACAGAGCAAGAAGAGGAGCAGGAGGGTACAGGGATCATGGGAGGCCTGACTGGGCGAGAGTTTGATGAATTACCACCTCATCTACAGCGACAAGCCTGCCGCACAGCTCGATGCTTTGCTCGGGTGGAACCAGCACACAAGAGTCGCATCGTGGAGTACTTACAAAGTCTTAGTGACATCACTGCCATGGTGAGTATCATTAAGAAGAAATATAGTACATCTTCTTATGAGAAAAATCACCATCCTCTACTTTTCCCTTCCCCTCTGTCATGGCTTTAGACGGGTGATGGGGTTAACGATGCACCAGCTTTGAAGAAGGCAGAAATCGGGATTGCCATGGGCAGTGGCACAGCAGTGGCCAAGTCTGCCTCAGAGATGATCCTGGCAGACGACAACTTCTCCACAATTGTAGCTGCTGTGGAAGAAGGCAGAGCCATTTACAACAACATGAAACAGTTTATCAGATATTTGATATCATCCAACATTGGAGAAGTGGTCTGGTGAGTCTGAAGAACTTTCATCCAATTAAGTTGACTCACACAGTTGCACAAAATAGCCCTTTAAGGCTCAAGCTTGTTATACAGTACAGGATGGTGGTGAGATGTTTTTCAGATCTTAAATACAAGTTGTAATCCCTGAAAAACAACAAACAGCCATTTGCAAGAGATTCCAAAAAATGTAAGAAACCTACATGTAAAACTATAAAATGAATAGAAATAAGTATGATATTGCATTATATGTTATTAAAGGAACATTTTATATGGATTAAAATTAAAATAATTACATTGAAAAGTGATTATTTTTTATTTCAGATTTTTCAGTATTTTCTTTGTGTCTTGCCTCTGCAGTATTTTCCTGACAGCAGCTTTGGGGATGCCAGAAGCACTGATCCCAGTACAACTGCTCTGGGTGAACCTGGTCACGGACGGCTTCCCAGCTACCGCACTTGGCTTCAACCCCCCAGATTTGGATATCATGTCCCGTCCTCCTCGCTCACCCAAAGAGTCCCTGATCTCCAGCTGGTTGTTCTGTCGCTACCTCATTATTGGATGTAAGCGAGTGAAGGGGTATTGTTAATTACACTAATGCGTTAATGACCTGTTGCTCCTACATACACTGCCGCTGCCAACACTAAATGATGGGTTTTCTTGGCAGGTTATGTGGGCGCAGCCACTGTAGGAGCTGCTGCCTGGTGGTTCATGGCAGCCCATGATGGACCAAAACTTTCTTTCTATCAACTGGTAAACACACATTTCTTTTTACTTGCTTCAGTCTTTCATATAGCATGTTTTGGATGTTTGCCTCTAGTAGATTGAACAACTTTGTGTAAAACAGGGGTGTCAAAGTCATTTCACATTGCAGGCCACATATGGCCTCGGTGGATGTCAAGTGGGTAGGACCATTAAAATTATAGCATGCTCAGCTATAAATAACCAAAATATCATGTCTTTCCTTTGTTTTGGTGTAAAGAAGTACAAGAACATTAGGAAAATCTTGAAATGTATTGAACAATCCATTTACAAAATATTTCATGAAACACCTCATATTTCCTTAGACAAATGTGCAATTTACTCTTATCATTCACATGTATGTATTGCAACTGATCCCACTGATTGTACAAAAGCATAAAACTTCAACGAGAAATTGATATTGAAAAACATAGCAATGCACTTTAAGATTCAACGAGATTTATAAACATGTGCATTTAAAATCTAAATTGAATCCCTGCCTACACCTGTCATGGTTCAGTAGGCGGACTCGAGCAGGGAACCACACCAAGGCTAGAATATGTTCGGATGTTTTATTTTTAACCATGGGATGCGGGGTCTTGGCAGGGTCGGGGTCCAATGTCACACTGGCCGGCTGGGTCTGGTCGTAACGGGGTTCTCGCAGGGTCAGGGTCCGGTGGTCCACCAGGGGGTCTCACAAGGTCAGGGTTGTTGGGCAAAGGGGAAGTCCAGGCACCACGGCTCGGTCCGGTCGTGACAGGGGTCGTGGGGCTCCACAATCTCGTGCTGCTGCCCTTTATAGGGATCTTGATTAGCGGCCGCTGCTGCAGCTGGCGCCGATTCTTAATTGGACCCAGCCGTGTCTCCTCTCGGCTGCCGAGAGGAGATCGTGACAACACCGTACAGATCTGTTGTGTAGGAGTAGGTGTTGATATCCCTTGATGAAAGCATACCTAAGGCACCAATGAGACTGGGGTTTCAAGTGAGCGATGGCCTCCTTCAGGTTATCAAGTGAGCGCCGTCCTTCATGGATGTTTCGCTGATTGGCCCACAACATCTCCAGAGGGTTCAGCAGTGAATACCAGCGTCTCAGGTTCACTCCCTAGATGCAATCAGCTCACTTGAAGGCCCATGTTGGATCTCTTCTCTTCGGCCACAGCCACTGGCTCCCATTTTCAGCAGCCCTGGACAAGTCCTTGACTGCCTGTCTGTGGGCACGTCCTTTAGCTCCCATTTCCCTGAGTAGCCTAGATGTTGACGTGGCTATGAAACCTCAGCAGTCTACTTCCACTGGACGAACCTTTGCTTTCCAGCCTTGTCGCTGAGCATCTGTGACAAGCTCAGCATATCTCAGCTTCTTCCGTTCATAGGCCTCCTCCACTGCACCCTCCCAGGGCACCGTGAGCTCTATGATGTAGGCGAGCCTGAGAAACGATGACCACAGGACGATGGGATTCTTAAACCATTTACACATGTGCATATAAAATCTAAATTGAATCCCTGCCTACACTGTACAAACTAAAGAGAGTGCTATTAAATGTGTAAGGAAGGCAGTATTCACCTGTCCTGTAAATCTGTAAACTTCATGCATGAAACATACCGTATTTTCGGATTATACATCGCTACGGATTATTACTCTCACCAGCCAAAAATGCATAATAAAGAACGAAAAAAACATACATAAGTCGCACTGGGGTATAAATCGCATTTTTTGTGGAAATGTTTTCGATAAAATCCAACACCAAGAATAGACATTTCGCTTGAAAGGCAAGTTACAATAAAAATAGAATAGAGGACAACAGGCTGAGTAAGTATAGTTTAGTATAGCCTATATGGCGCATAAACAACGAACTGAGGACCTGCCTGGTAGTGTCCGTTTTTGTGGCTCCTGCCACGGGACCGGACTTTGTTGTCCCGGTGTGTTCAGATTATCATTCAGGGAAAAACGTCACAACGGCCAGGAACTAATCAAGCAAGAATGGTTTATTCAAAGTCAGGAAAATACACTTACGAGATATCCTGGGCCAGAATGAACGTCACCCCGCGAGGATCGTTCGGCTCCTCTAGACACCCGCTGAGACGCGTCCAGTCGAATGTGTAGATGAAGAAGTTCTGGCCCCGATCCAAAGGGTCAGGCTCATTTTATACCTTTTGGCCAAAAGGGTCGAAGGGAGTCCTGACAATGGCTTCCCCGCCCCCCCAGTTTTACGCTCTCTAGGAGTGCGGCCATCTGGGGTGCGGGCCTCGTAAACTGCGCTTGGATCAAAGCTGTTGGTCGGAGGAAGTTTTGATAAACTTCCTCCGACCCCTGGTTTACGCTCTCTTGGAATATGAGCACCTGGGTTGTGTAAAACCATGCTTTGTTCGAAGTCGCGGTTCGGAAGAAGTCCTGATAGTGACTTCCTCCGACCCCTGGCTCTAGTCAATTATCCCCAGGGGGTGTCATTTGAACAGCAGGGTAGTGCATTCCTTCACCTTACATGATGGGGTCTCGCAGTTACATTTTACAGTCTTTGCAATTGATAGTGAAATAATGATGTGAGGTTGGAGATTCTATAATTTTACGTAGGAGATTTTGCAAGTCCCTCTCTTGAGTGAGCGTCCCCACGTCACACAAGGACTACAAAAATAAGTAAATACAACAAATGCGTGCAAACACAAGATATTATAACGGAATATTCTGACAGTAGGCTATGTTAACGTAACATATTACAACAAGAGTCATTCAAATAACAAAAGCATACAGCACATGCTACAACCAAACAATCGATGTCACTCTTAATCACTAAATCCAACGAAATCTCCTTCTTCGGTGTCACTTCTGAACAACTCCGCCAAGTCCGAAGGTAGATAATGCGCCGCGTCCTCTTCTACCGGTACGTCGCTTACGTCAGAGTCATCGTTAATTGCAGTTCCAAATAATCCAGCCTTTCTGAATCCCGACAGGATGGCGTCCTTGCCCTGACAGAGGCAATTGCGTTGCATGAAGCGGTAACACCAGGAAGGTCCTCCCGCAAAGCCATTTCCCTTAATCTCCTTGGCAACTACCTGGGTGTGAAGACGCAACTGTCCTGTTGACAAGCCTCTCCCACAGCACGTTGTTCGAGCACCCATGAGTGAACTCGTTCCTCTAGCCGTGGCCAGCTAGCTTTTAGCCTGCGATTAACTTTTTTACTTTTCTTCATTTCAGTAGGAATAACCTCCGCTTTTCGCTAGTTCCTTACAAGTTTCTCACCAACTTCAAACTTTCTTTCTGCTGCCGTTTTCGGCTGCATATTTCACAACTTCCGGATTATTACCTGAAGAATATGACTTTCTTTTCGGTTCCATTTTTGTTCAGCCCTTCTCAGTTGTTTTTATAAGTTACCGCAAATGTGAAATTATCAATTTTCATTGGTACAGAAGTAGCGAGTGTCTTTTTTTTCAAAACGTACTTCTGCCATGACCCGCCCCCGCTGAATTTTGATTGGTGTGTGTGTGTGTGTGTGTGTGTGTGTGTGTGTGTGTGTGTGTGTGTGTGTGTGTGTGTGTGGGTGTGTTTGTGTGTGTGTGTGTGTGTGTTTGTGTGGGTGTGTGTGTGTGTGTGTGTGTGTGTGTGTGTGTGGGTGTGTTTGTGTGGGTGTGTGTGTGTGTGTGTGTGTGGGTGTGTTTGTGTTTGTGTGGGTGTGGGTGTGGGTGTGGTGTGGGTGTGTTTGTGTGGGTGTGGGTGTGGGTGTGGGTGTGTGTGACGAACGCTGATATGCGGTATTAAAGACACACACGAAGACACAGACAGACACACATCGGAGCAAGAGAGCTCAATAATTTCACAAATAAATCGCCCCAGGGTACAAGTCGCACCCTCGGCGAAATATAATCCGAAAAATACGGTACATACCCATACAATACGTGCTGAAAATTTATGGAGTTGCATGAACAGTAGAATCTCACCATACTCTTTTGTGGTGAAGCTGATGACTAACATTAAATTGCACATTTCCGCTAGCATTTAGGTAGCTGGCTTTTACCGCTGCTTTGCTGATTTCTCAGCTATCGGTGAAAGTCGACTGCTGTTCCCTCAGACCCGCCAGCAATTTGCTGATCTTATCTCTTCTCAACACAGTGTTTTTTTTTTTTTTTTTGTAGTAATCAGTGTTTCTACTTTGTTTTATATAAGCACTGCTTTGAGATGCTACAGTTTCATGATAAAGCATTATTTATTGCTCTTGATGATTGTTGGTGTCAGTATTCAATCTGTGCAGAAAAAATGTGGGTTTAGGGACTAATTCACCTTCCCTTTTCGTTCTCCAACACATATTCAATTCTGTTTTTCACCTTGTGTCAAGAATTAACATGGGTGTAGTGCCAATATTTTTTTATATATAATAATACTTTGGTTTTTACCATGCCAGCTTTTGGAAGAGTTCAACACAATTCAACAACTAACTTCCCAAACTAAGTTCCTTCATAAATGGGTTTACACAAACATTAGCACAAAGGCAGTCAGTAGAGGCAGTCAAGTGGTCACACATTGTGACTGCATATTTCAATTTTAAAAACATGTCATTACAAAGCAAAATGTATTGTGAATCAAGCAATAACTGTTGTTTCTTCCACAGTCCCACTTCTTGCAGTGCAGTGAAGGCCATCAGGAATTTGCAGGTGTACAATGTTCAGTCTTTGAGTCTCCTTATCCAATGACCATGGCTCTCTCTGTCCTTGTTACCATAGAAATGTGCAACGCCTTGAACAGGTAAGAAAGTAATTACTACATCCCTCGGTCACCAGAAAAGCTGAACACTTTAGTGACAGACGATCAACTCTATTCAGTAATAGAAATTAACATCTTGTATTCATATACTTTTCAGTCTGTCAGAGAACCAGTCTCTGCTGAAAATGCCCCCCTGGTCCAACCCTTGGCTGGTGGGTGCCATATGTCTGTCTATGGCACTGCACTTCCTCATCTTATATGTCGACCCACTGCCAGTAAGCATGTTGTAGAGGATTTAATAACCAAAAAGGATAAATTATTTTGGAAAAAAGAATTGATAAATGATGGGTTCTGGTAGCATATTGTGTGTATGTCCTGTGTCTTCTGTCTTTCACTTGTAAAGCGTCTTTGAGTACTATAAAAAGCGCTATACAAATCCTATGTATTATTATTATTATTATTATTATTATTATTATTATTATTATTATTATTATTATTATTATTATTATTATTATTATTATTATTATCATTATTATTATTATTATCATCATCATTATTATTATCATTATCATTATTATTATTATATTGGACCATAATCATTTCCACAATAATTGTTTAAGTTTTTTCCACAGGGTACTAATAAATTTGACAAGTTGTAGAGTTACTTTAATTCAAGAATTCAAGTGTCTGGAGGGGTTTCAAGCAGCTAATGATCTTGTTCAGACATTGGGGGTTCAGTGGAGCTCATACTGGATTTGTGACTTAGTGAAACATATAAAATGATGCAAATATTCGATTTGTCTGTTGTAGTCAAGAAGGCACTTAGCTAGACAGCAAAGCTCTCCATTAACAAACAATTGATGTTCCAACTTAATACAGTCAGAGTCAGTGGATTATGACTGAAAGAACAATGTCTCATGCAAAAGCCTGAAACGTGGCTTAAACTTAAAATAATATTGGCATCAGAATAGGGGCTTAGGAGTAGAGCGTAGGGCTTTAGAGGTGTTCTAAGTGCATCCACCTTGTAGAAGGCCCCATGGTCAACACAGAAACGTGGTGAATGGAATATATATTCTGGTCTGGGAGCACCATGGGGTCCCTATGGAAGAGTTCAAGTGCATGACTGGGTACAGCTCAGTATGTCTCCAGATAAGCTATCACACAATAATATTGAATGCATCAAGGAATGACAAGAATGAAGAAAGAATGGCATGTAAGGGAGAGAGAAGGTAAAACAAAAGCCAGTATATGGTCACAATTAGACTTTGTTCACTGTGAACTTCTACTCCAGACTTGTGTTTAGCTGCTATTGAGTACCTGGTGAGCCAGGTAATATCACAGCTTTTTAAGAAGTAACTTGGGCGATGTAGAGCATGGCTGAATGAGTGAATGACAAGGGCTATGTATGATGTCACTTTCAGCCCAAAAAATGCGCCTTTTAAATAATTGTGTGCTCGTCTCTTTAGGTGGTATTTCAAATCCGTCCTCTGTCTTGGCCTCAATGGGTAGTGGTGCTGAAGCTGTCCCTTCCTGTGATACTGATGGATGAAGCTTTAAAGTTCCTGGCCCGCACCTACATTGAGCCTGGGAGCCAGATGCAGGTCAGAGGTTATCAATAATAATAATAATTTGATGCTATTCTTTATATTAAAGTATGAATGTCAGCCTATTAACTATCTTCTTTCCTTCTCCGGCAAAGATGTTGGAAGATGAGCTGCCAAGGACAACTGGTGCTGCAGGACTCCTCCGTACTTTCCAAGAATATATAAGGGGTGTGTCCTGGTCATTTGTTGTGATCTCAGCTCCATTGGTGATCTGGATTTTCAGCCTGGATTCTGATATCACTAACATTTTTTGGGCATGATGGAAGAAGGTGTTGGGACTATGAAGGGACCACATGGCAATGGACAACTGGTCAGAAATGAAAAATGCAAGGGTGCAAATATTTAGCCAGAGAAGAGTGCTTTGCAGTTTTTACCAATGCTCAGTTGATTTACTCTTAAATTGCTAGTGCTAGATGCAAAAGTTCAGCGTTCATCTGAAAGTTTATTATTTAGACCACCACAAAACAAATGCAGCCTAAGCTCCTCACAAAAACAAGGCAAAGAGGGAAGAGAGACATCCCAAAGAGTAACTAAAAACAAAAATAAAATTAGCAGCTATACATCCTAAATAAAGCAAGGTAGAAATGATAAAAAAATCATAAAACATTGTAACAACAACTAAAAACAGATTAAAAAAAAAAATAGCAAGAACTTAACTGAGATCAGTAATGTCATTCACACTGGGTTCACAGAGAGAATATCTAATAAAAAATATTACAACGGTGTTATGACTTCAAAACACCAAAAACTATATATTGGTGCGACGTCAAATATTTAAACTTACTGAAAGTTTAAGCTAAAAATAAAAATTAGGAATACTTAGCAACATAGGAACATTTTGAAAACTACAAACTATTTCTTATTCATCATTTAAACAGTGTGAAACCCATATTTAATTTTAATGAGTTCAGCTTGTTTATACCCCAAGCTCAATTAGTTTGATTACCGTTATTGCACTCAGGATGCCTTCACTTCAATACAAGATGCTCAAAGAGTATTTGATCAAAATATGTAAATGCTATATATGATATGTGAATTAATCAGAAGGTTAGGTACAGAAAGGCTAAGACTACAAATACAATGTCTCTCATCATACTAACTTACTAACACAAACATCCTCTGTCAACTTAATACATGATACATTAAGAAAAAGTACAAATCACATGTTGCAAATCACAATGTTATTTATTTATTTTTTATTCTTTTTATTTATTTAAGTTGTTACTTTAGAATCTGCCCATCCTGTTAATATGAATCAGGGCAAAACATCTGTGCCACATCACAGAGACAGACCACAATTCAGTGGCACTGAAACTAACTAACTCACAAGGGTTTCAACTGAACAATCATCTAAACATAGGCAACCTTATTGCAGGTAGAAGGTGATTAGATTCAGATGTGAATAGGCAACTGACTGTGTATGTTTGTTAAAGCAGATGTAATATTAAATCTGATATTCCCCAGATGGAAAATAACTAGATGGCAAGAGGAAAGCAAGCTTAAACTTGTTAATGTACAGAAAATTTCAGTCATCATGACTTGCAATCCAAATGTGTCACGCACATTGCAATTCCCAAAACTATTTCTTCAGTGTTAGTCAATTTGTTTTTGACAGCCATGGCGGTGTGTGAAATCCATCGTTCTGAAAAGGACATGGGGGTATAGTAATAGGTAGGTCAAAATAGTGGTTATCTAAAACAAGTCCTACAATGAAAAAGTTAAGTTAAACAGACAGCACACTACCCCTATGTACGTCACCCCCTTTCTTACACTACATTTATGAAGAAAATGAATCCTATACAGCTTATTTTTAGAGAATCCTTGGAATGTAATATAGTTTAAATGTCCGCATAAACAATGTAATTAATTTTAAGTGGTTTGAGTTGAAATCCTGCCCTTCAATTGAACCTCACTTTGTAAGTTGATTTGATTTTCCAATGTTGTTGAATAGTTTAGTGGTGGAGACGCAAGATAAGGGGCTCTCCACAATAAAGATGACTTGGCATGGTTTTCACTGGTTCTGGAGACATGTGTGTCTATCTAGAATGTACTGATAAATATGTCTAACAGATGGATTTGAGTTTTTGCTCTTTTTACATTAAACATTAAAGTATGGTGTTATTCCTCCCTCCATGCCTTTCCATGAAGATGACTCATCTAGAACCGGTTTAAGTACAGGATTTAAAATTTCCCATTTATTTTTTTGAGCAGATGTCACTTACAGCACGTTTTCGAGTTTATTGTATCCATGCAAATTTTATCTTGCCACTTTCTCTAGTGATGCAAGAGATAGCAATCTGATAGCAATCAAAGCCACTGATGAGAAAGGCAATAATTCTCTAAGACTAAAGTTTTGCTTCTGAAATATAGTGACTATTTAAAATACAAGTATACAGAGTAGTTACACAGTATATTAAAATCCTAATGAGAAAATTTTTGATTTTATATTTTGGGTTCTTTCAATTCTTCCAATACAATTAGAAATGTATTCTTGTGATGTGACTTTTTTGTACTTGACCCTTGTATATTTATAACTGTAACATTACTTTAAAATATAATTTCACTGGTACCAAGAAATTCTTCTCCCGTGTGTATCTTTTGTTTTCTCCTGTCATTTTTTTCTAAATGTTTTGCAGACAGAACAAAAAAAAAACTTGTTAAAATAGTTTTTAAAGAAATGAGTATTTTTCTGGAGAAATATGCTCATAATTGTTGAGACTTTTTTCCATAGATGCTGTCATTTTCATAATTACGAGTTATTATCTCACATTGCTGTGAATTTTTTCAACCTTTTTTTTTTTCAATATATTCAAAACAACCCTATCCCAAAGCCCTATGTTTTTGTCTCTTAATAGTTATTTACTCCTATGATTCCATACAATAAAAAAATATATATAAATTTTAATAGAACGCCTTTCAGATGAGTCTGTCATTCAGGCACTTTGTCAACTTAACTTTGGAAAATGCATTATTTGGTGTGAAATGAGAACTCCTATATTCTTTTTCTGTCTTTCCTTTATATCCCTGACTATTGAAATATCACATTTTATGTTTTATGTTCCACAAAACATGTAGCTGCAATAGTGACAGAATAATTATTCATCATTTATGTGAATCGTTTCGGGCCATTATGTCACGATAGTTGACACATTTCTAGGATAATATCATTTAAAATTTTGATTTGTTCTTATTTCTGTTCTTTACTTGTTTTTTGTGCTGCCTTGCTAATCTAGCAAACAAATCTATATATATAACATTTAAAAAACCTTTACAGGAGTGTGCTGTACAACTATTCTCTTGGAATGATCTTATGTGGTACTAAGAATAAATGACACTACAGCTCACAATTAAAGAGCTGTTTAGGATTTTGAGCTGTTAAGAAGTCAAACAGATTAGGGGGGGAAGAATTTATTCATAACCAATAAAATGATTTTCTTTATCAAGTTTGCTTGTTCTACCTGTGTTTGCGTGGGCTTCCTGCCACATTCAGAAACATGCAGAAGGTCATGGAAAAATTGCCTTGATGTGTCAATGAGAGGAAATGCTTGATTGCATTTGATTGAATGCCTTTGGTCAACCAGCGACTGGTCCAGGGTGTACCCACGTCTCACCCACTGAGTGCTAACATCGTTTCCAGCATCCCCTTTCATTTATTCACTATCGATGTCAAATCTTGTCTTCTCACCTTAAGTTCAGTTCTAAGCACAAGTAGGAACAAATTACACATGATCATCTACAAATTACATAAAGATAAGCCACATCTTCAGGCACTATATTTATGCCTGTCCAACTGATTATGGACAATAAATATACATATTTCATATTTGGTTAAGATAGTGAGATTTTACCCTCTTATAGTAAATAGCTGTGACACATTTAAATGCTTATCCCTTTGGCAATATTCTTTACAAAATTGTATGAGCCCAGTAGAATAGAGTTTAAATTTTCTTCCTCAATGAACCAAAAAAGTGACTTTAAAAGTTGCAATGAAGAGATCAAAATTACAAAAAATTACGAAATTACAAATATCTTGTGACATTGTCTATTCCAAGGGTAACAAATAACTGAATTCGCACAGAAGTCTTCATGGGATCAACATGAGCTCCCATCTGTGTCCCTGAAAGTGTCCATTGGACATGAATGAATACAACCTTCAGGTCAGATTCCAGCAAGGCCGTGTGGATTTGCTTACAGGATGACATTTCCTCAACACTAGGTGGCACAATTCATGCATTCATTGCAGATGCAAGGATTTTCCATAGTCTGTGTAGTTCAAAGTATGACTCTTATAGGTTTCTGCTTATGGTGTCTAAAAAAGTGATAATATAAATTGACTCACAAATACAAATTAGGTTAAATTAGGTTAGATTATGTTTAGATTAGTTTGAATTAGGTTAAATTATGGATTTAAAATAGGCATCTTTTTTGAAAGTTTAAAACCAAAGTTTTGAAGTCAAAATGCCTATACTCTGAAAGACGAACATCTTTTCATCTTCCAAATGGCAACACCATGGGCTGAACCTATTTTTTAAAACTAAAAATTTAACAAGAAAACAGGCAAAAACAAATAAACTTGATCCATTGAAGTCAGTGTGCTGCTTTTAAGGGTCGTGTTGTGGGTGGGTGAGATGTGAGCGCCATTTATAGGCATACAGTACAGAGAGTCACTCTCGGAGCACATGTGTCATACAGAGGGAAGGATATTACATTGTTAAGAACTGTGAAAACAGAGATACAGCAACCATAGAGGAGCCATCATAATATAAAACCACATCACTGACCAGAGAACTACATTAAGAAAAGTAAGTAACTGTTGTATGGAGACATGTTGTTCCTCATTATTCAGCTTTAAAAGGTCCATGTAATGCTCCAGAGAAGTTTTATATTTAATCACTTAAAATGAGGGATAGCATTCTGTGTGGCACATAGTTTTTTTTTTTTTTGTTTTTTTTTTCCCCCATTCACTTTTTCCCAGAAAGTCATTTATTTATGACAGAATATTTCCAATGGATGATTCCGTAAAGTACTGGGGAAAAAACAAGATCAAAAAGCTAGTAAGAAATTAAATAAAACAACAATTAAAATTGCCTAAAAATGAGCGTGTTATCTTAGTAATTGAATTAACAAAACGAATGGCAGAACATGACTTAAAGTCAAGACCGAAATAGGACGAAATCATTCAGGCTATTACACACTGAAGCATTAAAAAAATCCAAAAATATAATACGTGTTTGGTGACTGACAAAGTTAGATAATTAAAATGTCCATTATTATTATTATTTTTGTTTTTAATCATCTATTAGTATTATTTTTTTTACTGTACCCGTGATTAATAATATATTAGACGTAAAGAGCTGTGTGTGAGAATTTGGTAGAAGAAAGTCCAGCTATTCTGGAAACAGTGATGGTTATGATACTTGGAATTATGTAGAAAACAGAAGATACATATTTATTATTTAAAAAAAATATTATCATTGAAAAAATTGACCTTGTGATGAGAAAGAGTTAAGGTGTAATTGTAAAATGCAAACACACAGATATGCAAGATTATACTTTCTAAAAAATATATATGTGTGTGTGTGTGTGTGTGTGTGTGTTTACATATATATACACACACACACAAACACACACACACGTATATGTGTTTATATATATATATATATATATATATATATATATATATATATATATATATAATGCAGCCTCAGGGACTCGGCTTTTCCCGTCAGTGGTCGCCACAGCGAGTAAACTTTCTCCATCTAACCCTATTCTCTGTATCCTCCTCTCTCACACCAACTACCTTCATATCCTCTCTCACTACGTCCATAAATCTTTTCTTTGGTCTTCCTCGAGACCTCTTGCCTGGCAGCTCCAATTCCAGCATCCGTCTACCAATATATTCACTATCTCTTCTCTGTACATGACCGAACCATCTCAGTCTGGCTTCTCTGACCTTCTCTCCAAAACATCGAACATGTGCCGTCCCTCTGATAGACTCATTCTTGATCCTATCCATCCGGGTCACTCCCAAAGAGAACCTCAACATCTTCATCTCTGCAACCTCTAGTTCTGCCTGCTGTCTTTTGGTCATTGTAACAGTTTCTAGTCCATACATCATCGCTGGTCTCACCACTGTCTTGTACACCTTTCCTTTTATTCTGGCCGATAGTCTTCTATCACATAGTACCCCTGACACTTTTCACCACCCATTCCAACCTGCTTGGACCCGTCTCTTCACCTCTTTTCCGCACTCTCCGTTGCTCTGGACTGTTGACCCTAAGTACCTGAAATCCTCCATCTTCTTGATCTCCACTCCCTGTAGCCTCACCGTTCCACCCGAGTTCCTCTCGTTCACACACATATATTCTGTCTTGCTGCGACTAACTTTCATTCCTCTCCTTTCCAGAGCATACCTCCACCTCTCTAGATTTTCCTCTACCTGTTGTCTGCTCTCACTACAGATCACAATGTCATCCGCAAACATCATGGTCCATGGGGATTCCTGTCTAACCTCATCTGTCAGCCTATCCATCACCATTGCAAAGAAGGGGTTCAGAGCTGATCCCTGATGGAGTCCCACCTCCACCTTGAACTTCTCTGTTACCCCTGCAGCACGCCGTACCAGTGTCTCACTGCTAGCATACATGTCCTGCACCAGTCTAACATACTTCTCTGCCACTCCAGACTCTTGGCACCCTGTCATATGCTTTTTCTAGGTCTACAAAAACACAATGCAGCCCCCTCTGACCTTCTCTGTACTTTTCTATTAGCATTCTCAACGCAAATACTGCATCTGTAGTACTCTTCCTAGGCATGAAGCCATACTGCTGTTCACAAATGCTGACTTCTGCTGTCAGTCTAGTTTCCACTACTCTTTCTCATAACTTCATTGTATGGCTCATCAACTTTATCCCTCTATAGTTGCAGCAATTTTACACATCCCCTTAATTCTTAAAAATAGGCACCATCACACTTTGTCTCCATTCTTCAGGCATCTTCTCACTCTCTAAGATCCTGTTGAATAATCTAGTCAGAAAATCTACCGCTGCCTCTCCTAGACACTTCCATACCTCCACAGGTATATCATCAGGACCAACTGCTTTTCCACTCTTCATCCTCTTCAATGCCTTCCTCACTTCACTTTTACTGAATTGTGCTAGTTTGTGGTCTACAATAGTCACCTCTACTACCCTTGCCTCTTTTTCATTTTCCACATTCATCATTCCACCACCAAGTCTCCTCATCTACTTTCCCTCCAGATGACACACCGAGTACTCTTCTACCTGTCTCCCTGATAGCACTAGCTGTTGTTGTCCAATCATGTGGAAGCTCACCCTGACCACCCAGACCCTTTCTCAGCTCCTCCCTGAAAACTATGCAACTCTCCTCCCTATTCAGCTTCCACCACTTTGTCCTCTGCTCTACCTTAGTCCTCTTCATCTTCCTTGTCACCATGGTCATCCCACAAACCACAATCCTATGCTGTCTGGCTACAATCTCACCTACAACTACTTTACAGTCACTGATCTCTTTCAGGTTACCTCGTCTATACAAGATGTAGTCTACCTGCGTGCTCCTACCTCCGCTCTTATAAGTTACCCTATGTTCCTGTTTTTTTCTGGAAAAAGGTGTTCACTACAGCCATTTCCATCCTTTTTGCAAAATCTACCACTATCTGTCCCTCTGCATTCCTATTCTGGATACCAAATCTGCCCATCACTTCTTCATCCCCTCTATTGCCTTCACCAACATGTCCATTGAAATCTGCACCAATCACCACTCTCTCATATTCTGCATCACTTCATCAAACTCATTCCAGAACTTCTCCTTCTCTTCAAATTCACATCCCACCCGTGGGGCATAGCCACTAACAACATTGAGCATCACACCTTCAGTTTCTAATTTCAGACTCATAAATCTATCTGACATTCTTTTCACCTCTAGGACGTTCCTAACAAACTCCTCCTTCAAGATAACTCCTACTCCATTTCTCTTCCTGTCAGTACCATGATAGTACAACTTAAAGCCTGCTCCTAAGCTTCTAGCGTTACTACCTATCCACCTGGTCTTCTGGACACACAGTATATCCACCTTCCTTGTCTGCATCATGTCGACCAACTCTCTACCTTTTCCTGTCATAGTCCCAATATTCAAAGTCCCTACTCTCAATCCCAGGCTCTTTCCTTTCCTCCTCTCTCTTTGCTTCCGAACACGCACTCCTCCTCTTCTCCTTCTTGTTCTTCGACCCACAGTAGCCCAATTTCCATTAGTACCCTGTAGGTCATCAGTACCAATGGCGGTCGTTGTTAACCTGGTCGTTGACCGATCCGGTATGGTATAGTTATGGTTGACTCACATGTTTGGTTTTGGCAAAAGTTTTACGCCGGATGCCCTTCCTGACGCAACCCTCTGCATTTATCTGGGCTTGGGACCGGCACAGGGAGACACTGCTCCGTGCCCCCCCACGGCAGGCTTGGAGAGACACGGGCCAGTGCCGCCCTGAGGCTGCATTTTTTATACATATATATATAGACACACACACACACACACACACACACACACACACACACACACACACACACACACATATATATATACACATATATATACACACACACACACACACACACACACACACACACACACACATACACACACACACACACGTGCGTATGACATTAATGAAACCTGTGTTTGTTTGTTCAACAGCAAGTGATATGTTTTATTTATTGGTGGTACATAGTTACTTTGTGTCTGACTTTCTCTTGTATTTTAGATTCATACATATGTGTATGAATGGTATGTTTTATGGCATCTGTAATTATTACCCTGTTGAGAGAGGCCAAGATCTTCTCTGTAGGAGGCATTTTCTAAACAAGTGTGATTATCTCTAATGGTTGACTGCTTGAAACAAGTGATGCTTTCAGGGAATATTCCAGTTTGTTCAGTGTTCATATTGCAAGATTATGAATAGAAAATTGCTGAAAAAAAAAAAAAAGATATCATTTGATATGTAAGTTGCACAAAAGCAACCTCTTAAAGGTCCCCTACCTGCAATTCATCCATGCAATGTTCTCAGAACATACCTTGGGATGTAACCAACAATAACATCAAAATCAAGGAGGGTCTTTTTTTTCCTTTCAGCTATTTTCCCAGAAGAGATTAGGTGGGGGATCAATATTATCTATTAGGGATGTTCCAAATGTCTTGCATCATGAAAACAATACATATTAATGTCTAGAAATGTTGAAAGAGAAAGTGTTAAAAGAGGATTGCTGTTGTCAAAACAATGGACAATCTCAAAGACTGTACCTCACAGTGCTCTCTGTTAGAATACAATGTGTTTACTTAATTTATCATTTCATCTTGTAGTTTTAAGATGATGCTGTATTGGGCATCAGATCTCGCATACCAGCCAAGGGTTTCTGTGTTATACCTTGTTAAATGTTAAGCGTAATTGATTTGATTCTTGGGGGCAATATTTCCATCAAATCCTGTCACACTGTGATTGAAGAGTGTTTTCAATTTCTTTGACAGTTAGTGCTTTTATTTATACCTACTAATCATAATTATGGATGGTGTGGCGCAGGGCATTAGAGCAGTCGTCCTATGAACTGATCATTCCTGGTTTGATTCCTTGTTCCTTCTAGCCTGTTGAAGTGTTTTTGCGCAAGATGCTGAACCCGTAACTGCTCCCCTGGCGCTGTTCCTTAGCTGCCTTCTGCTCATGGTGTATCCATGATGGGTTAAATGCAATGCTCAAATTTCGCTGATGTTGTGCTCTATGTATAACTACGTGACAATAAAGGGATTTCTCGCATCTAAATTACAGGGGTGCAGTAAAATAAAATGTTGCATGGTGCCAATGACAATAGACAAGACAAAAAAGTCAAGAAAGACAGTATGAGTGTCTTCTTCTCCTTTTGCTCTACTCCCTTCAGGATCAACCCCCTCCATCTAACCACATTCTCAGTATCTACTTCTCACACCAACTAATTTAATTTCTTCTTTCACTCCATCCATAAATCTTCTCTTCAGTGTTCCTTCTAGACCAGGGGTGGGCAATTATTTTGGCTTGCAGGCAACATTTCTTATTTAATACTTATGCGCGGGCCAACTAGGTATCATGTAAATTGAACAAAATGAAAATTGAAATTTAAAAATGTAAATTTTGGGGCATTTTATACCAACTTTAAAATCATTTATGACCATATCAATGTACTGACATTATTTGGTATGTAATCATCCATGCAAAATTAAACAAAGGAAAAATATTTTATAATTTCTTAATTTAATATTGATTGAAAATTCTCATAAAAGAAAATTGTTTGGCGGGCCAGATAAAAAAGCAAAATGGGCCAGGCCCACAGTCCATAAAATGCCCAGCTCTAGACTTCCTTCCTGACAATTCCAAGGTCCCCAAGATATTTGGATGCAGAAAAATAGTCTAAACATTTAGTGACAGTGTCCTCAAAAGTACCTGTGAGAGAAACGTATATATGCTAAAGTGTGCTGGCATTTCTCCAGTCAGCAGGTCTACCACTGATGAAACATGATGTTGTCTCCTTCAAGTTGACTTAATAAGTTTGCAGAGTAACACACACAGTCACCACTTTCAAACAAATAATTTTTTCCCCCATCAAATATTTACACACTCAATAAGAACACTGAGTCCACTGATCAGTTTTACTATCTCAAGCTTGCAGTATGTGTTGTGTGTATGAGTGAGTGAGGAGGGCCGCAGGGTGTGACATTTAATACTTAAAGTAGAGTAGAAGGTCAAAGATGAACCCCCAACCCACACCACCCCTTTTGATGTCATCTCTCCATCCCATTTTTGATCCTTCCTCCGCTTCCTTTCAGATATTGTGACATCCTGTCAAGCATAGTCTACCGACCTTTACCACCCAGCGTGGGTCATGCAAGAGTGACGCAAAAACACATACACACACAAAAACAGTGTCTCTTGCCAGAACACTTTGCATCTCTTTTTGACCGTGACAAGCGGGTTTTAATGATTCACAGAACATTTGTGGAATCCATTTCCCTACAGTTTAATAACACGTTTTGTTTACACCTTGTACACCTTCACTCACCACATTTAGTTTTGGCACAAACCTTGAAGAACTTTCCTTCTTGAGTGTGATTTCCTTTCTCCTTCCCTATGTTTCTGTTGTGTTATATAAATATCTATGACTAGACAAGTACAGAGAGAGAAATAGAGAGAGCAATATTTCTTTAAGAAGGTAAGAGGGGAAGGAGCATCAAAAAATTCAAAGCTGAATGTCTCAAAATTGCTTACAATGTTGGGAAATCAGTGAACCATTCTTGAATGAGAGTTAATAGGTTCCTTAAGACAGATGGAAAATAGCAGAAAACATAACTAGGATTAATTAATTAATCGACTATTTGAACTATATGATAAGCATTGTGCCAAGTGTGCAGTGCATTTTTATTTGTTTAAAGGGTAAACATCTGATTCTAATCCATTAGCTGGTAAGCCCTCATGCCCTTTAAGAGGAAGGTGCATCAGTAACTCAGGTGCTAGGTCGCAAAGAGAATATGACTACCTTTTATCAGAAGAAGGTAAGATAAGATGGAAATTGTTTTTGCTTCTGATTGCTTCTTTTTTCGCTTTTTTGTTTGATGTTTGTTTGAGATTGAAGATTTGATTGATTTTGATGTTTGTTTGAGATTGAAGATTTGATTGATTTAGATATCAATAGCCATATAAAGTCAAACAATATGATAAAAACAAAAAATATTAAAAAAGTCAAAGACAAAATAAAAATGAATCATACATTCATGCAACTGTTGGACGAGGTGTGTGTTCCTGATAGGAAACTATCGTACTATTTGTTACTTATACATTTGGTGGTCAATGATGATTTCAGTAATGCATCATGCAGTCAGCACCTTTGTGTTTTAAGCTCTTACAATGCTGTACCACCAATTAAGTCAATTGTTTTGTGTTTCCCAGTTTGGGAACAACTTGGATATCCAAAAAAAGTTCTCTAAGCTGTGCCTTCCTGTAAGAAACAACCGCAAACTATACATACAAACTTTACCTCACTGACGCTTTTAATCCAGAAATAAAAATAGATGTATCTGTGGAACTATTGGCAACAAATGAATTTTGTTGTGTGTTTCACCCCCCCCTAAAATAATTCAAAATGTAGTGAGTCATCTATTCTATACTAATGTTCAAAATAGTCATTACAATTTAAAGTTCTTTTTATTTATCTTTTTTTTCCTTATGTTTTCAAAAACTGTCAAAAATTAAACATGTTGAATTCTCTGCTACTGTTTCAATCAGGTGGATAGATTTCTTCTGTGCATTCAGCATTCATGGCTCCCAGCTTGGCCCAGGCATACAGGAGGAGATGGTGGATGGCAATCACAGCCATCATTGAGAATCTTCTCTTCTCTGCCGTTCTGCTCGGCTGGACGTCACTACTCATCATGCTAAAGAATGAAGGCTTCTACTCCCACCTTTGTATTGGTGAGCCCGCCATTCTGACACTTGCTGTGCTTGGTAGCATGAGAAACACTGAAGGTAAAATTTAGATCATAGACAATCTGTCAAATTTTGCAGTTGACTAATTTTAAATGACTGTTTTGCTTTGTATGCATGTGTGTGTGTGTATATTTAGCTATAGCATGAATTTGTGATATAATGATATTTTACCACAACTGGCCGAAGAGCTACATGCTGACAATATCATCTAAAGGAAGCTAAAAATCATCTTTTTAAAATTACATCTTTACACACTGTGTGGAAACGGTTTTGCTTTACCAGTACAGTACCAGAGTTGTCAGGAGCAGTGCTGCCTGAAACAGTCTACATTTAAAACTATTAGTCGTCGTGATTTCCCCCATTCAGCTAATTTGATGATGTGTAATGTTTCTGTTTACTGAAATATTTGTAGATTTAATTAACTAGGTTTTTGGTCAGCAATTTATTGCATTGGGGACAATCTTTGAAGAATTCATGCCTTCCCTGTCTGACAAAAAGTATGCAGTAGAACAGCAGTGACAGTTTTAATTCCAGAACCAGGTTGTAATGTGTTGCATTTTCATAAACATACCTGTCATAATATGGGAATAGCCAAGTTATGGGGGTAACAAAATCAGATTGGCAGTCAACGATGGACTGTATAGAGTTGGCGATATTAATAAAGTAAACACTGTCAAAAGCAAACATCTTGTAGTCCTCCAATGGCTGTATGGAATAGCAAAACAGTTTGGAGAGGCATCCTTTGTCTACAGGGTGGGAACCTTTCCATTCCAGTCCATGACATTTCAACTAATTTTATAGCGAATAATAATTGAATATAACTTTCTCAAACCAAACAAACCAAGGATGTATGGTGCCTACTTTACTGCTTAGTAAAATCTCATCCATGGGCCAAAAAATTTGTGACTGATATGACTCAAAGTGCACTATTTTCCCCGAGTGAGATAAATGTAAATATTTTGGCTGTAAAATTTTACAGTTGTTTGACATGTAAGCCCTGTTTTTCATCAAATCCAATGCAGACAACATCACCAGTGACACCAATGTGACTTCAGTGGAACATGGTGAATGGAGGAGTTGTGTTGAGCAGGAGGAGATGCTAAACCTTGGCTTCACCATTGGCTCATTCCTCTTGAGCGCAGCCACTTTACCCCTGGGAATATTGATGGACAAATATGGGCCACGGCCATTGAGGCTCATTGGAAGGTATTGAAAGCTCATGAAAAGCTCACGCCTTTCTGATAAAATTCTGTCACATTATATTGGCGGGTATGCTAAAAAGATGTGACACACAGTAATCTACCAAAGAAAGTCCAGTGATAATAAAGCTAAGGCATATGTCTAAAAGTGATTCCAGTCATATACACACCCTAATTAAAACCTGACAATCGTGACTGAAATTTGTAGCTTGGGTCATAAAATTGCTTGAGTCCAATGGATTATACAAGTCATTCCTTCTTAAAGTTTATGTTTAAGTGCCGAGGCATATATAATAGCTAATCACCAGCAAAGACCATATTTCTGATTTTTTGGTTTTTGTTTTTTTTTCCTGGTAAAAGCTGGTTACATCTTATTGGTCTGTCATCAAAGTGAAATTCTTTTCATTGTTCATAAGATGGTTGTCAAACCACACAAATCAAATGTATCCTAAGATGATGTGAGGGTGTGTGTTTCAGTTCTTGTTTTGCAGCTTCTTGTGCTATTATAGCAGCTGCAGCTTATGACCCTGAAGGTAAGAGACCCTTAGCTTTCCAGCGAACTCTAAGACTATATGTACTGAATATGTATAGACATTCATGACCTATTTTCCATACTGCATATTAAGGAATGTCATATCAAGAGTCATATATGCCTTAAGAGTTGACTCTTAAAAGACGTTTTACCAGCACTTATCACAGTTTGCTAACCCGGTTTTTCATGGAAATGGCTTTATCTCTGAAAGATCAACCTGTCTTTAAATATAATGAATATAATAAATAAATAAATAAATAAATAAATAAATAAATAAATAAATAAATAAATAAATAAATAAAACACAATTTCACATTGAAAGTATCAAAAATCTGATTCTTAATTTCCACACATACTTCAGCGCTGTCTATCCTCATCTTCTTTGCTGTCTCCTTCAATGGCTTTGGAGGAATCTGCCTGACCTTTACCTCGCTTACGGTATGATTCAAAACATGCAAAAGAAAGCATACAAGCACACACACACACACACACACACACACACACACACACACACACAAAGGCAACATTCTCTGTGTAGTACAGTATATAATGTTAAAACAATATTGTTCATCTGTAAAGGTGCCAACAGCCATCAAGACAAAAAGGACTTAAATCTGGTTCCATTGTTCCTTGATTTGAATTTAATACTCATCAAGGACAGAGTGATGCTGGCTGGCTAGGCAGTTGTTTTGTTGTGGCTGGAGGAGAAGATAGACCTGGGGAAAATTGTCCACAGGTCTCACTGCCTTGTGCATTACATATTACATATCAATGTATCAGTGGTGACATCTGTTTTGTAATGGTAAAGAGATTTACAGCTCTTTGAACAGAGGTTTCTCCATTCCAAACAGTGGCTTGTCGCTTATTCCAAATGACAATTAGATCCAAACTTAATGAATTACAAAAATATACACATCTGTGTATCTATCCTACCATACTGTGCTCTGGCTGACTTAAAGGGGTACTTTTAACTGATGAGCTCTTAATATATAACTTTATTTCAAAGAACTATCAAGAGAATTAGTGTTTGCAAGATTGGAGCTTCATTTACTCGTAATAAAAATCCTTCACTTTCCTTAAAGACAGCTAATTGTACTTCTTAACTATCTTTGATTGATTGTCCAAATCAAGTGTGTTTTTACCCTTTGATATTGTCTATTCTCTTTTGCTCTTGACAAGGGTTTCGTTTATTTAGTTACTAAAACTGGTGAAAAGTATCACATTGTATAAAAATGTATGAACCTAACCAATGTGTGGGAAAGGTAAACTTTCTGAACATCGTGGAATCCGTGCTTGAGGTGCAGTGTTTCATTGTAAACAGGCATTATCTCGGAAATTTGGTCGCCATAGTGATTTTTTTTTCCCTCTGTTGTTACAGCAGGAGAACAAAGCATTTTTTTACACTCAATGAATTTATCACATGATTTTGTTCTTGCTTTCCCCTACAATTCTTATGCTGTCCCTTAATATACGACCTCTCGTGACCATGGTGGGGTTATTCTTTCACTTCAACATGAGTCACATGGATTTTAAAATCAATACATCCGTCCAAACAAAATACTCAAAGAACTATGTTGCTCTGTTCAGTGATGGGCTTAACTGCTCATTATTTTGTACTGTTATGTCCACAGGGTAAATTATATTTAAAGGCCAGGCCAAGTTAACATGAAGATCATTAAGATCATTTACAGAGGGGAGAACAAGTATTTGATACACTGCTGATTTTTCAGCTTTTCCCACTTGCAAAGCATGTAGAGGTCTGTAATTTTTATTAAAGCTTTTCTTCAACTGTGAGTGATGGAATCCAAAAAAAAAAAAATCTAGAAAATCACATTGTATGATTTTTAAGTAATTAATTTGCATATTGTTGCATGACATAAGTATTTGATCACCTACCAAGCAGTAAGAATTGCAGCTCTCACAGACCTATTAGTTCTTCAAGAAGCCCTCCTGTTCTCCACTCATTACCTGCATAAACTGCACCAGTTTGAACTCCTTACCTGTAAGTGGAGATAGTGGACTCCTACAAGTACCTTGCGGTCCTCTTTAACAACAAATTGGACTGGTTGCACAACACTGATACACTCTACAGGAAGGGTCAGAACAGGGTGTTCTTCCTGAGGAGACTGAGGTCGCTTGGCGTCCTCAAAACCTTCTACCAGTCAATGGTAGCCAGCATACTCTTCTTTGCTATAGTGTGCTGGTGGGGCGGTGCCAGGACTGGTGAGGTCAACAGACTCAACTACATAGTGAGGAAAGCTTGTTTGGTGGTGGGACTGAACCTGGACCATCTTCAATCGGTGGCAAAGGACAAATTGGGAGCTATCCTGGACAATCCTTCCCACCCCTTGCACCACAAGCTGTGACTGACAGCACCTCCTTCAGCAATCAGTTCTTCCTATGGTGTATGACTGAACGCTTCAGATGCTTCTTTGTGCCCACGGCCATCACACTGCACAACAGCAGTCTGGCCGGCACACAACTCTGACCGGCTTGAGGTGCATCTGTGCTGCTTCCACAGTCTCACTACCTCACTCGTTCACATGCCATACCCTCATTCTGCTGTCTTTCGTATCTTTGTTGGTCCCAGCAGGCACGCATCCTCCCTATTTTATTCATGTCATTGCTGTTGTCACTCTATTTACAGTATATTGTCATTTAGTTCTGGTTGTATATTTTTCACCCTTACCGCTCCTTTATGTTGTCCATTATTATCCCTGATTTTGTTGCTGCTGTCTATTTATTTGTCACAGTCTTGCTATTTTCTTTCTTCTGTCTCTCTTTTTATATTTATGTTCATATTTATTTTATTTCATTTCATTTTTTTATTTTTTGACATTATAACTGTTACGCTGCTGTGAATTCCCCATAGGGGAGTTTCCCCTGTGGTGATCAATAAAGTTTATCTTATCTTATCTTATCTTATCTTATCTTATCTTATCTTATCTTATCTTATCTTATCTTATCTTATCTTATCTTATCTTATCTTATAAAAGACACCTGTCCACACACTCAGTCAAACAAGCTCCAACCTCTCCACAACAGCCAAGATCAGAGAGCTGTTTAAGGACATCAGGGATAAAATTGTAGACTTGGACAAGGCTAGGATGGGCTATAGGACAATAGGCAAGCAGCTTGTTGAGAAGGCAACACCTGTTGGCACAATTATTAGAAAATGGAAGATGTTCAAGATGACGGTCAACCTCCCCCGGTCTAGGGCTCCAAGATCTCACCTCGTGGCACATTAATGATCATAAGGAAGGTGAGGGATCAGTCCAGAACTACTCGGCTGGACCTGGTCAATAACCTGAAGAGAGCTGGGACCACAGTCTCAAAGAAAACCATTCCGTCATGGATTAAAATCCTGCAGCGCTCAAGCCTGCATATTTCCACGGCCATCTGGAGTTGGCCAGTGACCATCTGGATGATCCAGAGGATCCAGAGGATCCAGAGGAAGGTCATGTCGTCTGATGAGACAAAAGTAGAGCCTTTTGGTCTAAACTGAACTCACCAAGTTTCAAGGAAGAAAAAGGATGAGTAAAACCCCAAGAACACCATCCCAACCATGAAGCATGGAGGTTGAAACATCATTCTTTGGGGGTGCTTTTCTGCAAAGGGGACAGGACGACTGCGCCATATTGAAGGGAGGTTGGATGGGGCCATGTATCGCAAGAACCTGGCCAAAAACCTCCTTCCCTCAGTAAGAGCCTTGAAGATGGGTCGTGGCTGGGTCTTCCAGCATGACAACAACCCGAAACACACTGCCAGGGCAAATAAGGAGTGGCTCTGTAAGAAGCATCTCAAGGTCCTGGAGTGGCCTAACCAGCCTCCAGACCTGAACCCAAGAGAAAAAATCTTTGGAGGGAGCTGAAAGTCCATATTGCCCAGCGACTGCCCTGAAACCTGCAGGATCTGGAGAAGATTTGTATGGAGGAGTGGGCCAAAATCCCTGCTGCAGTATGTGCTCAAGAACTACATGAAATGTCAAATCTCAGTAATTGCCAACAAAGGTTTCTGTACCAAATATTAAGTTTGATTTTCCGATGTATCAAATCCTTATGTCATGCAATAAAAAGCAAATTAACTACTTCAAAATAATACAAGGCGTTTTTCTGGATTTTTGTGTCACTCACAGCTGAAGAGTACCTATGATAGAAATGACAGACATCTACATGCTTTGCAAGTGGGAAAAGCTGAAAAATCGGCAGTGTATCAAATACTTGGTCTCCCCACTGTATATCATGTTGTGGTTTCATTGTAGCTGCTCAGTGAGTCATGCATCTATGATTGAGAGAACAGGTTCCACTGTATTTATATACTGTATCTGCATATTGAGCACTGGCTATTTTACATTCTACTCTAACCCAAGCCAATCAAAAACCAGGTGTTCAACACATCCCTCTCATACCCCCCCCCACACACACACACATACACACACACTGACCGAGACCGTGTCCTGGACTTGACATTGTCATTTTGGCCTCTGCGCTGTCATTCCCGATCTACTCAGTGTGCATCTGTGTGAGTGTATGTCTGTTGTATAATTATTGTGAAACTGTACCACATAAATGGTACAAATTCTCCAGCCACCCTTATAACCTGCCAATACATATGTTACACTGACAAAACTGATTAACACCTTGAAGGAATGGGTTGCTAGAGGCATTTTTATATTATAAAATGACATGTAGTATTGTCTGTTTGTTCAGTGAACCCAGTGAGAAAACCTCTATTGTCAGGGTAGCTGAGGTTGAGGAATGGGTAGGGTTACACTCACACACACACACACACACACACACACACACACAGACTATAAGTAACCAGATCATACAAAACAGATTACTTATATTTTTATTTGTTTGTTTGTTTGTTTTTTTGCTTTTCTGTTGACTGAACTGGTTAGGAAAGTAAATCTCAAAAAAGATTTTTTGTTGTTGTTTTTTTAATCTGATGTCCTGTAACTGTGTTGCGCAACGTGAAAAGCCAGATGGGATTAATTTCAATATACCTTTTGGGGTCACTGATTAGCTGTGTTCCCACAACCCAGATTCCTTTGTTTAGTTATAATCATAATCTTTTTCTTATGGTGTAGTTTCTCAGACTGCTTCAATGCTACTATTCAACCTCAACGATGAAGCAGATATTGAGGGCATATTTAATTTGGTCATCTTGACTGGAAAACCTTAGAGCCATTGGTCACATACTGTCATGAATCCATTAGTATTAACAAGCAGATTAGATTAGATTGGATTAGATTCAATTTTATTGTCATTACACATGTAAGGATACAGAGTAACGATGCAGTTAGCATCTAATGAGAGGTGTAAAACGCTGAAGTGTATTTATACCAAATGTGCAGTATTTACAGATAAGTCCAGTATTAAAGAATAAATGCAATTCTTTTTTTTCAGCTAATGTAAGTATGGTGAATAATTGTTATGTGCAGATTATGTACAAATAGTAAGTGATCAGTTTGATTAACAGATGGCAATATATGGATGGAACTATAACTATACAGATGTCTACAGAAGGGATAATAAAGAGATGTTGTATAAATGATTATACAGAATATATGAATGAAACTATGAATATCCAGGTGTCTTATAGAACTCTACAGAATGGATAGTATATAGAGAGATGCTATATGAACAATTATACAGAATATACAGAGTTTTACAGAATATACAAGTATAAATAGTGTAACCAGATGAACAGCTGCCAGATGCTATTGAAGAGTAGTGAGTAGTGAGAGGAGATTCAATCATTATGGATTATCTGCTGGGGGTAATTATCTAGAATGGACATGTAAGCAGTCATCCCAAAATCTGATAGGAGCAGTTAGTTAAACTGGGCATGGGGGTCTGCAATGTGAAGAGAGCCACGTGCAGTGAGCAGTGTGACTGGCAGCACTCCAGCTGTGTCTATAGTTAGAGTGAAAGTCTGTGGACTCGAGCTCTAGCCAAAAACTGCCATCTGTACAGGCAGAGAAAGTTCACAAGCTCACAAATGCACACCAAGGTACCAGGAAAAACACATACTTCTCTTTTAAAAGTAAGACGCTGAGGATAGAGTTACTTCATGTCTATGTATGCTGTGGCTATCTTTGTGAGAAATCTATTTTGACCAATACAATTGCCATGTGAAAATATTTTAAAAGAGTGTTGTTCCTCAGAGAAAACTTGACTTCCAGAGGTTAAGACGGAGGTTTAAATTGGCCTTTAGGTCACTTTGGTGTCATCTTTCAGTTCAGCACTTTGTTGTGATAGGGTTTAAAGTGTAGTCAGCCCTGATTTGTGGTCATGTGTGACCAAGGCTCATGTGCCCTAATTCCAGTCCTCAGTTGAAAAGCATCAGCAACACCACCTGTTGGTTCATATCCTTAAGTGCACTTTAAGGGCCAGATCAGGTCAAACACAACTGTTTTTACTCTTGTACGCCATGCACTAGCCTTTTTTTTTTACACATCTACCTTTCTCTGTTCCCTTTCATCAAGCTGCCAAGCATGTTTGGAAATATCAGATCAACTATTCTTTCCTTGATGATTGGATCCTATGCTTCCTCAGCAGTCACCTTCCCTGGAGTCAAGGTGTGTCTCTTTCTGTCTCTTGTCCATGTGCGCTCAATCTCCCTCCTTCACACACACACAAACACACACACACACACACACACACACACACACACACACACACACACACATTCTTGTGAAGAGCATGTTTTTTTTGTGATGTTTGCTCTGTGTCTGCTTGAGTTACTCCCAAACCCCCCCCCCTCCAAAAAAAAAATGCAATCAGAATAATTAAAATCCAGTTCAGAAATGTGAATGCCTGTATGTCCCTACATGTGTCATTTTGATCAAGTGTAAAAATAAAACATGGGCAAAATACCTTCTTAGATGAGAATATGATGTTGTAAGAACAACATCATATTCTTTTAATAGAATTGAAACTTATTTTAGAAAACTCTTGAGTTGGAGGAAATATGATAGGACTGCAGAGTAAAAAGATTGGGTAGGTTACTAGTGAAGACAATTTCTGTTTTGTCTTTATGAGCAATAAGGCAGTTCCAGCAGAAAAAAACATTCACAATACAGGTCCTTCTCAAAAAAATTAGCATATTTTGATAAAGTTTCATTATTTTCCATAATGTAATGATAAAAATTAAACTTTCATATATTTTAGATTCATTGTTCACCAACTGAAATATTTCAGGCCTTTTATTGTTTTTATACTAATGTTTTTGGCATACAGTTCATGAAAAACCTAAAATTCCTATCTCAAAAAATTAGCATATCATGAAAAGGTACTCTAAATGAGCTATTAACCTAATCATCTGAATAATAAATTAACTCTGAACACCTCCTCAAGATCCCTGAGGCTTTTAAAAACTCCCAGCCCGGTCCATCACTCAAAACCGCAATCATGGGTAAGACTGCTGACCTGACTGCTGTCCAGAAGGCCATAGTTGACACCCTCAAGCAAGAGGGCAAGACACAGAAAGAAATCGCTAATTGAATAGGCTGTTCCTAGAGTGCTGTATCAAGGCACCTCAGTGGGACATTTGTGGGAAGGAAAAAGTGTGGCAGAAAACGCTGCACAACCAAAGGGGTGACTGGACCCTGTGGAAGATTGTGGAGAAGAGCCAATTCCAGACCTTGGGGGAGCTATGGAAGCAGTGGACTGAGTCTGGAGTAGAGCATCCAGAGCAATCGTGCACAGGTGTGTGCAGGAAATGGGCTACAGGTGCTGCATTCTGCAGGTCAAACCACTTTTGAACCAGAAACAGCGGTAGAAGCGCCTGACCTGGGCTGCAGAGAAGCAGCACTGGACTGTCGCTCAGTGGTCCAAAGTACTTTTTTCGAATGAAAGCAAATTTTGCATGTCATTCGGGAATCAAGATGCCAGAGTCTGGAGGAAGATTGGTGAGAAGGAAATGCCCAAATGCCTGAAGTCCAGTGTCAAGTACCCACAGTCAGTGATGCTCTGGGGTGCCATGTCAGCTGCTGGTGTTGGTCCACTGCGTTTTATTAAGGGCAGGGTCGATGCAGCTAGTTATCAGGAGATTTTGGAGCACTTCATGCTTTCATCTGCTGAAAAGCTTTATGGAGATGAAGATTTCATTTTTTAAGCACGACCTGGCACCTGCTCACAGTGCCAAAACCACTGGTAAACGGTTTACTGACCATGGTATTACTGTGCTCAACTGGCCTGCCAACTCTCCTGACCTGTACCCCATCAAGAATCTTTGGGATATTGTGAAGAGGAAGTTGAGAGACACCAGACCCAACAATGTGGATGAGCTTAAGGCCGCTATCGAAGCATCCTGGGCCTCCATAACACCTCAGCAGTGCCATCGGCTGATTGACTCCATGCCACACCGCATTAAAGCAGTCATTTCTGCAAAAGGATTGCCGATCAAGTATTGAGTCCATAACTGAACATAATTATGTGAGGGTTGACTTTTTTTGTATTAAAAACACATTCTTTTATTGGTCGGATGACATATGCTAATTTTTTGAGATAGAGATTTTTGTTTTTTCTTTACTTTTTTGCCAAAATCATCAATATTAAAACAATAAAAGACTAACTACTTCAGTTGCATGTAATGAATCTAAAATTTATCTAAGTTTAATTTTTATCATTACATTATGGAAAATAATGAACTTTATCACAATATGCTATTTTTTAGAGAAGGACCTTTAGAATAGTCATGCAATGATTCAAGTTCTGATGTTTACATTCTTTATTATAACGTAACATTTAATCTAGAGAATATATCTTGGATGGAAAAATGACAAATGAGGTTGAATATGGTAGATTAGATCATATTAAATTGGATTTGGGTTGTAGTATCCAAGTGATGCTAAACCCGATGACTGACTTAAATTGCATTTCGTTTTGTAAGATTTTTTTCCCCTCAGTTTATCCTTCTGTTTATTTCTTCACCAAGTGCATCCTTCCTTTTCTCCTCTCCTGTCTTCCTTTCAAACCTCCTCATCTTGCCTTCTCTAGCTGATTTATGACCTCGGTGTGTCATTCCGGATCATCATGTGGGTCTGGTCAGGTATGGCCTGCATGGTCTTCCTAAACTGCTTCCTAAACTGGCCCAATGAATCCTTCCCAGCACCAGAGGACATCAGATACACGTCAGTAGATAAACTTGCTTATGACAATCACAAACAACAATACCTGATTAAAAATATGCTGTTAATTGATATGGATGATATTTTAATATGTTGTTGTTGCTTACCTCTGTTGCCGTTGGTTTGACAGCAGTGAATTATAAATTGAGTTCTGTCAAATGAGGATATAAATCAACATTTCATGGTATAAAACAGCCATTAAAATCTTTGTAGTGCTGTGATAACTTAAACTGAAGTAATCATGTGCTCTCAATAGAAAAAGGTTTCAGGTAAAAAATTTGAAAATTGTTATCTTTTTATTTTCTGTCCAACATTTGTATCTTGAATCTTTTTTTCCTGGTTGGAATCAATTACAATCTTCTTTAATTACATGGTGCAACAAAAGGGCTGTTGCACTTGAATTGTGTGATTGACTACCTACCTACTTACCTATCTTCTAATCATGAACATTGTTTCTGGTCACACAAAGTTCTTGATTCAGTAACATAACATATACTTGTTTCTGGTCAACTGGAATCTAGAAAGTTGACTGAGGAATCAGCTAGATTAAAAAAAATAATTGTCATTTTAAAATGTATTAATATTGTTAAGCTGGGGTTAGAGCGAATAGCAAAATGACAACACAAGGTTTTAAAACATTGTTGTATGGGTTAAAATGGCAAAATGCCGTTATAAATTACTCTCAGCACCTGATCCAACTGTGCACAATATAGCAGAATTTTGTAAAGCAATTCATATATATATATATATAAATATAATATTCGCCTTTTTTCTCTTGTTTTAATTTTTATTTCCTTTTATTTATTTTTTTCTTTTTTAAACTTTACTCTTGATGTTAACATTTTCACAAATTTGATGCTGCTACCCTATGTGCTCCCGAATCGCCCCTTGGGAACAAGTAAAGTCATGGGAGTCTGATTCTGATCCTTCACAGTAGTTTGTTGTCCTTTCGGTCCTTCACCCTTATCTGCCCCTTGAAATGGATTTTCTTGTGTTTTCACAAGATAATCTTCCACTCATTACATTACCCCTTTCCAGACAATGTGTTTCCACCAAAAAAGTGAACAAACAATCCAATTTTGACTGGCATGGTTTCTGGAGTGCCCACACATTATCTTTTTTTCCAGTCTGACATCAGCTTGCATGACTCAACTTCAGTAAGGTTTTGAGTTACAGTGTGGGAAGAGTAGAATAGAATAGAATAGAATAGAATAGAATAGAATAATCCATTAATCATCCCATATTGGTGAAATTGTAATTCACATACAGCACAGAGGGGATATTGCAGTGGATGTAGTTAATAATGTACAATCAGGATGGTATAGAAATTATAAAAGATTTAGAATATAAACAATATATAATCAGTATAAAGATCTACAAAAGTGGCAACTAACAACATTAAACAATGCTTAATGTGTATGTCCTCAACTATTGGAGCTCATCAGTGGAAAGGATTCAGAAAACACTTGGAAGCTATTATTTCTGGAAAAATCTAGACTTTGGTTCTTTCTTTTTGCTCTCAACAGTAAAAAGGTGAAGCTGAGCAGAATCGTAACAAAGGACAAGATGACAGGAGACAGACATATTGCCCATGTTACAGTCATGGAGGACACAGTGGGAAATAAGAAGCCAGAGCCTGGACAGTCAGGCCCCAAGACTGACACACGCCAAAGTAAGGAACATCTGTCTGAAATGGTTAATTTTTTTCCTGCAATTCAAAAAAAATCAGTGATCCTTGAAATATCTTTAAGTATGGAAACCTTGGCATGTACTTTTACAATGAAAGTTCAGATTTCATTTCAGCAAAAATGAATCATTTCATAGATGAACAATTATAAACAGAAATAAAAATTATACATATACACACACACATACACATATTCATTTCGTCTACTCCCTTAAGGGGTCGCAACAGTGAATCAACCTCCTCCACCTTGCCCTATCCTCTGTATCCTCTTCTCTCGCATGAACTAACTTCATGTCCTCTTTCATTATGTCTGTTTTCGTGGCCTCCACTACGGGACCAGGCTTTGTTGTCACAGTGCGTTCAGATGTGATCCAAGAAAGACATCAAAACTGTCAGGAACTTATTAGGCAATGAGTGGTTTATTAGAGGTCAAGAAATACACTTACGAGAATTCCCGGGCCCGAATGAATGTCACCCCGAGGGGATCGTTCGCCCTCCCTAGATATCCGCTGAGGCACATTGAGTCGGATGTGCAGATGAGGAAGATTCGGCCCCCCTATGAGGGAGAGTGGGTGATATATACCACCATCTCGATGGTCAAAGTTACTTCCTGATAAGGAGTTGTTTTTCACACTTTTTGGAAGTGGAGAACCAGGTGTACCAGTCTGTGTCTTGGACTGGGCCTCAGGATATGTCATTGTTAGTGCGCGGGGGGTGTTAGTGGAAAAATACAAAGTTGGGTGTACTTTTGTCATCACATGATGCGTTCCCGCACGTGAATCGCACGAGATTTTTAACAATTACATCCACAAATGTTCTCTGTTTTCTTTCTGTGGACCTAATGCCTAGTAGTCTCAACCCTAGCATATTCACTATCCATCCTCTGTACGTAACCAAACCATGTCAGTCTGGCCTCTGTCCTTTCAAAACATCTCACATGTGCTGGCCATCTGATTGACTCATTCCTGACCCTATCCATCTATTTCAAATTTCAACGAGAACCTTCCACTGAGAACCTCAACATCTTCATCTACAGCTCTGCTTCCTGCTTTTTCTTCAGTCTTCAGTCAGTCGCCACTGTCTTGTGCCCCTATCCTGTCTTTCAAGGTCTTTTATCACAAATTACCACTTTTCTCCACCCACTCTAACCTGCTTCAACATATTTCTCCACCTCTTTTCCACAATCTCCATTGCTCTGGAGTGTTGACCCTAAGCACCTAAAATCATTCACCGTCATTATCCCCATTCTCCTGTATTCTTACCTTCACCTCTCTAGATTTTCTTCCACCTGCTCCACAGACCACAGTGTTTTCTGTAAACATCATGGTCCATCGAGATTCCTGTCTAACCTCATCTGACAGCCTGTCCATCAGGAGGTGGCTCAGAGCTGACCCCTGATGTTGTCCCACCTCCACCTTGAAAATGTCTGTCCCGCTATTGAGAACATCTGATGTCTTCAGCTTGTTCATTCCCTCCAAACATGATTGTCTTCCCTCTTTTTATATCCCTCCACACTTATCCATTTCAAATGACATCCTGATGTCATGGGATAATGGGAAGCCATGTCTTGCACATTCATGCCATAAAACTTGATGTCGTGTTCGTAGTGAATGTAGCTAAGTGTCAGCCCAATTCTGAAGCGGTCTCCAAAGAAACTCCCGGCGATGATCTTAGTGAGAGGGCTCAGGCCTATGTAGAACAGCAGTGCATCCCCATGAAAAATACAATTTCTGATACTTACATCTGCATTTGGCATTGAGTTACCTTCAAGATATGTCTCCCAAGACACACACACACGCACTCACGCACTGTACATACAGCCAGACTGATGGCTGTATGGACAGTCATCTGTACTTAACTGATGTTTAGGTCCCAGAAAAATATTTGATGTATTTCGCAGAATATCCCATCCTTGTCCCATGGTCCTCATTAACTGAGTTATTTATTTTCGTCTGTCTCTTCATCCCCTCTCAGGCTCTGTGCCACTCCGTCATTCAATGTGCTCTCCTATCTTCCTGTGGAGTCTCATTACTATGGCAATGACCCAACTTAGATTGATCTTTTTCATGGGTGCCATGAACAAACTGCTGGAATTCCTTGTAACCCATAGAAACCCAAACCGTAAGAACGTTTTTGTTGATTGTACTTGATCTGTACTTTAACTCTAGCTAAATAAATCTAGTTCTCATTTTTTCAAAATATGAAATGCATAATGCATTTATTATCTGGTTTTCTGGACTGTAATAATTTAATTCCTGATCTCTAATCTGGTTTGTGATAATATATTACTATTTGTTTCTAATGAGTAAATATTGTCTCTTTCAGCAACCAAGGAGATGCAGCTGGAGGTAAAAGAGAAAGGTAAAAGTCAAGATGGTCAATGCATTGAAAGATCATGTATATAACTAACCTCATTTTAATGGACCAACTAAATGGAATTCTTAGGATTAAAGCATTTTTTTCAATAACTGTGTTCCAGATTTCCAGAGAGAGCAATTAAACAATAAGGAAACTGTATTATATTATCATTGACTGAATTGTCAAAAATAGATATACAATGGCATTCAATTCCAGATCTTACGCAAAAAATTGAAATAGCTTGGATATGTTTAGAATTCAGAGTCATCTAGCATGGAGAATTCATGGCTGACTGTGGGATCATTTACGGATGGTACTTGTCAGATTATCAGAATTTAGTGTATCAAAGAACAAAATGGCTAACCAGCACCAGCAACAATTCATACAGAAGCAGATATATTCTATTAACTGTTGCAAGGAAATATTTTTTAACTGCCATTTCTCGTACCTAGGAAAGAAGAAATAATTTAATTTGTATGCTATCATGTTTGAGTCTGAAGAGATCCAGACACATCTGTGTTTGTGAGGTAATAGTACTGATGCAGTCAAACGTGTTTTGTTTGTTTGTTTGTTTGTTTTTCATTTTATTAAATGAAAGGGAAATATTAACAAATCAAATACGTTTTTTCACTTAATCTTAACCACACTCCCAACAGTTTTGATATCTAGGCTTAAAAAAATGTATTTGACTATTGTGACTTCATCAAAACAGCAATAAGGTTTGAATGGATTGTGTGAAAATTGTCAATAGTCGTGTGGCCAACTCACACCTGCCCATTTTGAGACAATATTGACTCAAAGGCGTTCTGTTAGCTACCGGCTAAGAAACTGCCACCGTTTTTTGTTATTATTTCTGTGAAGGCAACACCTTGGGCTGTTTTAATATAGATATAGAACATCCTTATTTTGCAAATGATGTAAATGAATGTATCAACTTGTATTTGTCATCATCGTCGCAGAAGAAAGTTTCAGATTTCTCGCTCATCACTTTGTGTTCTATGAACATGTGTGATGATCTTCATTGTCCACACATAGATGTATTTATTTGTAAGGCTGTTCTCTGTCTTCTTCTCGTCTACCCTCTAACCCTAATTGATGAGAGGAGCTTTGGATGAACGTTGTGCCCAGGATATTCTCTTGCTTTTTGTCTTAGTGGGAGAACTCAACCAGGAAAAAAAGGTATATACTGTGTGTCCAGGAGACCAGGTGGAAAGGTAGTAAGGCTCGAAGCTTAAGAGCAGGCTTTAAGTTGTACTATCATGGTACTGACAAGAAGAGAAATGAAGTAGGAGTTATCTTGAAGGAGGGGTTTGTTAGGAATGTTCTGGAGGTGAAAATAATGTCAGATGGACTTATGAGTCTGAAACTGGAAATTGAAGGTGTAATGCTCACTGTTATTAGTGGCTATGCCCTGCAGGTGGGATGTGAATTTGAAGAGAAGGAGAAGTTCTGGAATGAATAAGATGAAGTGATGCAGAACATTCCCAGAAATGAGAGAGTGGTAATTGGTGCAGATTTCAATGGACATGTTGGTGAAGGCAATGGAAGGGGTGAAGAAGTAATGGGCAGAATTGGTATACATGTTAGGAACGCAGAGGGATAGGTGATGGTAGATTTTGCAATGGATGGAAATGGATGTAGTGAACACCTTTTTCCAGAAAAAACAGGAACATAGGGTAACTTATAAGAGCGGAGGAAGGACCACGAAGGTTACCTCTTGTATAGACGAGGTTACCTGAAGGAGATCAGTGACTGCAAAGTAGTTGTTGGTGGGAGTGGAGCCAGACAGCATAGGATGGTGTTTTGTAGGATGACTCTGGTGACAAGGAAGATCAAGAGGACAAAGGCAGAGCAGAGGACAAAGTGGTGGAAGCTGAAAAGGGTGGAGGGTTGTATGGTTTTCAGGGCGGAGTTGAAAGAGGCTCTGTACAACAGGTCTGGGTGTCAGGGTATCACACCTGGGTCCAATTTGTAATCGGCACCAGCTGCAGCAGATGCCGCTAATCAAGATCCCTATAAAGGGCAGCGGCACGCTCTGTCTGGCGCCGGGGGATTGTGGCTCTCACGGACCCTCGCGGAGCCCTGCCACGACCGGAAACCCAACCCAACCCAACCCAACCCAACCCTGCCCTGCCCTGCCCTGCCCTGCCCTGCCCTGCCCTGCCCTGCCCTGCCCTGCCCTGCCATGACCGGACTCAGCTGGCCGGTGTAACATTGGACCCTGACCCTGCTGTGACCCTTCCTTACCCCGTTATGACCGGACCCAGCCGGCCGGTGTAACGTTGGGCCCTGATCCTGCCGAGACCCTTCCTGCCTTCACCCCAAACCATCTCAGTCTGGCTTCTCAGACCTTCTCTCCAAAACATTTAACATGTGCTGTTCCTCTGATAGACTCGTTCCTGATCCTATCCATCCTGGTCACCCCCAAAGAGAACCTCAACATCTTCATCTCTGCAAACTCTAGTTCTGCCTGCTGTCTTTTGGTCATTGTAACAGTTTCTAGTCCATACATCATCGCTGGTCTCACCACTGTCTTGTACACCTTTCCTTTTAATCTGGCCGATAGTCTTCTATCACATGGTACCTCTGACTCATGGTACCACACTCTCCGCTGCTCTGGACTGTTGACCTCAAGTACCTGAAATCCTCCAACTTCTCCAACTCCTTCAAGATAACTCCTACTCCATTTCTCTGCTTGTCAGTATCATAATAGTACAACTTAAAGCCTGCTCTTAAGCTTCTAGCCTTACTACCTTTCCACCTGGTCTCCTGGACACACAGTACATCCACCTTCCTTCTCTGCATCATGTCAACCAACTCTTTACCTTTTCCTGTCATAGTCCCGATATTCAAAGTCCATGTGCTCAGTCCCAGGCTCTTTCCTTTCCTCCTCTCTTTCTGCTTCTGAACAAGCACTTGTCTTCTACTTCTTGTTCTTGTTCTTCGACCCACAGTAGCCCAATTTCCATTAGTACCCTGAGTGTCATCAGTACCAATGGTGGTCAGTTAACCGGGTCTACGACCATTAAGATTATCGCATACTCAGCTATATATAACCAAAATATCTTGTCTTTCCTTTGTTTTGGTGTAAAGAAGTACAAGAACGTTAGGAAAATCTTGAAATTTAATGTACAATCCTTTTACAAAATATTTCATGAAACACCTCAAAAAAAAAGCATATTACAGGGTGCCAAGAGAGGAACTGTAGTATTGTATGAGGAAGTCTGGAGTGGCAGAGAAGTATGTCAAACTGGTGCAGGACATGTATGCTAGCTGTGAGACACTGGTACGGTGTGCTGTAGGGGTAACAGAGAAGTTCAAGTTGGAGGTGGGACTCCATCAGGTATCAGCTCTGAGCCCCTTCTTGTTCGCAATGGTGATGGATAGGCTGACAGATGAGGTTAGACAGGAATCCCCATGGACCATGATGTTTGCGGATGACATTGTGATCTGAAGTGAGAGTAGAAAATAGGTAGAGGAAAATCTAGAGAGCTGGAGGTATGCTCTGGAAAGGAGAGGAATGAAAGTTAGTCGGAGCAAAACAGAAGTTGGAGGATTTCAGGTACTTGAGGTCAACAGTCCAGAGCAGCGAAGAGACGGGTCCAAGCAGGTTTGAATGGGTGAAGAAAAGAGTCAGAGGCACCATGTGATAGAAGACTATCGGCCAGAATAAAAGGAAAGGTGTACAAGACAGTGGTGAGACCAGCGATGATGTATGGACTAGAAACTGTTACAATGACCAAAAGACAGCAGGCAGAACTAGAGTTTGCAGAGATGAAGATGTTGAGGTTCTCTTTGGGAGTGACCAGGATGGATAGGATCAGGAACGAGTCTATCAGAGGAACAGCACATGTTAGATGTTTTGGAGAGAAGGTCCGAGAAGCCAGACTGAGATGGTTCGGTCATGTACAGAGGAGGGATAGAGAATATATTGGTAGACGGATGCTGGAATTGTAGCTGCCGGGCAAGAGGTCTCGAGGAAGACCAAAGAGAAGATTTATGGACGTAGTGAGAGAGGATATGAAGGTGGTTGGTGCGAGAGAGGAGGATACGGAGAATAGGGTTAGATGGAGAAAGTTGACTCGCTGTGGCGACCCCTGACGGGAAAAGCCGAAAGAAGAAGAAGAAGATTTGTATATTTGCAGAGAGCTATGGCAGCGAGCAACAGAAAAGTCTCCAGGAGCTCAGCCACTGTTCTTCCAGAGAGCGCCAAAGTCATGTACGACACCAAAGGTGTATTTGGAATGTGTAAAGATAGTAACTGATTTGCCCATGGCTAATCTACAGGCTTCAGTGAGTGCAACCAACTCTGGTGCCTGGGCTGAGAAATTACATGAAAGCAGTTCAAAGCAGAGAACATTGTGATCTAAAACAAAAGAAAAAACATGATGCGGAGCCATTAACATCTAGCATCATGTCAGAGTTGGGCAGAGGCGTGTCAAGTAAGTCAGGGAGTGTAAGAGGGGAATAATCCGCTATGTCTCTTCAGGCTGCAAAGGCCTTCTCTGCAGCAGCCACCGCACGGAGACAACGAGGAAGGCTTGCCGCAACGGGATCCAGTTTCAAAGAGAAGTAAGCAACAGCCTAGAAGTAGGCAACAGTGGAGCTTGTCACCATACCATCGTAACAGCACTGAGGTCATTGAACCCCTCGTTCATCCACTGTTTGAGTTACTGGTTTAGTGGGGTCTGGAAGGCCCAGGCATGGAGGGGACTGTGAGGTGTGCTTCATATCAGTGCCCTCAGGTGCCCACAATGCAATCAGATGGTGCCTAGCTATGACTGTGGATTATGGCCTGTAGCAGTGTCTCCATCTTGGAGTAATTTGGAATGAAACAGCGACAATAAGAGCACATTCCTAAAACAAAGTCATTTGTTTTGGTTTGGGCAATGACCCGATGGCCTGGATACCCTTGGGGAGAGGGTCTTCCCCAGACTGCAGAGCACATGGCTGAGAAATGTCACTTCCTGTTTAACAAACTGAAGTTTAGAGAGAATGTCCTTGTGTCCTTCATCAGCTAGATGTTTAAGAAGAGTCACAGTGTCTGCCTCACATTGCTCACGTGTAGGTGCGGTATTGAAGGAGAGCTGAGCCCTCAGTAAGTGTGTCTGTGGAGAGGCTTTCACACAGAGCCTGATTATATATGATATACTCACAATAGCCCTGGCACAGTCGAGTAAAGGTAAAAAGGCTTATCGTTGAAAAGCGAACCAGAACTGGTTATCTTTGTGAAGTGGTATGCTAAAAAATGCGTTGGAGAGATCTACTACTGAGTGGAGTGGAGCTCTTGCGTGAACTGCAGCATTGACAGCGCTGAGGTCCTGGATGAATCTGCATTTATCAAGTGGTTTATCATGGATCTTCTTTACTGGAAACTTTAATGGAATGGGGGGCTGGCCAAGGCAGCAGTTGGTCAGGGAAGGGATAGGACAGACATGTCAAGGAGAGGATACTTCACTCCTGTCAGAAAGGGATACAAAAAAGAGGGCCAGGTTTTATCTGCTTTCTATACTCATTCCCTACTTTCCTGTTTTGCCTTTTCTACACACGTCCGAACCATCTGCAATTGCTTTGTCTGTCTACGATTACACACAGCTTTCCACATTTTCCAACATTCCAAATCCTTATCAAAAGTAGATCACAGGTCCGATCTTCATCAAGTTTATGAAGCCTCGTTAAATTCTCCATATATGGAGAGCAGTGACGTGCAGTAAGGTGCATGGCTGGTGAGGCACTGATGTCATCACAGTCAGACTTACAAACATATAAACCCGACAGAGTAGCTTATTCACCATTTTATTGGCAGCAGTTGACGTGTTTTGTTTAATATATCATATCAGCATTCTTTATATATACAAACTGCGGCATAGAAAAAAGCACATGTAAAAAAAGCGTTATTATCTCTTACCTTTACTTATAAATGAAGTCCATGCGCCGCTCCTTCTGAAGCATCGATAACTTGCTTGTAGAAATCTTTCATTTCTTTCTTCAGATTTGAAAGTCTCTGTCTCAATGGAAATCACTGCCAGTGAAGACAGTCTTACTTGATCGATCCTGTTCCGACTGTATGTTTTGAGTCTTTCCAGTTCCGAGAATGACGGCTCCACCGATGCTGTCGTAGCCGGAACGATGACCACCGGCTGGAGCAATTTTGTCGCCTCAGGAACAGTTTGAATGAGATCCTTCTGGGCCAAAAAGTTGAGAAGCTGCCCAGGAGATTTACATTCATCCCTCACCGTTTGTGAGCTATACAGCCCGATGAGATCAGCCAAAAAAATAGCTGTATGGTTGCACTTAACTTGCTAACTGTTTACTGTAGCTATTCTTCTGTACGCAGGATTAGTAAGAAGGATCCCTGTGATCAGCGGCGCACCCTACCATGAGGCACCGTCAGTACGTGCCTCACTTAATGTCTCTTTGCAGTCGTTTTATGATTATGTGAAACACATTACAGTTGTTGACAAAAAACATTAGGCACATCAGCCATGCTATGGAAATTTAGCTCATATATTAAAAGTGTTTTTTTTAATAGTGACATCCACAGAGACAGCAATACGGTCACACGTCGCGGTGGGGCGGACTCGGGCAGGGAACCACACCTCAGAGCAGAATCTGGGTTGAAAGCGCTTTATTATGTGGAACGGCAGGTAGGGTGTGGCTGGTAAGCCCCTGGCCCCGAGACAGAGTTGCACAGGGCTGGGTCTCCCCAGGACGGGTTGCAGGACAGGTGGCAGGACGGGCCCCCAGGCAGAGGGGTGAAGGCAAGAAGGGTCACGGCAGGGTCCAATGTTACACCGGCCGGCTGGGTCCGGTCGTAACAGGGTAAGGAGGGGTCACAGAAAGGGTCAGGGTCCAATGTTACACCGGCCAGCTAGGTCCGGTCGTAACATGGTAAGGAAGGGTCACAGCAGGGTCAGGGTCCAATGTTACACCGGCCGGCTGGGTCTGGTCGTAACAGGGTAGGGGTCCGGTCGTGGCAGGGCTCCGCCGTGGTCTGTGAGAGCCGCAATCCCCCGGCGCCAGGCAGAGCATGCCGCTGCCCTTTATAGGGATCTTGATTAGCAGCATCTGCTGCAGCTGCCGCCGATTACAAATTGGACCCAGGTGTGATACCCTGACAGTACCCCCCCCCCCCAATGGCCGCCTCATGGAGCCGGCCTGGGTGGGTGTGGTTCTGAGTCCATGGTGGCCAGGGGATTCTGTCACGCGTCGCGGGGGGGCGGACTCGGGCAGGGAACCACACCTCAGAGCAGAATCTGGGTTGAAAGCGCTTTTTTTTGTGGAACGGCAGATAGGGTGTCACTGGTAAGCCCCTGGCCCCGAGACAGAGTTGCACAGGGCTGGGTCTCACCAGGATGAGCCCCAGGCAGGACGGGCCCCCAGGCAGGGTGGCAGGACGGGCCCCCAGGCAGGGGGGTGAAGGCAAAAAGGGTCACGGCAGGATCTCAGGAAGGGTCACGGCAGGGTCCAAGGTTACACCGGCCGGATCCGGTTGTAACGGGGTAAGGAAGAGTCACGGCCGGCTGGGTCCAGTCGTGGCAGGGCTCCACAGTGGTCTGTGAGAGCCGCAATCCCCCGGCGCCAGGCAGAGCGTGCTGCTGCCCTTTATAGGATCTTGATTAGCAGCATCTGCTGCAGCTGGCACCGATTACAAATTGAGATCAGGTGTGATACCCTGACAAATACGGTCTCAGTGCATAGCATGGCAGCACAGTTAGCAGAATCATTGCGCAATCCATAGTTGGTTCAGCTGGTTGCCGCGTCACCACACATCCCCTCTTCATATTTGAACGGCAAATGTGATTTTTTTTTTTTTTGCGATTTTGAAAAAAAAACAACTAAAAATGGTGAAGCTACATGGAAAATAACTTTATAGTACAAATCACTGAATAAATATAACCATTTAACTTATTTTTTCATTTTGCATTTTTTCTTTCCGTGACTGCATGTCACTGATGGAGACTAATGGGTACCTACAAAATTTTCCATTACAAGCACACACCCCTTTCTTTTAAAGAGGGTGACTACTTGTCCCCAAATCCAGGAGCACTGTCAAACAAGACAGCCCAACAACATCTCGAACCTTGAGAACCATGCCAACAACAAGCTTTTTAACCACCTTAGTGACTTCAGCACCAGAGATAGGCGAGTTGGTAAAAGGGTATTTGAAGTATAACTCCTCCAACCCACAATATCATGAGTAAAGGTCAGCAGCGACCCATCCCCACCATTCACTGTGTTGATGGTGCACTGCTTACCCCTTCTGTGCCACCAGATGGTGGACCATAATCTCTTAGAAGCCATCTGGCAGTCATTGTCTATGGCCTCACTAAACTTCTCCCATACCAGAGTTTTTGCCTCGACAACTGCTGAAGCTACATTCTCTTTGGCTTGCCAGTACTTATCAGCTGTTTCTGAAGCTCCACAGCCCAAAAATACTTGATAGGACTACAGCATCCCTCATCACCAGTGTCCACCAAAGGATTTTGGGATTACCAGCACAACAGACACAAACCATCTTACAGCCACTGCTCCTGACATCTGTCATGACAATGAAGGAACAGAACACGGTTTACTTGGATTCAATGTGCTTCAACTCCCCAGGGATGGGGTCGACCTACTGTCAAAGAAGAGAAATTAAGGTCTTTCTACCAGGCAATTCAACTAGATATTCCCAGCCAAGATAGGCCTGACCAGCCTTCCTACCCAACCCGGCTCAGCATCAGATCAGCGCTAGGTGGTGAGCAGTTGACTGCTCTGCCCCTCTCTTTACCCAAGTGTCTCAGACATGTGGCTGGAAGTCTGATGACATAGCCATAAAGTCGATCATTGAACTCCAGCCTGGGGTGTTCTGGTACCAAGTGTACATGCTGCATGGGCACCCTTGTGCCTGAACATGATGTGTGTTATGGACAGTCTGTGACAAGCATAAAATTCTGGTAGAACAATCAGTTTAGTTTGTCAGACATTCCAATCACACTTCCTGGTCTTATTTTCATTAACCCATGTGCGATGAAATTCCTCAGCAGAAAGGAGTCCTAGTCAGGAGCACTTGTAGCTCTAGCAAACCCCAAAAGAACTCCAAAAATGGTGGGTTCCTTGAGCTGCTGTTTGTTGCATAGCTATAGTCAACATTCAGAATCTGTCCACCAGCCTGAAGAAGGAGGGAGGTACCCTCTTGTCCACTCTAGTGTACCCCAACATACAGGCCAAGGGGCAATACCCACACCTGCTCGACACCTCTAACTCCAAAGTAGACGAGAGTCAAACCCCTTCAAGGAGGCTGGTTTTGGAGCCCAAGCTGTAAATTTGATTGAGCCAAACTAAGCCACAATATCTCAGCCTCACACACCTACTATGGCTCCTAACCCACCAGAAAAGGGACACTCCATGTCCCTGGGACCAGCTTCTGCAGCCGAGGGTCATAGGGCCAAGGTCCCTGCTTTAGACCACCACGCTCCTGCACTGCACCCAAAACCTTGACCCCCTACCTTTGGCTAGTGGACCCATGGGAAGGGGGACCCATGTTGTCATTTTGGGTTGTGCCTGGCAGGATTTTATAGTTGCAGCCTCAGCTACCAGGTACTTACCCTTTGGCCCTATCCCTGGGCCTGGCTACAGAGAGGGGTTCTGGTGACCTGTGAACAGGCTAGAGAAAATGTGGTATAAAGATTTTGTTTCTTGTAGGGGGTCCTCTGAACCACAAGTCATCTAGTCCCGAGTCTTGGGGGACCCTTCCAGCCCCCAGGATCATTGGCCACACAAACAGCTCTACCACTATAAGGTGGCGCCACGAAGAGGTGTTTCATCAAATTAACGTTGATTCCTCTTTTTTAATGTACACAAAGAATAGGTATTACAATTATGTAAGGTATTACAGCAATTACATCAATGTCAGTTAATGTAATATAATTATAATATAATTAGTATAATTATTATATGTGAACATAATTGTAGTCATGCTACAGTGAGGTGTTACTCAATATTCTCTCAAAAGTAATATTTCCTTTCTTATTGTGGTTACTAGGATGTGAAGCACACAGCATAGATTTGTCCAATGAAAAGGATCAAAATACAAGTTTGACCACTTGGGGTGAATGTCCATTATTTCCCAAAAGATCCAGGCAGTTGTTAGTAACCTTAATTTAGCAAACAGATCAAAATAAAGCCTTGGTGGGGGGAATTAATGCCTTTTCTATTTCATTTCATCCTCTTCATACAGATGTAATGCTTTCTTGTACTATTACTGTTGAGATTTAGGATGTATTTGTTTCTTACTGATAATACTTAATGTAATAGTGTAATAGTGATGCTAGACTTCAGTGATACAACTTTAGTGTGTGAGTGACAGAGTGAATGGTTGTCTGTCTGTATATGTGGCGATGCAGATGACTGGTGACCAGTAGAGTGTACCCCGCCTCTTGCCCGATTGCAGCTGGAATTGCAGCACCTCCGTGACCCTGAGTAGGATAAACAGCAGACAATGGATGGATAGTAGCCAAATCTATAGAATATTCTTTTATTCATCCTACAGTGGGGAACCTTTTACATCTACTTGATATTACTGCGTCCACCTTAGCCAGATCCATTTCTGGGCAACGATATATCCCAGAAGGAAAAGAAGTGCATGTGGAACTTATACTTCTCTACTTTGATAAACTGGGAGGTCTCCAGCAGGTGTTCGAGGACTGTCTCGATATCGTGGATTTGTTCCTTCTGGGAAGTTGAAAAGATAAGAATGTTATCCACATAAACAAGATGAACTTGATGCTCAGGTATTAGAGAATGTTCATTAATGCCTGGGAGACTGCTGGGACATTCATAATGTCTGGTGGGTTCATTAAATTCAGTCTTCCATTAGTCACCCTCTCGGTTGCAGACAAGGTAGTAAGCATTGCAGAGACCGTTGCCCTGTGGAGTGACTCAAAAGCTGTGGGTACTGATTCTTGTTGGTCATGTCGTTTAAGTCCTTGATAATTGATACAGGTGCGCAGGTTCTTGTCCTTCTCCACAAAGAAAAGTCCTGCTCTGGTTGAAGGACTGATTATCCTAGCAGCCTAGCCACCTCCCCCTGGGAGGTGAGGTGCCAGGCCTCAAGTCAATGGAGCAATCATATGGGTGATGAGGAGTTAATAAAATTGTCTTAGCCTTATTGAATACTTTCTGGAAATCATGGTACTCTGCAGGGCCTCTGGTCATCAGGAATTGAGGTGTGTAGCCCCCTCCGAAAGAGTCTTTTAACCAGACCTGGTGGCAGGAGTTGCTCCAACAGAGAATGACCCCTGTGGCGTTGGTCTCTGCAGCTCGTCATGCGCATGATCTCTCCCAATTGGAGCTAACATTATCTGAACAATGTCTGGTCAGATGTAGGAGACATTATTTTGTTGTTTTATTGTAATGACACCTGGTGGCAGACTTTTGCACTTTTGTGGCACACCAAGGCCTAAATGGCCCAAGTGGCTCACCAGTGCCAATTAGGCAAGCCTTTGCATGAGACAAAAAACTGTGATCAGGTCAGAGTTGGAAATGTTTGGAGACACCAGCAGGCAAATGATTTTCAATTGATTGATCGATTTATGTTTTAGAAAGCTTAAATAAATACAGAATTTCATTTACTATTTTGTTTAGAAGAATTTGATGAATATTTTAGTTCCCATTAAACATACTTAAGGGATAGAAAACCTTTCTTGGAATCTTGGAATCTATTGAAACCCCTGAGGGGTCTGACTTAAGTGACTTATTAGAAGGCAGTAAATAGTTGAAAAATCACTCTGCTTTTGGAATTACTTGTTGGAGATGTTTTGAGACACCAGCAGGCTTTTTTTTTCAACTGACTGATTGACTTAGGCTTGGGAAAGTTTAAGTAAATACAAAGTTTCAATTACTATTGTTTGGAAGAATTTTAGTTCATTATACATAAGGAATAAAAGACCTTTCTTGGAATCCATTGAGGCATTTTAATGAAGTGACTTATTGGAAGGCACTACAGTAGCCCGCTCCAAAGAAGTCTTTCAAGAAGATCTGGTGGCAGGTGTTGTTCCAGAGGAAAATGACCCCTGTGGCATTGGTCTCTGTACCTAGTCCAGCATGCGCATCAATCTCAAATTGTAGCTTATGCTGTCTGAGTGTCTCAAATCAGGTCTGTGGGGGGGTTGTGGATCTCTGTCTGGCCAGATTTTACTGAAACGGGAAGTGTGTGGACCCAATCACAACAATGAGTACTCCACACCATGAGAAAGAGTTCAAGGGCTTTAGTCAGGCTGGTTCAGTACCAGTGAGGCCTGACAGGAAACCACTGGGTCATCTTGCATCGCAAAGAATAATCTGGCAACAGTATGAGTGTGGACCTGGTTCAAATGGAGGAGAGTTGATTGTCATTGATGAATAGCAGCTATGTATCCAGGTGAGGTGAATAAATGAGGATGATGTGGGTAAGCCTGGCAGGATGAAGGGCGGAGGCAGGACTAATGGAGAAATCATGAGTGAATCGTGACAAAAACCTCACAAGATTTTAAACTTTTTTTTTTTTATGTGGGGATGGTATGAAGGTAGGCTCTTCCACCTAACAGCAAGTTTTCTGTTCGAAGAGGGGACCTTTTCCAGTGAAGATTGCGTGTTGTCATTTGTATGGATTTCCTCCATGAGCTCTGGTTTCCTTCCGCACTCCAAAAACATGCAGTAGATTAATTGGAGACCCTGAAGCGCTCAGGCGTGCCAGTGAGACATCCACGGTTGCTTGTTGATATACATGGCCCTGTAATTGACTAATAACCAGTCCAGGTTGTTCCCCGACTTGTCCCCAATGACAGTGGATTAAGCAGTATAGATAATGAATACGCTTTTAAAAAAAAAATCTAAATGTTTTTGGGGACTTGTTTACAAATCTTTCTGTCTTTCCCCAGTTGGTTTCTACTCCTCTATCTTCGGTACAATGCAGCTGCTGTGTTTACTTACTTGTCCTTTGATTGGCTACATCATGGACTGGAAGATGACGGAGTGTGAAGAGGAGAATATCAATGAACTTACAGAAAAGAGGTAGGGAAAAGTTTGTATGTGTTTATGGAACATTGCATAATCTAGTAAATCCAGATTTGGTGGAACAATATTAACTGTGGGGGGCAAAGAGTGATGAAATCAGATTAGATATTTATCTATAATTATTAAGTTGTCGTCATGACACCCACACAAAAAATTCAGAGGAGTTAGTAAAATTGTTCTTTTTTTTTTTTTTGTCCTTAGTTTCTTTACAAATGAAGGAAATCTGCAATATTTTATTTAAAGTTTCCCATCAATACAATATTGCTGTCATTTTAGCCAATATAATGAAACAGCAGAACACCAAAACTTTTGTTCGTAGTCGGGTTGCGGGGGCAGCAGCAGGAACAGGGAGGCCCAGACTTCCCTCTCCCCAGCCACATGGTCCAGCTCTTCTAGGGCAACCCCAAGGCTTTCCAAGGCCAGCGTTGAGACATAGTCTCTCCAGCGTGTCCTGGGTCTTCCCCGTGGTCTCCTCCCAGATGACCATGCCTGGAATACCTCCCCCGGGAGGCATCCAAGAGGCATCCTGACCAGATGCCCGAACCAACTCCTCTGACTCCCCTAGGTGGAGGAGCGGCGACTTTACTCCGAGCTCCTCCCGGTTGGCTGAACTTCTCACCCTATCTCTGAGGGAGGGTCCGGCCACCCAATGGAGAAAACTGATTTCGGCCACTTATACCCGCAATGTTGGTCTTTCCGTCACTACCTAAAGCTTGTGACCCTAGGTCAGGGTAGGAATGTGGATCAACCGGTAAATTGAGAACTTCGCATTGTGGCTCAGCTCCATCTTCACCATGACCAACTGGTACAGTCGGTATCGCTGCAGACGCTACATTAAGCTGCCTGTCAATCTCCCACTCCATCCTTCCCTCACTCGTGAACGAGGTCCTGAGATACTTTAACTCCTCCACTTGGGAAAGGGACTCTTTCCCAACCTGGAGTAGGCACTCCACTTGTTTTCGATTGAGCACCTTGGTCTCGGATTTGGACATGCTGATCCTCGTCCCGGCTGCTTCACATTCAGCTTTGAACCACTCCAGTGAGCACTGGAGATCATGGACTGAACCAACAGAACCACATTATCTGCTAAAAGCAGACTCAATCCTGTGGCCACTAAACCAGATCCCCTCAACATTTATGGACAGAAATCCTAGGAGCAGCCAGGGTGTTAAGAACAGAATTGGTGACAAAGGGCAGCCCTGGCAGAGTCCAACTCTCACTGAATAAGAGTCCACAATCAGCAATGCGGAGCAAGCTCCAACATTGGGGTATTGAACACAGTTATACAGGCTGTTCAGTACTTGTATGACCATATTCCCAGAGCACCTCCCCACAGGATTGCTCATGGGACACGGTGGAATGTCTTCTCCAGATCCACAAAACCCATGTAGACTGGTTGGGCAAACTCCCATGCACCCCCAAGGACCCTGCTGAGGGTACAGAGCTGGTCTACTGTTCCACGACCAGGACGAAAACCACACCGCTCCTCCTTGATCCAAGGTTCAACAACCTGACACAACATCCTCTCCATCTGAATAGACCTTACCCGGGTGGCTGAGGAGTGTGATCCCCTGTAGCTGGAGCACACCCTTCGGATCGGAGGGTGGATCCTCTTCTTAAAAAGGGGGCGTCACCAACCTGGTCTGCCAGTCCAGTGGCACTGTCCCCGAGAGCTACACAATGCTGCGTGGCAGCCAGGACCGCCCTACAACATCCAGAGCCTTGAGGAACCCAAGGCAGACCTCATCCACCCCCGTTTTTACTGCTTCAGCCACAGAAATAGGTGTGTCCTCTCTAGAGTCCCCCGGCTCTACTTCCTCAATGGAAGGCATTTCAATGGGATTGAGGTCATCTCGGAAATATTCCCTCTGTTGATTTACCTCTTGTTGAGGGCAGCAGCGCCCCACTCCCACTACACACAGTGTTGACAGAGATCTGCTTCCCCCTCTTGAGACACCAAATGGTGGACCAGAATCTCCTCGAGGCCCATCGGGAAATCATTCTCCATGGTCCCCCTGAACTCCTGCCATCCTCAAGTTTTGCCTTGGAAGCCCAACAGGCCCGATAGGACACCTTCAGCTTGACAGCATCCCTCACCACTGGGGTCGACCAGCGGGTTCGAGGGTTACCTTGACAGGCACCGACCGCCATATGCTCCAGTCTGCCACTTTGACAATGGAAGCACAGAACATGGCCCATTCTGACTCAATTTTCCACGCCTCAATTGGAATGTGGTGGGAGTTGAAACTCCTTCTGACTTGAGACTCTGCCAGACTTTCCTAGCAAACCCTCACATTACGTCCGGTCTGCCGGGTCTGACCGGCATCCTCCCCCACCATTAAAGCCAGCTCACCACCATGGTGGTGATCAGTTGACTGCCCCCCCCCCCCCCCCTTCACCCGAGTGTCCAAGTCATGCGGCCACAAGTCAGAAGATGGGACCACAAGGTTGATCAATGAACTTCAAAACTGTTGTTGAAATCCTGACAGGTCAAAGTGAAACCTGCAGTGAAAACACTTTTCATCTTTCAATATTTGAAGTGAAAGTTTGAGACTGAGGCAAGCAACAATTTATTTTTGGGTTTGAATTTGTTCCCCACTTTTCATGCTTATTGAAAATCAAAATTAGAAGTGTTCAGGGACTGCTACTGAGGTAAATCCATAGTGTTTCATTAAGTGAAATTATCTCCTTTGATGTTTGTTCCTTTCAGCCATTCACATCCCCAGAAAAGACACAGAAAGATCCAAAAACTGAAGAATGTCACTAGAGCCTTCATCTTTACCAACATCCTGCTGGTCATTTTTGGAGTCACTTCCTTGATTGACAGCCTGCCACTACAGGTTTGAAATTTTTTTTTTTATTAATTTATGATTAAATAACGTGTGCGAGTGTGTACGCGCGGGCACATATATAGTGATTGAAGGAGACAATGGAAAATATAAATTGTGGGGAATAAAATTTGTATTGTTTGAAAATGTATGCAGTCACATACCGCTTAATTAAATAATTGCGTGTGCTTTATTTTTTTATGATTTATCATTTTCTTTTTTTACACTTTAAACAAGAGATTTCTAGATAATTTAACTTTCTTCCTGCATGAATTACTGTTTTGTTCTGATGTGAAATGATGTTTGGGATTTCAGATGTTTGGAACGACAACATTTGGATAACATTCATAGAAAACAATTTCTTTTAATGACTTCCTTATAACTTATTCCATGCCTATCTTTACATATCCATTAGGTGGTGACATTTGTTCTGCACACCATAGTCAGAGGATTCATACATTCATGCTGTGGAGGTCTCTATGCTGCCGTGTGAGTGCCACATGAATCCTTGCAAATGCAAAAAGCAATATTTCTGTTTGATTATGACCATGTTTATGACTCTTTTACCCTGTAAAGTTACTATTACAGTTTACTAGTCACTGATCCAGTCCTTATCAAATGTACTAGTATGATATATACAGTATTCCAGATTTATCTGAATGTAATTTAATTGAGTTCTAGTTTGGACACACTGTGGGAATGGTGACTAATGCAAACCCAGTCGTAGCCATAATGGCCACAAAACACGTTTTGGTGGACACAGACAACGATAATGTATATGGAATGGCATGCCTAATGTCTGGTTTTCCTCATTTGTTGAATATGTGTTAATTTGTATATTTTGCACCTCTCCTCTTAACAATTACAAAAGTGTCCCTCCCTTTTATATTTACAACTGATATCATGAAAAGCATGAAGGAATACATCTATAGCTTGTTTCTCTTGAAACTGACCTCAGCAAGATTATGCAATCCTTCAAATCACCAGGCAACTTAGATTCAGTTACATTACAATCTACTTTATTGTCATTACACATACAAGTTCAGGGCAATGGATTGCAGTTTAGCATCCCACCAGATGTGCAAATAGCAGCAGATGCAGGTATAACAAATGAAGTAGATGATTGACATAATATTCCATGTACATACTGTTACATGTGTCTTACAGAAAGGGTACTATGAACATATTATACAAATAGATATGTGCATTAAATGAGTAGACTATACTGTTGGCAGTACTGGAGAATGAGGTAACATTTTACAGCATACCATTATAACTTTCCAAGATATTTTCTATCTGCCTAAATGACCACTATTAGTAGTTTTGGTAAACCTTACATTTGAGTCGTTATGCTCTTCTTGACTCTTAGGCTAAACATTTTCTTTAAAACCATCTTTATTTGATAATCAGCCCAAGTGCTGGAAAACCAACAAAAATAACTTAAATTATATTTTGTTTTTATATTAACTTTAAAAAAAAACCTTATCTGTCTGTAGGTATCCAGCCAATCACTTTGGGACATTAACAGGCATGCAGTCCATGGTCAGTGCTGCATTTGCCTTGCTGCAACAGCCTTTGTTCATTGTGATGGTGGGACACTTTAAAGGAAATCCTCACTGGGTAAAGAAAGCACACCTTCCAATGCACATCCTGAATATATAGAGTTGAAAAATGAACTGACATGTCTCTCTTTACCACAGATAAATTTGGGCCTACTCATCTTTTCTCTGGCTGGTTTCTTGTTGCCTGGCTATCTGTTTTATCACTGCAGAAACCTGATCAAGCCCGAGGCAGTGCATGGTCATCAATTAGATAAAGAGACTGAACATTTTTCCTTATCAGATAGTGGGACTGCTGAGTGCCAGGCCAATGGTCACTCTGCTAACTTATACACCACAAATTAATTTAGAGATTAAAATTGACTGCATAACAAACAAGAGTTTTAACTACTCTTAGAATATTGAGTAAAGTCAAACAAATCTCACCTGCTCAAAAAAAAAAAAAAAAAGAATAGCAAATTGTAGCAAAAACAAAGTGTAATGAGATTTGTTATTCACAATGGGATTAATTTCTGGTTATTGCAAACAATGTTGAAAAAATTTAACTGGAAGTTACCCTATGTTCCTTTGCACTATTGACAATAGGATGTAATATGGATACGGTACATAAAGGTGGCTTATTTGATCAGTAATCAGTTCTTGTAGCACCTTGCAGCAGGAAGGCTATCCATTCTACTAGTGTTTTTCCCCCTGTGTTTCTGACCCTCTTCCTCCAGCTTTTCACCATAAAAGGTGATTCCAAAGTAAATCTGTACAAATGCTGGGATACAAGTAAAGTGGCTGCAGGAAAAGGCTCAATACTTGATTCTAAATGTCAATGAAAATGATATGAGGAACCTATGATGGAAGCCTCAGCTATATATTTATTCATTTTATGTATCTTATTTCAAAGTGATAATGACGGGTATTTACTGTTATTTATTCAAAATATTTCACAACTCAAACATAAAAGGAATCATTCCTTTGATTGGTGTGTGGAAATATCAGTTGAATTACTGAAAAAACAAAGCAAATCCATTTGGCTTGGCGATTTTTGAAGAGCAGAAGAATGTTGATGGACAGTGTTACTGTATGAGAAATTACACTCATCAGTATTCATCAGAGACAGTTCATATAGTGCTGTTAGTTATTTCAAACAGTACATGCACTCGCACACTCACTCACAGACACACACACACACACAGGTTTTGAGCTTTCCCCTCCTCCTGCATTCAAGGCCCAACGGTGTTTCTTTGAATGGAGTTTGCATGTTTTCCATACATAGTCTATCATATCTTGATATACAAGTTTAATTTGTTCTCTGACTGAGGTCATACCAAAGTTTTCTCATATCAATACATTTAAAAAAAAAAATGATGGAAAAAGCACTTTTTTTTTTTGTTACGTGTTTTTAAATTAGAAAAGGTACTTTATAAATAGCAAATAATGTATAAAAAAAAACAAATATAAAATATGATAGAAAGTGTATAGAAATAAACTGGTTTCATGAACTGTATATATCTTGAGGATCAGACGATACTGGCGGAGGTTTAACTTGCTACACACTTAATTCCATAATTTACTGCTAAATTGAACTCAAACTGTGCTACACTTTAGCTATCACTAAACTTAATTGCTACTTTAAAATTGTCACTTTATCTTCTTTTTCTTCATTGACTGTCCATTATGCCACACTTTCCTCGCTTTCACTCTCAAAAAATCCTGTCCAAGATGGTTTGTTTTTTCCATCCCTTCAGAGTGTTTTAAAAATGAATGTGGGAAGTGCCATTACAGAGTGCAACACATGATCCGTTGCAACTTTTTTAGGGTGTTCCTTTCCATTACTGAAATGCATAATAAGTGTAGATAATGTATAGACTTCTGTATGCTACTGCTGCCGTAGCTCCTTCACAATTCTTGACGGTCGATTCCTTTGCTACTTACTGGTGCATGGCGTAAGCTTATTCACTCATAACTCTGATCCTGGCTTGCATCATAAAGCAAAATATGAAGCAGGTAACGACTTGTATCTTGGAAAATTTACAAATTGATCTACTTGAAATTCATGATTTCACCGTACATCCATTGGTTCTGTTATGCTATTCACATGACCCTGTGTTCAGAATAACTGATATAGTGGATAAATGAATGAATTTTTTTTAAACTCAAGCTTGAGAACTATTTTTTAACATATAACTAAGTATATAGGATGTATAAATATATGAACTTAGGGCTTCTATGTTTTATATATGTTTCAGAAAAAAAAACAATGCTGACTTTTGTTGGTGTTGCTGTTGGAGCAGTAACAGGGTTTTTAAACATCCAGTATGATTATAACTGAAGCTGCATGCAGAATCATTTTACCATCATTTAGCCACACAACAAAATATACAACACAGCTTCTCCAATCTGACTTTTGAAAATTAGATATATAACTTTTCCTTTCCAAACCCATTGATGTTTTTTATTTCTATTTTAATTTTTTGGTATATATGTACTTCATGCAAGTATGTTGAAATCGTTCTCTAAATATACCGGCAAGCAATTGATAAAATCATATTTTGGATCAGACCTGATCTACCCAATGGGATGGATTTATAAAAGTAGGAAAAGAAAAAGCATAACAAGTTACCTTCTTATTTAAGCCTGAATGTCTACTTTGATGATGATTATAATTGTATAAAGTGTGAGGAAAGAAGTTTCTCCTAGACAATGTTATGTCAGGTTGTTAGCTGCTCTTGCACCAGGGTTATTTTTCTATAGGGTTAGAAATTGAAAAAAAAAAGATCTATTGGGGTATATTCATTCAAATGATTAACATCAAAAAGTGTGACTACAGCTTGATGTAAATAGGATACCAAGGAATGCATCTCAAACTGTTGTAGGCTGAAAAAAAAACATATGGCCCTTTTCTTTGATTAGATCCAAGTTCTTCTCAGACAACCTCTAATTAATAAAGTCTTTACCTGTTCATGTTACGGATTGTTTTTAAGAAATGTCAAGGAAAAAAAACAATGATATAATGTTGATCCTTGATCAGTTTTAAAAAGCAATGTCACAGAGGGATTTTTAAAATGATTCTTGCACTTCCTTCATGTAAATAAGGTTATATCTTCGTCACATTCATATGCAGAAAAAACAGTTGATTTAAAAGACTGTTTTTCTGACGTGAAATGGACTACTGTATTAATGTATTAATTAGCGTGTAGGTTAGTGTGAGTGAGAGAAGCACTGCTAAGCCCTTGTTGTGAAGAGGATGTAAAGGGGTAAAGGGTACAAACATGTCGTAATCAAGAGGATAACGCGTGAGATAAATCTGAAAAACGACCTCTTTAAATACAGTTTGCTAAGCCATTCTCTGGACTTACTGTTAGCAGCTGGAAGTGGTGAAATCTCACATGCAGAAAACCTGTAGTAACACCAAAATTATTGTTGATTAACCTCCATTCAATTTGAGGAATGAATTTTCATAGCAGTTGCAGTTAAAAGAGCTGGAGCTAGCCAGTCCCTCTTTTGAAAAACAGTGAATGGGCTACTGTTCACCACTTATAAATTCTACTCACAAAGATCAACTATTTTATCTTGCAGTGAGCAGTAATGAACTACTGTGTCAAATCTGCTGAAAAGTGAAATCAGCAGAATATATCTTCTTGTCTTAGGAGTGTTCCTGGCAAAACAGGCATATCACCTAAGATTTCTAATGTGTTCAGTCCAGAATATCAGAATTAAATCTCTGAGATATATATATATATATACATATATATGTATATGCAAACCACAAAAATATATAGTATGCACATTTTTAGCAAAATGATCTTGCTTATCAACATTTCTGACCAGAGGAAAAGTGTTCATAAAACATTGTCTCAAGGGATACAATGTTGTGTTTGTTTGGATTGGACCGATAATCACTAGACTTTGTTTCACAACTTGAACAAAAGCTACAATATCCTATAACGATCATCAAGGGTTTACACTTATCCAGACACTAAATGTGAAAAGGTTCACTCCTTCTATAATAAACCAGAGGCAATCTGTCATGTGTATTGCCACGCACTGTATGATGGATTTGTAGTTGTACTTCAAACCCTCCAGCAGTCATCAATTGATAATTTGTGTCAACATAACACAAATAAGCCGCAAATATGTTTGAAATCTGCCTTAATATTCATCGACTGTCCCTCAAGAATTCTTTAGAATAGTGGAAGTGGAAAAAGATGTGATAATTGTCAAGGACATGTTCAAGGGACATTGGTGAACTTTGGTCCACACCAGGTTAATAGTGGTACTGAGATATTAATTCAGAGACGAGATAAAGGTTACAATGTAAATATTCGTTCCAAATTCAACACATTCTGTTTACATAAAGTAGCAAATTTCTAAGGGCACAAAAACCTTCAACTTAGTGGTAAAAAAGCCCCATTACCAACAATATAAATGTTTTCCAAATATCTTAACTCAATAACTTTTATGCTCCAAACAGCACTTTTGTCAGAGGACTGACACACCATGTCCATTTTTTGTCAGTATCATAACAGAAAACTGACCCCTACATTCAAGGTGAAGTTCTGCCTCCATGTCCCAGCTTTCCAAAATATTAACCATCATGTGAAATGAAATTCAAACTCTCTCTAGAGGCACACATTCCATCTTTTGGTCATATTTTGCCCCATCTTCATTTAGAGTGTGAAATATGAAGTGCCACAAGGTTGGGATCAATTCATACATTTTTAAGGTTACTTTGAGGGACTTTTTTCATGTAGATGAGATATTGTCAGTTTTGATGCCATGTACATTGGATAATAAACATTATTTTTCAGTGGTTTGCAAAAGAGATACAGTCAAACAATTTGTGTGTGAGACTAACTCCAAATTAGCTTTGATATGATAAATAACCAATGACCAATTGTTGTGTATCAAATTCTGCTAAGGTTGCATTCAAGTAGCTAGGTGTTTTGTTTTGTTTTGTTTTGTTTTGTTTTGTTTTGTTTTGTTTTGTTTTGTTAAATTGACAACATGACCAACTGGTGAACATTGAATCTTGGTTCAATTAAAACTTAGAGTGAGACGTCTGAATAATGACATAAACTATGAGGTTTAAAATGTCCCTTGAATTCACTTTCAGAGTAAGGCATGTATCTTGTAGGAAACACATACAATCTTAAAATTTTAATCTTGAAAAAAGTCTCCATGATACTGGTAAGACAAATATAGAAAAAAGAAAAACAAAGTTTGAATTAGTTTATTATCTTATCATAAGAAAAATGTGCTTATTGTTTTCAGATCAAATATTTATGAGGTTTGGATGTATAATTAGTAAGATATTATCAAATTTAAATCATATTTCTCCCAAAAAATAAATTATTCTGTTGCAATTAGTTTGTTTTTGACTTGATTTTGGGTGTTGCTTTTATTTGTTGTAAAAAATGTGAAAAATAATAAAAATGTTGCATTAAATCATTTTCTACAGTTAGTATTGTGAAAGATGTCATTTTGGCATTGGAATTCATAATTGCAAAATGTATGTATGTTAAATGTGGTTTTATTAGCTAATGAAATACTTTATGCTTCAGGTTCAGCTGTTCAATTCCACTCAGAAATTACTTTTTATTATTATCTTAAAGTCAGTCCTCACATTTATCTGCTAAAAATTTAACATTTTTCTATGACAGTCTTAATTCTAATCCATTAGTTTGGAGCCATTGCCAGTCTAGTTGAAAACTTGCAGAAGTGTCATGAATAGCAAAAATGAAAACTTACATTTCACTAAAGTAGAGGACCTACATCTCGTATGCAGATGTTCAGCACTGACCTAAAATGGGCAGTAGTCTATTTGTATTTTCTGTATATTTTAAAGATGAAAAAAAAAAAAAGTTTATCATGTCCTCTGACACAAGAGTACATCAAGACTGATTCAATGAGGAAATGAAATTTCCAACCTCACGCATTGTGATAGCTGGGCTGGTAGCAACTTTTATTGAATACTCCGACAGGATTGTGAACCAATAATTTCTAGTGTGTTTCCAATGCAGCCTCAGGGCGGCGCTGGCCCGTGTCTCTCCAAGCTTGCCTTGGGGAGGGCACGGGGCAGTGTCTCCCTGTGCCGGTACCAAGCCCGGATAAATGCAGAGGGTTGCGTCAGGAAGGACATCCGGCGTAAAACTTTTGCCAAAACCAAACATGCGAGTCAACCATGACCATATCATACTGGATCAGTCGTGGTCCAGGTTAACAAGGAGTGCCATTGGTACTGATGACCTACAGGGTACTAATGGAAATTGGGCTACTGTGGGTCGAAGAACAAGAACAAGAAGAAGAAGAAGAGGAGGAGTGCGTGCTCAGAAGCAGAGAGAGAGGAGGAAAGGAAAGAGCCTGGGTCTGAGAGTAGGGACTTTGAATATTGGGACTATGACAGGAAAAGGTAGTGAGTTGGTCGGCATGATGCAGAGAAGGAAGGTGGATATACTGTGTGTCCAGGAGACCAGATTGAAAGGTAGTAAGGTTAGAAGCTCAGGAGCAGGCTTTAAGTTGTACTATTGTGTACTATTATGGTACTGACAAGCAGAGAAAGGGAGTAGGAGTTATCTTGAAGGAGGAGTTTGCTAGGAACGTCCGAGAGGTGAAAAGAATGTCAGATAGACTTATGAGTCTGAAACTGGAAATTGAAGGTGTGATGCTCAATGTTGTTAGTGGCTATGCCCCGCAGGTGGGATGTGAAAAAAAAAAAAAAAAAAACAGGAACAAAGGGTAACTTATGAGAGCGGAGGTAAGAGCACGCAGGTAGACTACATCTTGTATAGATGAGGTAACCTGAAAGAGATCAGTGACTGCAAAGTAGTTGTAGGTGAGAGTTTAGCCAGACAGCATCAGATGGTGGTTTGTAGAATGACTCTGGTGACAAGGAAGATGAAGAGGACAAAGGGAGAGCAGAGGACAAAGTGGTGGAAGCTGAAAAGGGAGGAGTGTTGCATGGTTTTCAGGGAGGAGTTGAGAAAGGGTCTGGGTGGTCAGGGTGAGCTTCCAGATGATTGGACAACAACAGCTAGTGTTATCAGGGAGAAAGGTAGAAGAGTACTTGGTGTGTCATCTGGAAGGAAAGTAGATAAGGAGACTTGGTGGTGGAATGAGGAAGTGCGGGAGTATATACAGAGAAAGCGGTTAGCAAAGAAGAAGTGGGATACTGAGAGGACTGAAGAGAACAGACAGGAGTTCAGGGAGATGCGTCGAAAGGTAAAGATAGAGGTAGCAAAGCCAAAACAAAGGGCGCACAATGACTTGTATGCTGGATAGTAAGGAGGGTGAGAATGATCTATACAGGTTGGCAAAACAGAGAGATGATGATGGAAAGGATGTACAACAGGTCCGGGTGATTAAGGATAGAGAGGGAAATGTATTGACAGATGCTAGAAGAGTGATGGGAAGATTGAAGAGCTGATGAATGTGGAAAATGAAAGAGAGGCAAGGGTAGAAGAGGTGATTATTGTAGACCACAAACTAGCACAATTCAGTAAAAGTGAAGTGAGGAAGGCATTGAAGAGGATGAGGAGTGGAAAAGCAGTTGCTCCTGATGATATACCTGTGGAGGTGTGAAAGTGTCTAGGAGAGGCAGCAGTAGATTTTCTGACTAGATTATTCAACAGGGTCTTAGAGAGTGAGAAGATGCCTGAAGAATGGAGACAAAGTGTCATGGTGCCTATTTTTAAGAATAAAGGGGATGGGCGGAATTGTGGCAACTATAGAGGGATAAAGTTGATGAGCCACACAATGAAGTTATGGGAAAGAATAGTTGAAACTAGACTGAGAGCAGAAGTCAGCATTTGTGAACAGCAGTATGGCTTCATGCCTAGGAAGAGTACTGCAGATGCAGTATTTGCATTGAGAATGCTAATAGAGAAGTACAGGGAAGGCCAGAGGGAGCTGCATTGTGTTTTTGTAGACCTAGAAAAAGCATAGGACAGGGTGCCAAGAGAGGAGCTCTGGTATTGTATGAGGAAGTCTGGAGTGGCAGATAAGTATTGTCAAACTGATGCAGGACATGTATGCTAGCTGTGAGACACTGGTACGGTGTGCTGTAGGGGTAACAGAGAAGTTCAAGGTGGAGGTGGGACCCCATCAGGGATCAAGCCCCTTCTTGTTTGCAATGGTGATGGACAGGCTGACAGATGAGGTTAGGCAGGAATCCCCATGGACCATGAGTTTGCAGATGACATTGTGATCTGTAGTGAGAGCAGAAAACAGGTAGAGGACAATCGAGAGAGGTAGAGGTATGCTCTGGAAAGGAGAGGAATGAAAGTCAGTCGCAGCAAGACAGAATATATATGTGTGAATGAGAGGAACTCGGATGGAACAGTGAGGCTACAGGGAGTGGAGATCAAGAAGCTGGAGGATTTCAGGTACTTGGGGTCAAATGTCCAGAGCAACGGAGAGTGTGGAAAAGAGGTGAAGAGACGGGTCCAAGCAGGTTGGAATGGGTGGAGAAAAGTGTCAGGGGTACTATGTGATTGAGGACTATCAGCCAGAATAAAAGGAAAGGTGTAAAAGACAGTGGTGAGACCAGCAGTGCTGTATGGCCTAGAAACTGTAACAATGACCAAAAGACGGCGTGCCAACAGGACACAAGCCGGGGCCTGATCAGCCCTGGCTGGGTCACCTGGATGAGGCTGTTTGATGTTGAAAGACCAAAAAAAAAAAACCAATGATCCTAGGAACATCACTGAGGATGTGTCCAGGTGCATTAGTAGATGTATTTACACAGTTTTGGAGAGAAGGTCAGAGAAGCCAGACTGAGATGGTTCGGTCATGTACAGAGGGGGGATAGAGAATATATTGGTAGATGGATGCTGGAATTGGAGCTGCCAGGCAAGAGGTCTCGAGGAAGATCAAAGAGAAGATTTAGGGACGTAGTGAGAGAAGATATGAAGGTAGTTGGTGTGTGAGAGGAGGATACGGAGAATAGGGTTAAATGGAGAAAGTTGATTCACTGTGGTGACCCCTGAAGGGAAAAGCCGAAAAATGAAGAAGAAGATTACATACAAAATAATGCAAATACATTTATATGATCGTTAATGATTTTAAAGTTGAAATAAAATGGCAAAAAATGTAAATATTTAAATTGCTATTTTCATTTTATTCAATTTACATGACATGGCCTGCGCATAGAAATTAAACAAGATAAGTGGCCCGCCACACAACAATACACTGTCAATCTATCACAAAACTTTATTTTCATTAGTGGTACTTTGTTGACCAAGATTGAATTTGGACAAGTTACATACTAGTAAGGCTTTAGTTGTTTAATTTTTTTTCTCAGTCAGTGTGCAACTCGAGACTGTATCTTGCTGTAATGCTGAATTGATTTTAAAATAGACGTCATGCCATCCTGACGTCCACTGTTAGAACGCCATGTATCAAGGCGCAATCAAAAACGTTTGTGGCTTGATTGACATCCGTATTGGCCAACCAGCATGGCATCTTTTGCGACCATTCCGCTGGCAGAAGAATTGAAAGTACCCTCGAATATGTCGGCCTCTAGAGACCTCTATGCTGCCGATATCGTGGATATTGAGAGAACTACCTAAATCTATGGAGAGTTACCTCTTCCCACTGCTCAGTTGGTGGAAGAACCTGCAGATAAATGCTAGTAATATCCAAGAAGTTGCGAATCCAGGAAGCCCCTGCCTTTAGCGAACAGTTAGCTGTCCATCGTAAACTAACGTCAGATCGGTCGTTCCGTTAGCTATTAGCTAGCAACCCATTTATCTGTGAAGTAGCTTGGTGCTTACACAGATAGCCACTAGAGCACCCCCGATGATAATGGATACAACCATTTGCCTTGACTGATTATAAGCTTTTGTTGGAACACCGCGACCCAGGTGAATGTGTTTCATCACAAATTTCTGGACCCAGTGTTTTGTGAAAACGGATACAGGTGAGGGGAATTGTTAGCCTGATGCTAGCAATGGCTAACCAATAGAGCTCTGACTACCGCAAGCCTGTTTAACACGGAAAAGTAATGTCAGCTCATTTAGTGTAAATAGAACGCCCCTTTGGAGTCTCTCTTTGTCCTCCATACCACACTAAAGCAATGCTCCAGTGCAATTGTAAGTTGATTTGGTAAACATTTGTTTGGTGTTGACGTTAATTTAGTAACGAGCAAACGCAGAATTCCAGTGTCCGTGGCTTAACGTTCCGGTCCTCTCAGATTCGGTACATGATCGTCAAATTGTTTAAGCATTCAGACAAAATATAGCTAACATCATCTTAACGCGTCCTTTTCAATTGTTCTCCAGTTTACGTGCTCATCGCAGGTCGACAACGTCCTCGCTATCTTCGCGTCCCCACCCTGCTTCATTATCTGTTACCTATTTTTAATTAGAGCTGTATATAATTCAGTTGTATAAACAGAACGTTGTAACGGATTCAGCTATTCTTGTCGATTAGCGCTTTTACATCCTCCAAAGATGGAAAACATCGTTTACATAATCAGCTCGGGACTGCACCGAATGTATAGCTCGTCAGCGTGTTCTTGCGTTATTTGACCCGGCTGTCAATTCCTGCTATCTCGCTATCAACTCAAGCGCAGCATGGCCATGTCACTTGACTGTCACCTGTCTTAGCTCTATCGACCAACGTTGTAGCCCGTATGCCAGAATAAATTTAACTGCTCACTACACAAGAATCATTGACCCTCGCTGGCTCCCCCAATTTTAAGACTGTAGAACTGTAGCAACGTAGAGTGTGGAAAAGAGGTGAAGAGACGGGTCCAAGCAGGTTGGAATGGGTGGAGAAAAGTGTCAGGGGTACTATGTGATTGAAGACTATCAGCCAGAATAAAAGGAAAGGTGTACAAGATAGTGGTGAGACCAGCGATGCTGTATGGCCTAGAAACTGTTACAATGACCAAAAGATAGCAGGCAGAACTAGAGGTTGCAGAGATGAGGATGTTAAGATTCTCTTTGGGAGTGACCAGGATGGATAGGATCAGGAATGAGTCTATCAGGAACAGCACATGTTAGATGTTTTGGAGAGAAGGTCAGAGAAGCCAGACTGAGATGGTTCGGTCATGTACAGTGGGGGGGAGAGAGAATATATTGGTAGACGGATGCTGGAATTGGAGCTGCCAGACAGGAGGTCTCAAGGAAGACCAAAGAGAAGATTTAGGGACGTAGTGAGAGAAGATATGAAGGTAGTTGGTGTGAGAGAGGAGGATACAGAAAATAGGATTAGATGGAGAAAGTTGATTCGCTGTGGCGACCCCTGAAGGGAAAAGCCGAAAGAAGAAGATTTGCTATTGGTCATTTGGAAATGCAGTAAGACAGCAGTAGAATAAGAATCTTGGATTAATGACACACAGTAAGACATTGTTAAAAAAAAAAAAGTCATTTTTTACAGAATTGTATAAAAAAAAAAAATAATGTAAGGGATGTCTTGAAAATGAAATACATCTTCAAACTCAAAAAAAAAAAAAAAAGCAACCTTTTCAAATAACCAACAATGCACTAAAATATATAATTTGGTATTAAGTGTCACTGTCTCTTTTTGTATCTGCAAAAGCACATTAAGAGGGAAAGCTGTTAAACCAGGTGGACAGAATTTGCTGTAAACCTATTTAAATAATCTTGAGCTTTCCTAACAACTTAAGGTTTTCAAGAGGTAACAGGAGGATTTTTCTGGAGGTGATAAATCATTGTTTATTGTGGAGCTTGTTTGTAATGGAAATTTGAATTTGATTTTGAAAAAAGTAATCTCTTGATTTTGTTATCAATATTATGGTCCCACTTCTCTTGTTATTTTGAAAAGGCAGTTTTTAAAAGTTATAAAAAAATAATAGAGCGCAGCAATTAATTAATTAATTTTAGAAGCAGAACTTATAATATTACATTTCAGTAAGTTCTGTTTTAAATCTAAATTTATTGGACCAAAAAACTGACAGCTTCATAACCTTTGTCTTATTTATTTCCCGTTATTATTTGTATGCACATTTTTAAGAGAGTGGCACACCTTGCTCAGTAATTTTTCTCGAAAAAGAAAAAAAAACATGAATGAACCTGACAATATTTATTAGATTTTCAGTTTGTATTTATGTGACTGTTGATCTGGTAGTCCTTCACTGAGGCTCAGGTCATATCAGCTCACAACTTGTATAAGTTGGCTACAATTGGCCAGGTCCACCTTCTGAGATGGCCATAGTGTTTGGACACTGCTGTGTCCTCCAAAAATTTCCGAGACTGTTCAAACCGTGAATGGAAAGTTGTGATCTATGTTGTGATCAATCATGACCGATATCATTGCTTGGTGTGACCGAGGCAGACTCAATCCTTGAATCCAATTCACATGTAAAAAAAAGAAGTAGGTTTAAGAAATGTATGGTGGATGTTTCCAACCACAGGGCAGTGGGGAGGGAGAGTGACTACATACTGTCACGCTTACAATTTTAGATGTACCAGTTCCCAAGGTGGTTAATATTTAAACTTTGTCCTTTAACAACTGTGGAAAATCAGTAGATAGCGGAAAAATAGAAGAGCCGCAGCAGATACTAAAATACCATGCAAATTGTAAAGCATCAACAGTTACCACTTTAGTGCATATAATAGCCATTCAGCATGTTTAATCAGAACACAAATGGATACTTTCTTTCTTAACTGTCTTGATAATTGTAAACTAAAATCGGGATAACCTTACAGTTTATGATTACTTTTAGTTTGTATTATGCATAATCATTACATCTAACACTGGTTGCCAGGGAATGAGGAGAGGACCTGGAAAGTTTTAGCAGCAGGTTATCCAGTATTAAGACTGATGACGGTGGCACAGTGGCCAGGAATTCTGACTTGGGGCCTTCTGTGTTAAGGTTGCATGTTCTCCTTGTGTTTGTGTGGGTTTCCTCCCACAGTTTGAAAACACACAGTGGGATAATTAAAGACCCTAAATTGCGAGACGTGTGAATGAGAGAGTGAATGGTCGTTTATCTGTTTGTAGCCCTGTGATCGACTGGTGACTGTCATTTGGCATTTGGTACACCCTGGACCAGTAAGCTTCAGCCCCACTGCAAGAGGTCGATTTTTAACTAAAAATGTTCTAGGATTGAAAAGAGCATTCAAAAAAAAGGTATTGGCCGAAGGAACTAAAGTTGAAAAGAATTATGCCCTGTCATGTCGAAGCACATCTTGAACATCTACTTACTGAGATTGTCTTTCTAAAGAAAGGAGAGTGTCATCTTTATACATTTCTAAATCTAAAGTGGTACATTTCATAATTTCTCTGAGACTTCCTACTTTAATTTCACCAAACACATACACACACCATACCCTTTCTACAGTTAATGAAATTTGATCTTATTATAGACTGAAAATTGTCACAAGGTCTTATCAGAGGGTATAGCATCGTTCACTAAGTTTATAAAAATACATCAGTTATTTAGTTACATGGTTGGACCAGGCTCTGATGTATTCCTATGATAATAAGTGTTCCTTAGCCTTGCAGGGATAAAATCAGACTGTCAGGAAAAAATGATTCAACTGTTCTTGTTAGTTAATTTATTTTGTTTTTAATGGTCTTTTTAATTCTTGGTTTCTTGTCCTTTGTTCAAGTAATAATACCAGTGCTAAACATAAGTGATGTTTCTCAAAAGTGTCTTGATGCATTGAGAAAGTTCCTTTGAATATCCTCAACACTTTTCCTCAAATATTTTCAAATGATTCTCAAACACAAGAGATTTCATTAATACTGTGTTTGTCTAGCATTAATAAAAGTGAACAGTGTACAGGAGACAAGTGAGTATTTTTGCACTCTGTACAAAAATTGAAGTCTGACAAATGTAGGATAAAACATGTTTTGAAGGTGTCAATGCTGTTACAAATGTTTCATGGCAGAGCCTTCATGCATTCAATATAGACCTCTGAAATGCAGCAGCTTCAAAAGCCATGTATTTCTGTTAAAATTATAATTTTTCTTTCTTCTATTAGGATAGAGTCCGGACCACCCATCTGAGTGAAATGCATCCTTCTGGCAGAGGATAACCACTTGAAGTTGATAGGAAGGCCTGTCATCTCATTGTTTTCAACTATCTACTCCCATGATTTGCACATGGGAAGAAACCACTGATGAGCCCAGAATGAGGAAAAACGTGTTTGGATCATCTTCTTGCAGTTGGATAAAGCTACTTTAAACCATTACCACTCTAAGAAGCAATTGGCTTAAGGAGTCTCCACATTCCACAAACTTTTTTCACTATTGCAAAGAGGTCATTATTAGAACATTTTTACTGAGGGAACATATCCTCAAAGGGGCTGTTGTGAGAAGATATTATCCAAGCTTCATTGCTCTATGATAGGAGAGGAAGCTGAAGAGAAGACCATTACGTTGAAAAGAAAATTCACCTAAATTTCTGACTAATGTTATGAAAAATGGTGGCCAATCAATAATACAGTAGTTGATACCAAGCAATCCATGCTACACTCTTAGATTACAAATTCTCGATTGTCAACATTTTACATGGATACTGATGGATGTTCTACTGGATTTTGCCTATCGTATGTTGAAAAGCACCACACTATCACTTGCTGCTTTTTGTTCTTCAATCACAGCCCTTTTACAGGCATGTGAGGTGGTTTAAATCAGCTGCCTAAACGGTAGCATTTAGGAATGCCTCGACACAGAAAAACCAGGCTACTTCACTGGCCCGTGCACAGACTGCTTTGTTCAATACTATCTGAAAGCACAAGTTCTTTAATTTACATGTAATGTTAGAGATAGTCAGAATGCAGAACTGCAGGTGCCTAAAACATAATCACAAATTGAATTGAATTGGAACTTGTCACAAATCAGCCAATTTGCCATTTTCTCTTTTTTTTTTTTTTTATTTTAATTTAAAAAAAAAAACAGGTCAAATTATCATCTGGCTTTTCGTATTTTTTGCTTTAACATTTCTCACTGGCTATACTTGAATATCCCTCTGATACTAATACTGGTTTATCTCTGCCTACTCCTGTACTTCACCTTAACACCCTTTTCGATCACACAATAATAGTAAATAACAGCGATCTGTCTAATCAACTGTTGAGTGATCAGGTTCACATAGAACCCATGTGATTTAATTTGTTAAGATTAATAACTTCAGCTTCAAGTAAGACATCTTTTTACAAAAGAGTTCACATTTTCTGTTTCATAAGAAAGGCCCAACACAATGTAAATATTACTGAAACTTTTTTTTTAAATAATTGCACTCTTATCATGATACTGACAAAGCTTTTATCTGTGTAGTGACATGGTCAATTCCTGTTACACTGTAATGGAATCAATTGTTGGTAGACCAGAAATCAACTAGTACTGTGTATTTGCCTGTGACTCTTAACCATTAGCTATATGGACATCTTTTCCTCTGGCGTATTCGTGTCTCTCATACCCACAACTGGTTTTGTAGCTGATGGGAAAACAGGTTTTTACTGCTGCATATCTACTTTTCATCTCACAGTACATTAGGGTTGAACTAAGAACTTAAGAAAACAAGTGTTTCCCCTCCTTCAAGTCCTCTTCAATTATACCACATCTTTTGTGTCATTTTTTACATACATTTTTTTATTCCGTTTTATATTTTTTGCCAAACCCATCAATCCTACACAGAAACAACAAACCCACCCCAAAAAACAACCCTGAACTTTGAATGAAAAGTCCCTCAGAATAGCATTACCTGCCCATCACATCTGACGGGAAGTGATGCCAGGTGGCAGCAGTAAGAGTGGAGGGAGGGGTCCATCCTCCTCTCCCCTCCCCCATGCTGTGATCCCACCTAGCAGACCTCTGCGACCCTCCCGCTACGTCCCCGTGTCAGCTGCCACCTTCTTCCTTGTTGGCTCTACCACACTCTTCTTCTGTTTCACGTAAGTGGCATGATTAGGTACAACCACTGAATATTTGTTAATAATTTAATTTTTGCTGAATGTCCGACTGACATGGAGTCTATGGCTTCTGATCTTAAATACATTTTTTTTAAAATGAGGATGTATTTCAAATTAAATTGGAAATTAATTTGCAAATTTCCTCCATCTGTTAAATGTGTGACATCTTTTTCATTCTTTAACACTATAGAACACAGAAAATGCAGAGACATTGACAACAAGCTTGATTAAAATACATCCATATGTGATCATTTATTCATTTCTGTTTTAAGTGTTGTTCACACTGTAGATACACAATTTCAGTCCTTTACAATCATGCTTCATAAATGGGATGAAATAAAAAATGTACTCTACTAACCCTTCAAGTTTTCACATTTTAGGTAGGTTATTTTTTTCATTGGTTATATAACTATTTATACTTTTGGGTTTATCAGATTTATATAAGCTTTACAGAAGAGCTGTGCTGTTGTAAAGAGAGCTGAATCCTAAGATCAACTTTGTTTTCATGTCAAGTAATTTCCAGAAAGAAAACAAAACATTTAGGAATTAAATTTGAAGTTATAAAGTATTATATAAATCTTGATGGCAGTAAAAGTTTATTCCTGTTATACTGTTGGAGGATGACCAAATCACCATCAGGATTACATCACAATCATCCTCCAATTTTAGCCTCCAGCCAAATGTGTAAAAAAATAAAAAGCTAAAAAAAAAATCTATGACCGAGCAAACTTTCTTTTAGGTTTAAAGAGCACAGTTTTGATTGTGTGGAAGCACTTGAGCATAGCATTACTTTTTTCCCACAAGGTCATGAATGTGTGTATTGAGAAAAAAATCAGAATTTACCTGCACAACTCAATCAGTGGTAAATGTCTTTCAATTTGTAAACCACTGAGGGCTGTCATATAATAATAGGTCATCCTCTTACAAGCCTTAAATTTGCAAATATTGTTTCAATCATCTGTTATTGTGTCTGCTAGAACAGACAGCTCAAAAAAGCTTATTTTAGATTAAAATACTTGCCTACCCTTCAATTGAAACTGTGGCATCATGATGTTGTTCATCCAATTTGCTGTATGGTCGCTCCCTAAATTTTTGAACAAGTTGGGTGGTTTGTTAGCAGAATGCTTTGCCAAGTTAAACGTGTTGAATTTGTAAAGTAAGGTTTTTTTTTCATCTGGATATGTCAGTCCATTTCAGAACCTGATAACAGAAATATTAGCAGTAATTTGTGGTTTGCTAGTTTTTAAAACATGCACACAAAATTCGCTCCATATTCATTTTTTGCCCTAAAATGTTGAAGACAACATAATAAGCACGCTTATTTAATCATATACATTATTTACAATGACACAAGGCAAGTGAGAATGATAGAATGAACAATATACGCTTGAAAATATAAAAATGGTATGACTTCTTAGCAAAAATGTTTTTGTTGAATGGTTAAGAGCCTAGATTATGTCATCCTTATTAAGGTTTAAAGAATCCAGTTGTTGCTGGATCTGTTTTACCTGCCCCTATGAGTTGGCCTGGCCTTGACTTTTCTGGTCGATTAATAGATCAATGTGCAGATCCAATGCCAGTTTGAAAAAGACGGATCAAGAGTGTGATGTGAAAACCTGAGGAGAAAATGTTTGTGCCATATAGGACTTACTTTCTGTCTAAACATTTAAGTTAGGTCTTTGCAGACACTGTTTGGTTAAAAGGTATTTTCAGCCATTTTTTCATAGTTTGGGAGTTTAAGGATTTTGAAGGGGTGGTGGGAACGCAAACAATTTCATTGATTCATATTGTATACAGGTTACGTTCACATGTATGTAATTTCCACTTTTTTTTCTCCCAAGTGTGTGAAAATTTCTGGCAAACTAGATAATGTTCTCATATCACTAATCTAGTTGACACCCTGATCCAAAATGTGTGTTTGAGAGAGTATGAAAAGAGTAAGATTAGCTGTGTACATCAAGTCTTTGGGATGTATACAAATAGGTGTATGTGTTTGTTAACATGGGATTGGCAAATGTTGGTTTAACATAGCTCGCATGTCCTCGTTTATCTGTGAAAAATGTGTGGTGGCTTGTCAGCCCTGTGCTACAGATTAGCAAAGAGAAAATAGGCCAACATCTGTCACCCTAACAAAAGCCCATTATCCAGTGTCTTGTGTGTGTGTGTGTGTGTGTGTGTGTGTGTGTGTGTGTGTGTGTGTGTGTGTGTGTGTGTGTGTGTGTGTGTGTGTGTGTGTGTGTGTGTGTGTGTGTGTGTGTGTGTGTGTGAATAACGGAGTCAGTCAGTGCAGGCATATGTATGCCATGTTTCTCTTCACTGACTTCAGGTGAATTACCACATGGTAACCTTTTTGACCCCAATCAGACGCCTGAAATTAGTCTCTAAAGATCTGTCACTTAACTATCATATTTTGCAAACTGACAAGGTGATTTAATGCCTATGATAATGAATCTGTAAGATGTCCTTAATTTATCACAACCAATTCTCTCATCGGACCCCTGTCTTTCTTTATCTTGCAGATGCCCATGGCTTTCAGAGCGGTTCTCAATGGCAGTTCCCATTTACAATGGTGTCATCTTTCTGTTTGTTTTGGCTAACTTCTGCATGGCCACATTCATGGACCCTGGCATTTTCCCTAGAGGTGGGTTGCATAGACTTTTTACTAATGCATCTTAATAATAGAATGATTATTTAATAATGAAAAATATTTTTGATTTTTTCATCATTCAGAATTTAAAATCTGTACATCCTACACACTAAACAAACTTTACAAACTAAAATGTATTGAAAGTTTTTTGATGTAAAGTATTAAGTGCATAAAAATGTTTAAAAAATTGGGCTTTTCTGTATCATAAAACCTGTTTTAGGAAGTATTCAAATATTTTGGATTTTCACAAACTGAAAGGTATAAATAAATGTATAAATGTTGAAACTGAAAATTTCATATGTATTCTAAATTCCATGATTTTTTTTGCTTTAAATTAAGGATAAATGATGAAAGTGATTTTTGAAGTTTTTTGAATAAATGAACACGTATGAACAGAAAATTTAGCAATGGGACACTCATATTAGATGGCATCTTAATATAAAGTCTGGTAAATATGGACTGCACAGATAGCTGAATTTCTCAATGGTTCCACCCACTCAGCCCATTTGTAATCTTTGTTTTTACAAGATATTAGCTTCACATGGTCCATCAAGGCTCCAAGTCATCCAGGTCATGCTCTATCATCATCGAATCTTATCGTTGCAGCTGGACTTATTTTCTGTCCTTGAATTTCTCACTTGTAAGAGGCCTCTTCAGTATAAGAAGCAAGGGGGGTTTTCCACTATATTAACAGTTAGAGCTGGAGTTGATCTTAGTTGAATAGGGTGTGTTATGTCATTTAATGTGTTGTTTGGGCAGCATTTTGGTTTAATGGGTTATTCTGTTATTGTGAATGTAGTTTTGGAAACAAAGGTAGCCATTTGGACAGCTCACCTGAGTTGTCATGTGAATACGAATAGATGTTCATAAATCTAATCTGTACGCCGTAAGGAAACAAAAGTTTTCCACATTAAATGCCCGCCATCTCTGTGTTTGCATGTTGGGATTCAACCGGGTGAACTAGTAGCCTAGTTAGGTAGTTTGCTAGTTAGGTAGCCTCTCTCTGCCTTCGGGTTGGGGGATGGGTTCTGACTGTTGTGTGTGCTTATGCACCCAACAGCAGTTCAGACTTCTCACCCTTTTTGGGGTCCTTAGAGGGGCTGCTAGAGAGCAGTCCTGTTGCGGACTCTCTCATCTTACTGGGGGACTTTGTTGCCAAGGCCATGGAGAATGACTTTTGGAAGTTGCCAAGGAGAATCTAACCTGCCATCCGCCGCTTCAGCTGCTTCAGCTGCTGCCCCCTCAACCCTTTCCTGGATAAGTGACAGACATTGAATGGATGAAAATGAAATGATAACTGCTCGTTATTTACCAATATATTCGAAGTGAACTTAAATGTTGCAATAAGACTAAGTTTCAAATGCTTGGTTGTAAAATTACCATTTGGCCTCAGAACAAGTAACCAATTGTACGCTTGGCTCTGATCACAGTGGGAGTTAATTCACAGTGGCTAACTGAGTTTACCTCTCAGCTGATAGGGATTCTTCATAAGGAGAAATTTATACTGGTTACCTAAAAGAACCAGATTATGCCACAGTTTTATTGAGACATGACAAAAAAATGCAAAACACTATTTATACAGTGGTTGTGGATAATCTTGTGGCATTTTTGTCTCTGCATGGATTTCCTCCAGGTTCACTGTTTTCCTCCCACTATCCAAAAACATGCAGTTGGCTAATTGGAGACCCTAAATTGCCCATACATGTGAATGGTTGTATATCTCTATTTGTATCACTGCGATCAACAAGTCACCAGTCCAGAGAATAGAATACCGTCATTTGGCAGGCGCTTTTATCCAAAAAAACTTACTGTGGATTGAACCGCAGATTGAACCCAGGACATAATACATGCGAAGCATGCGCTCTATCACTGAGCTACACATTCACACAGTGTACCCTGCCTCTTGCCCAAACCCAGCTGGAATAGGCTCCAGCCCACTCTGCGACCCTAGCTGTATGATAAGCTGCACCGATAATAAATAAGTGACTGAATGTTTGTCTGCTTTGTGTATGTGTTTCATTAGCTGAGGAGGATGAGGACAAAGAAGATGACTTCCGTGCGCCCCTTTACAAAACCGTGGAAATCAGAGGGATCCAGGTCAGAATGAAGTGGTGCTCCACTTGCCGCTTCTACAGGCCGCCTCGCTGCTCCCACTGTTCCGTCTGCGACAACTGTGTTGAGGTTTGCTTACACTGACACATTAACAGCTAATATAGTGTATAGCAAAAATTTTCTTTGAAGGATAGTCCCATGATCTCATGAAGTACTATTTTCTTACAGAGCCTAAAATAGATCACATCAAAAACATTCATACATCCACATAATTAACAAGTTAAACTTAATATGAAACTAAAAGCCACACTTTGTGTACATCCATAAAATGGCTTTTGGTGCCAGACTCACATCAAGATCAAAATAGATAGCAAATAAAAACACCATAAACAGAACAAATATTTTTGTCATGTGTGGAAAGTGCTTTGTCTTGAATTCTTTTTTGTTAGGAGTCTGGGAGCGTCACTTGTAGATATTTCTAATTTCACTCAAGTGCCATAGGACTGAAGGTGGTTTCTTTTGTGGAGTTCAAAATGCCCATAAAACATAAGAGAAACAGACTACCAGTTTTACAATAAAAATTAGCAGGAAAAAGAACCATGAAACTTATCATGGAAAAGTCTCTGAATTTCATTCTGCTAACTTCCAGAAAGAATCACTTACTTTGAGTCAAATTAAAATCATATTGGCAGATAAATGGCCTAACGGTGGATATGTGTTTCATTTTAAGCTTAATGCGCTTGAGGACAAACAGTTATTTGCGTCTGTTGCTTTACTTTTATTTGAATCCATAAATCTTTTCGTACACACTTATAATTTGCATTTGATAATGTTGAGACAGAGTAAAGAATTAAATGTGTAAAAATGTAAAAATGTGAGCGGACATGGTTAAATATTACTTAGTAAGGAAACATATATTCATATAATGATGATGAACACAAATAATGTAGGTTCTCTGTCATCAAGGTCATTGTCTATCATTGTTAAATGTTTTCATTGCATCCGGACTTAGATTCTGTCTTTGAAGGGACTGAAGAATCCGCCCTCAGATGGGAGGGGAAACGTCATCAAGGAAAAACTAAGTCAAGTTGCTACAATAAGATTTGACACCAACAAATAATGTTTCTTCTTCTCAGTGGTTAATAAAATGGAAACAGACAAAAGCATCAGATAAATTTGGGCCAGCAAAGAAACTATCCTGTTATTTGAATTAATCAGATTCTACATTTTATTGGATAGAATTCACCAACTAAATGATTTCAGGCCTCTCTGTCTCTGTCTTAAGGTACTGTCGGTGCAGTACCTAATTGCAGTTAACTTCAGAATCTACAGTTAATTCTTTTTCCTACTCCACACAGCTAAAAAGACAGTGCAGTTCCTTTTAAGAGTTTCTAAAAATTGGGTTTTGCACTTTCATATGTGATAGATTTGGACGGGTCTAATATAGAGAAAGAAAATGAAATATTCAAGATAAAAAATATTTAAAATGTCTTTTTATTGGTCCTTGAGTTTTGAGAAAGAAGCTGCAATATACAGCTCATTCATCATATGATACAGAAGGTGTTGTTGATGGACTGATTTCACTGTTCCATTGTTGTTTCAACACCCACCCACCTCCCTCAATGCAGGACTTCGACCACCACTGTCCTTGGGTAAACAACTGCATTGGCAGGAGGAACTATCGCTACTTCTTCCTCTTCCTCCTGTCACTAACAGCCCACATCATGGCTGTGTTTGGGTTTGGCCTGCTCTTCATCCTCTACCATCGGCAGAACATTGACCGCCTTCATGCCATCGTCACGTATCCTTATTGTGTTTTGTGCTTAGCTGGGTTTTTAAAGTATTTTTTCTGTCCTTGATATTCTTAAAATAATTTTGCTTCATAAATCTGCTCATATGAGAAGATATCTTGTTTGTTCGTTTTCAGGTGTCGCACAAAAATGTATTAGATATGATGTATAACTATAATTTTTATCCCCCCCCCAATGTATATATATATATATACACACGATATACACACACACACACACACACAGGAGTTTACTAGGAATACATGGAAGAAATTGCCCAGATGTGTGAATGAGAGAGTGAACGGTGGTTAGTCCCTGGCCTTGCAAGCTACTGGCGACCGCTCAAGGATGTACCCCGCCTCTTGCCCAGTGACAGCTGGATAGGCTTCTGCATTGCTGCGACCCTGACTGCAGGATAAGTGGTAGATAATGGATGGATTGATGGATGATTGACAACATTTATCGTTTCCATCACCTGTTGCCACCTGTGCTAATGGTGTTGCATTTCTGAATCACACTTGTATTACATTAGTGATAACCAGTTTGAGAGAATGATTAGCAATATCATATTATATATGTATTAGTCCTACAATTCAAGGAGTAGCTAAATTTTTTTTCTGTAGGGTGTAACCTCATCTACTGCAGTGTTGAATGTGTAACTTGAAATTTTATTAGATAGGAAAGGGAGGATATCACGATGGCAGTTGTATACATGTAGTTTTGAAATAAACAATAAAAAAAATTGTACAAGTTATCCTAACAGAAAGAAAGAAAAAATGCATTATTAGTTTTGATTTTTAGCTTGATGATATTAGCTGCAAAACACAAAAGTAAATTGTCACCCAAGGTTATATTTAGATGGAGGCATTTAACTGATAATATTGTTTTAGTCTCAGAAAATCATGAGAAAAAGGCCATAAAGATGATGGGTTCGTATTTTGGAGGAACCAAAATGTATAAAGTTCATTTTGAGAGACTGTTGGAAGCAACTGATTATTGTTTTAGTCTTCTGCCTCTACAATTGACACATGTGACTGCATTGTTTTGAACCACTAATGGTGCATTGACAGTTTGCAGTATAACAACAACATAATACTGGTCTAGTCTGCTGTTGATCTTATTGGTGTAATTTGTGCTTATTTTACTGAAGACATTCAGAAGTCTCTGGAGAATGTGTGTTTTAGTTGTAATAGATGAAAATTTTAGATTGCCTTTATTCAGTTGAACATACATTTCTAATTGACAACATTGTTTTTTTATTATTATCGAGGACTGATTTTAAGTGAAGTATGAAGAACCATCTTTCTTCAGCATTTAATGTCATCAAATAGTCCTTAACTTGCTGATTCTCAGGCTGGCTGTAATGTGTGTGGCAGGCCTGTTCTTCATCCCTGTTGCTGGCCTCACTGGTTTCCACATAGTGCTTGTGGCTAGAGGCAGAACTACCAATGAGCAAGTAGGAAACCCTCTATCTTTTGGCACCACTGCCATAGCTAGTTAGAAAAGAGTTACAAAACAGTTGTTAAATCAAATGAGCAAGATTTGTCGTTGGTTGAACTTGTTGGCTTTCTTGGTTATTTATGATTTATACTTGTAATATCTGTTTTCTTATAACTACATCTTTGTTAAATTCTGTTTTGACATTTTGCAGGTTACGGGAAAGTTCAGAGGAGGTGTTAACCCTTTCACAAACGGGTGTTGGAACAATGTTTCTCATGTACTGTGCAGTTCACAGGCACCCAGGTGCATTTCAGCATTAATTATGTTATTCAAGTTACACATTCTGGCCAGCTAAAAAGCAATACATTTCATGGGATACATGAAGCCAATGATATTCTACACTCAGTCCCTATATGTTCCACACAGATATTTGGGCAGAAAGAAGTTTGTGCAGAATGTGTGTGTCCAGCCTCCTTTTCTGCGGCCACAGCTGAGTGAGGCCCAGCTCACAGCCAAGATCCTAGACAATGGCATACAGGGCGACCTGCACAGGGTGAGAGTTGTTGGACAAGTGCTGAAAGACAGTTTGACCAATTCCCATGTCATTCGTGCTATCTCATGACTGCAAAGGTGGAAGCAGGTTTAGGCAGCAGTGAGAGGTCAATATTCTTATATAGTTGTATCAGTAAAGAGAGTGTAGCAGGTGTAATGCTTCTTAACAATAATATTCAGACAAGGCAATAGAGATGATGTGTCTTCGTGCCACCTCTTCTATGTATTTGATTTGATTCTTGGTAATAGAGGTTAAAGGGCAGGTATTTAGGCCAGATGGTCATTCATATTCTATTTTTTTCAATAATTTGCAAATGCTAGTGTTAGTTCATGTGTATTCACAGGCTTAAAGGAAACTTGTGCTCAAAGACAACACAAGAAATAGAGAGGCCTTCCCTAATTATGTTGTGTTACATGCAATTTAGAATGCAGGTGTATATCTGTCTGAATTTATTTAGCAAAGCAGGTCAGCAGGTACTTTTAAACTTCCTTGTGTCGTGTTCACTTTTTTTCTAATGACCCAGGGCATTATTGGGCTCTTACAACCATTAAAATATAATTTCACCATATTCATTGTTTTTATGATAGTTCTCAATGACAATGAACACATGTATGATTTTTGGTAGCGATAATATAAGCAAGATTGGATTTTCTTATTTTCTCAGATTTTATCATAATTTATCAAAAACTCCACTAAATGATTGTCTTGGCAGCATTAAGTCAGCCTACTAAGGGAAGAAGTTTTCACATAAACTATTTAAATAATGTTTGTGATTTGATGATTGATGTTGTCAATGGATTCATACCATTGTCATTGCCTGATACAGTTTATAAAGCAGGAGTTGGCCTGTGAGGATATTGTATAACTTTTTTTTTCAGAAAAGCAGCTGAAAAATGTAGGAAGATTAAACATATAGATTTAAGGTAGAAAAAGAAATTATTAAATTTTTCTATACGTCGAGCACCTCACTTTAACCTGAACACCATACATTGGTTATAGACATTTTTTCCTCTGAGTATGGTATAAATTGGTTTCTATCTATCTATCTATCTATCTATCTATCTATCTATCTATCTATCTATCTATCTATCTATCTATCTATCTATCTATCTGTCTGTCTGTCTGTCTGTCTGTCTGTCTGTCTGTCTGTCTGTCTGTCTGTCTGTCTGTCTGTCTGTCTGTCTGTCTGTCTGTCTGTCTGTCTGACTGACTGACTGACTGACTGACTGACTGACTGACTGACTGTCAAAAGGATTATTGGCCTTGTAATAGTCTCACCCATTATATTGCCTAGACAGAGGATGTCTATGAGCTTAACGTGAATAAGACCATATAAACTGGACCACAAGTTTACTAGATGTTCAAATTAGCAGAGGTGGGTGTAGAAGGGGTTCAAAATAGAGACTAATGTTATTTACTCATGTGCATGTTCCTTGCTATTTATTAGTCCAAGTCCAGTCTGGAGATGATGGAGAGCCAGTCATGCGACACTGAGCCCCCTCCTCCTCCAAAGCCAGAGCTGCGCTACCCTGGAATCACCAGAGGGAAGACAGAGGGTAGTGCTTTTCAGTTATTTTCTACAACCTTGCAGTCTTTATGTATTGCAGTGGTTTAATTGCCTCAGATTGTGTGGCTAAAAGGGGTGCATCACATTGCCGGCAAGCATTCATCATACTGACTGTACCATACTATAGCAATGATATTGTGTAAATCCATTATGTTGTTTTACAGGAGCTTTGTATATAGTATTCCATTAACGTTCACATTTGCATTTGACTGAGTTGCTGAAAACCTTAATTTACATCTCTGGAATATGACTGAGATGTGGCATACCAGACTCTTCCATATTCTGTCCCTGTTTTATACTTTCTTCCAGAACTTTTTATTGCAATTTAGCACACCAAATGATAAAAGCGGACAAGACAAGTAGCCTCATTTACATTTATGAGTTTTTTCTATGCCTCAGAAACAAAATCAGATAATGGATGACAATACAAAATAAGAACAGGTTGGAAAATGTATTTTCAATTCATTAATGGGGGTCATTTTCAAGGGTCCTACTCACATCCTTTTCCTGAGCCAGTGCAACTGGTGATATTGGGGCAACTGCTGCCAAAAATTATGTGTACATGGCAATCAGAATGTCTTAATCCTTGTTACTAATTTAAAATGATGAGTGCCCAAGACATCATTGTAAATTATACCTGGTTCTCAATTGACTTACTTGGTTAATTTAAGGTTAAATCAGATAAAATAAAAAGAATACAATTTGAATATTTTAAGAATAAAACCGATTTTTCAAGACTAAAATCATAATATTAGGATTTTTGATTGTTTTCTTTGCTTCCTAAGATTGAACCTTGCAATCTACAGTTACTTCCATCCACTATGACAGGGGCAGCGAATATTCCTGGTTCTCGACTCCTCCTTGTGTTGTTGCGCACAACACTGAACGCCTAACTGCTCCCCTGGTGCTGATAGACGGCAACCAACTGCTCATGGTTCATCTGTGATGGGTTAAATGGAGAGAAGGAATTTCCCCATGAGGGATTAATAAAGTATAAATTATAGTGATTATTATTATTATTCTAAGCTGTTTTGTCCTTATCCTTGTTCAGATGGAATTTGTCACAAGATGACAATGCAGGCTTTCAGTAACTGGAGATCACTGTCGTTTAAATGCAGGATAAACTCATATAACAACTTTTTAATGTAATAATATGACCAAATTCTTTTTGAACTATAATTCTCATATGTTGACTTTAATCTCATAATGTGATACTATTTCTCCCTTGCCAAAAATTTTAATTTTATATTATCTATTTTTTTTTCCTATCTGCCTTCATGTGCTGTTTATTTTTGCAAAGCAACAAGGCTTTTATCTAATCTACTCTCCCTTCTTCCTTTAGAGTGCAGCCTACTAAACAAAGCCCCTCCTACTCCCACCATGTACAAGTACAGACCCACATACAGCCCTGGCAAAAACACCAAGGCACTAACACATGCTTATGCCAACCAGGTAACACACACACATACACATACCAGATAAACTTGACTATATGCTGAATACGCTCTTATACAAGAAAACAAAAACAAATTATGTTTTTATTTGTTGATCCGTTTAATCATTTATCTCCTTTTTATCCTTTTGATCCAATATAATGAATCTCCATTTTATTTTTTGTGTTTTTTTTTTACTTCTTGTCGCCCATCTTGGTTCGGTTTCTCAGTGGCTTTCTGTTGATCAGTATCAGTAAGTGCTTGCTTTGACACCCTCTCCTTTCTTTTCCCCATGTTACTTGTATGCCTTTTATTTACTCCAGATGTGGGTAGAATACTACAGTAATTGAGTTATTTTTATACTGAATGGATTAGTATTATTAGGCTGCTGTCAAAGCTTTGTAGTAATTATAAATGGGTAATTTTGCTCAGGATTCATACCCATATCTGGTCCATTGTTTTCCCACTTGCTACTCCACCACTATGTAAAAGGTTGTTCATCACTTTCTCTTCAATACATTTTTCCTTTCTTCTCCGCTTTGCCTTCCTTTTTTTAACAGTTTGTGTCATTAGAAATTTCCTTCTGTAATTTTAGAAATGTTATCTGACCAGTGAGCCCAACTACAGTCTCAGAAGAACTTAAATTAATTTCACTTAAACTGTATCATTTAAACTTTTTTTAATCTTTTCATTTTCTTTTTAGTGCATGAAGAATAATACTATTCATGACGCCTCAGCATTCCATTTTGTTTTCTCTGTACTTTGCACATCAGTGTCTGACTAACGTATACCCTTCCTTTTCTGTATTTTGGGCTTTTGGAAATTTATCTTAAATATTTATATAAATGATTTTATTTAATTCTAAAAGATAATTTCAAGCAACTGATATTAGGCAGCAAGGTGAGTGATCAAGAGTTCCTTAAACTTTTCTGTGGTTTCATTTGGGGGGAAAAAGCAAAACTGCTGGTGTCACAAATATCAGACATTAAATAACTGTCCTTTTAACAGGCTCAGCACAGTACCACCTGATTTATAAAGTAGTGTCAATCAGATGCCAAACCCGAATAACCTAATCCTAACTTCAGTTGCAAAATTGCTGCATGCAGCCATCAAAAGCAAAGAGTTCCTTAAAAAGGCACGACTCAAGTTAGTAACTGTTTAATTCTCTTTGATCCTATAGGATCATCACCATTGTCAGCAGCAACATTGTGACCCTGGCAAGCTAATATTAACAGTCCCCTACTGTCATCACTTGTGTCAGTTTTAGTAAGATAATTTTGAAACTTGGTTATTTCTGACATCTTTACCTCATTTAAGTAATCCTTAAAAGACTTCATGAAATCACTCTTTCCTATCATACTAATTTACTAGTCAAATATACCCCCATCCCAACTCACTTAAGATAGACTACTTCTGTAAATCTTTTAACTGTTTTGATCGCAGCATCACCATGGAAGTAAGTCTGCTGTCAGTTGTCAAACACTACTGAGCTTGGGGAGAGACTTCTCCACAGATGGTTAAAGAGCAAATAAGTCAGTGTTTGCTATTATAACTTATGTGTGTTGTACAGATGATAAAAATCATAATGCAGTCTCTTTGGACATGATTCAAAACAATGCAAAGTTCAGTCCTATAGAAAAATGACGAGAATCAATTCTTAGAGAAATATCAAACTAACCTCTCATGATGAAAAGCTTGGCTTACTTATTCAATACATTGTTTGGAGCTACAGTCAGTCACTGATAGCTGAGCATACGGTGTACTTTTCAACAATAATAGGTGACATTGAGTACTTAAAAGGAGTAGTCTGTCTTTTTCCTTTTTCAGTTGCATGAAAGCACTGCATTCTGCTCCAGAATGAGAACCAAGTTCAATACTCTGTCCTTGTATTACCTATATTTGTAGAGCTATGGTGTCCCTGTTTTTATATATCTTTAGCCATCCTGTTCTTTGTGCTCAATAAAATATTGTTAAAAAAATCAGTCTGGTCAATGGTATTAGGACTGACTTGAGAAGACAAGCAGTGAAAATATTGCCTCAAGCAGACAGGCAGTGAAAATATTGCCTCAAGCAGAAACAGGTCTTTTATTCAAAGTTTAACCCTGCATTTATCTGCTCAGCTTCTCATTCCCTTTCCCTCCTTCCACCCACTCCACTTTTACCCTCCTTCTCCTCATCTTTCTTGCCGTCTCCAGTTAAGTCGAGGTGAGAGTGTCAGCAGTGCCAGGGACTCCTCCTCCTCCACCTCATCCCTTCTTCAGGCCAGCCAGCAGCCTGGTTTCCGCTCCCAGCCCAGCTTGGATAGGAGGGATGTGTCAGCAGACAGAGTTGGAGGGGGAGAGAGGCAGGAGGGAGGGAGAGAAATGGGAGGAGGGGGTATCACAGGCTACTCTCTTGGAGGCCGTTCATACCCCTCCTTCTCAGACCCCACCGTTCTTTCAGGAGTGGCTTCACAGTCCTCAAGCTCCACGCAAAACTCTGCGGGAGCTGCGCACTTCTCCGAAGGAACCACCACCTCAACCAGCTTCAAGAGTTTAGCCAATCAGACACCAACCCTTCCTCACCCATCTCGCAATGGGAGCCTTTCATATGATAGCTTACTGGCAGGCAATGATGATTTTGACAAAGGGACGGCGGTTTCAGTCGCTCCTGAGGTTCCCTCTGGGAGACCCTGCACACCAACCGCAGGTGCCTACAGCTCACCCTTCCTTTCATCCCAGCAGAGGGATACTGAGCTTCACTCCCAATCCTCCAAGTCCCCTCATCACCATCATCACCATCACCCCTTCCTTCATCGATCCTCCTCATCCACCTCCTCCTCTCCACCCCCTGCTCCTGAAAGGGAGCGCCTTCTGGCTGACTCTCATCTTGGAACTAACCCTCTTTCTACAACTCAAGGCTCTGCACTGCCCCTCTCTTCTGCCTCACATCCCCAACACCACCACCACCACTCCCATCACCACCACCACCATTCCCATCACCACCATCATCACTCCTCTTCCTCTCGCCCTCCTCGCTTCCCAGAGCCTCATGTACTCTCACATCATGCCTACCCATACCGTACCCGCTCTACAGAAACATCACATCCTCCCCGTTCCCCGCACCCACCACCGCTTGGTAAATCGCTGTCCTACTCAAGTGCAGCTGCTGCAGAAATGCAATATCGGCTAGTTCGAAAGGCGTCAGCATCAGCCGGAGTGAATGCAGCCGGGGTAGGAGGAGGAATACAAGCACAGAAGTGAGTATGAGTGGCCTTTTATCAGGACCAGTGGTTTGCTGCTAATCCTTAAATCCCATGCCCACCTGAAAACCTGCATTACTGACTGACTGATCCTCCTCTTCCCCTATCTCTTCCCTCTCTTCCTGCAAGATTTCCCGTGAGTTCCTCTTTTTTTCTCCCTTTGCTAGTCTTCCGTCTGTCTGTCTATCCCCTCAGAATCATCACTGCATGCATCTGTCATTGTCTGCCTGTTTTTTTTTTCTCTGTAATATGTTATACCCACCCATGATTTGGTATATGGCATGTTTTGTTTTCAACAATCTTTATTTATTGTTCTTAAATTTGCACAACCAATTTGTTGCCCTCAAGAATTTGTTAATCTTGGTGGAATGTAAATTTTAATATTAATGTGAATCAGTTAATCTTGGAAATCAAGGAATTCAACCTTACCTACCGGATAAAACATGCAAACTACATCAATGTAACTGGGAACAAACGTGGTGAAAAATTGATGCAGCTGGAAGCTGTTTTAACAGCACAGCAGTGCTTTGTTTTTTTTTTGTTTTTTTTTTAACAAGAGCCCATGAATCGAATGGAAATGCCACAAAGGCAAGCTATGAGGTAGCAATGTTGATAGCCAAACACTGCAAGCCTTTTACTGAGGATGAATTTATTAAAGACTGTCTGATGAAAATGATGGAGAAAATATGTCCTGAGAAAAAGCAAGCGTTTGCTAATGTAATCCCTGGGTGGTAACACTATACTTTTTGTCTCTAATTGTCTCCTAACCTCAGATTAAACGTCTTCAATGCTGCGTGCCAGAGAGTTGGGACTTTCTTTTTGTTAGCCTGTGACAAAAAAACACAGATGCCTCAAAGAATGTCAGGCTGAATGGTCGGCCAATTTTCACCTCACCAAATTTGGCCCTCTTTGCAAAAAGTTTTGACACCCCTGGTCTAAGGCATACAAATCCATTACCCTGTATATCTGGAATAACAATACATTTGATTTCAAATGCAAAATGTCATCCTGTTTCACAGGAGTCCTTTTTTGAAATTTGATTCTAGACCCAGATTGCTCTTTACACTCTTAACAACTCATTACAAAAGCGTGACATGGAATGTGCTCCCAGCAAGGAATAATTCTGGCATTAGCCACACAGTATTTCTAGCTGTGCTGAACATTTGTGTCATTTTTCATTTCGTTGATGTAGTGTTACTTTTGCACAGCCACTGTACTTTTTATTCCTTATTGTTTTTGACAGCTGAATGAAGTGAGAGTATAAGGTTGTAGTGGTGTTTTTAGTGTTTGGGAAACTGCCTGAAATCTTCTCACAGAGACTAGCTTATATTGCAAGAATATGTAACAGATTTCACTTTTACACTTTTAATTTCTAGTGGCAAAAAAAAAATGTGACATGATATCACAAAAACTGCTGTGAAAAATTGCTGGGATTGTTTTCCTCTGTAAAATGGATCCCACTCTCAATTTGTATATGCCTTTCTTTATTGTCTATTGCCCTCGAAACAGGTTTTTTGAAAGTTAGACCTGCAGTTGCTGCATAATCCCACTCACAGTCAGACTGAAGATATCTTGAAAAAAGTGGTTTGATTTGTCATAGGAGAGACATAAATACAGATTTAATGTTGTCTTTGTGTGGCACCTACGAGGCCTGAGTTTACTATCCCCAGTGGGGGTAAATATGTATAGATGATTTCAGCTGTCATGTGCTCCTTGGTGATAAGCTTAATTCTCTGATGGTCAGTTTTCACTCCTATATTTGCTTGTCATTACACTTATTTGCTTCTGTTTTTACACTCCAGGGATGAGCTGACCCAGATCAAACCCCTGAGTCGGGCCAGCAGCAGCCAGCACTCCTCCTGCTCTGCCCCTTCCTCTCCTGCTCATCCGGTCAGTGTTTCAAGCCAACCCAGAGTGGCATTTAACAGCTTGGTGCTGACTCCCTCTCACAAGTCTCAGGGTTCTGCTGTGAAAAAGGTGACAGGCGTTGGTGGTACCACCTATGAGATTTCTGTCTAATTTACTTCCAACCATCTTTCAACCCCTGAGGGCAATATTTAGGGCTGTTGTAACATAAGAAACCACTGTCTACTTGAGGAGCGGGAGCATTTCATCAAGCTCTCTATCGTCCAAGTTTGATCAGCCCCATGGTGACATGGCATTGACCTGCCTCCAGATCCCCACTGGAGTGACATTCTGTAATGTTCGAAGTGCTGGCATCTACCATGACCAAGCAGGAATCCTCTTAGCGCCGTTCCCAATGAGAGGGACCACAGTATAACTGCACGAAAACTGTGTGCAAATGTTTTAATATTTAACATCCATTTTCTTGCTCACAATATTGATCCAAAATCCTTTGGAATAATGGTGATGTTGAATGTCAGGGACAGCAAGAGGCTCAGTGGAATCCATTCAAACGGTAATGCTTCCTGTACCTGACAGGACAGCCCCGTGCTTTCACAACAGTTGCTAGGAGAAAACATAAGTGAAGCATATGTTCTTGCTGCTGTGACATGATGGAGACAGTCGCGAACCCCACTGGATATCGTCCATAACACTTAAGCAATGAGGATCTTCTGTTGACAATCATACAAGAAGCATTATTACTCAGCAACTTTTCCATTTGAATCATCTCGCCTTTTGGAGGGAAGAAACTTCCAAACGAAACCCAGACTTTGTTTCCGTCTTCGATTCAGATGTTGATTCATTTCTAGGTGTGAAGATGATTCCATGTTTGTACAGGATGTAATTTTAAATGTGGATTTCTTTCTATATATAAATATATTTTTTAAGGTGTTGTTCATATGGGACTGCAGCATGCACTACTATTATGACATGCTATTAGAGGCCACTGTATCTGGCTGGATCATGTTGAACAAACAGGAAATTAGAAAAACCATAAAGACCTGTGCTTGGCCTTTCGGTGTTCATCGAAGCTCTTCAGAAGAGGCAGATTTTTTTTTTTTAGAAGATGAATTCCATGTTCAAATGCCTTGATTGAACTGTCCTTTTTTTATTTAACCTATTTAATTTGAACTTATTTTATATGAATTTTTATGACAATGTAGCCATTGATTGAAGAATTTCAATATTGATTCAAATGGGAGGTTCTGTGTAAAAACAATTAAAGCTGCACTGATGATTGACTTTGGCTAAAGCTCCATACTTAGTCCATTCTTTTTCTGACAAACTTTAGTTTTCCATGTCGACATGTCAGACAAGATGCCTTATTTATACTCTGGTCCCATACCTCTGATAAAATTACTGAAATAATATGACACCGTATTCGTGCTGCCGTTTACCAAATTGTGACGCATGATATCAAGACAACTTAATGAAAACTGAAGAAAATGTTTGTAGCCCAACTGATGCAGGATTTCCAGGCTTGATATTTGTATTTTGACAAATAATATTTTTTTGTTGTTCATCACAATCATTTTTTTCTGAATCAAAAGTACAAACAAATTGCTCAAAATTTTTTGTTCCATTTATCATGTATTTCTGGGACTTAATCAGTATGAAATGTGGCATTTTAGTGTTGTCATAGTGACTCTATTTATCAGATGGTACTGTGAAATATTCATGTCAAAGTGTAACAACATGTATTAGTTGTTCGGAATAAATGTAAGCTGTTCCCCGAGCAAAAAAAACAAACAGAAAAAAAACATTATAATTTACACAAGCTACAGATCTTAATGAAATCCAGAACGATATGATAATAATAATTTTCTCAGTTTGAATCCAGTCTGGGATCTTTCTTGGGTGGTTGTCCGGAACATTGGGTACCTAATTTCAAACTCAGTTGAATATCTAAATAAAATGCTACATTACAAACACATTTCACTACTGTTTTCAATCCTAAGACTTAAATTTGGCCCTACATTTTCATGTCACTACTGAAACAATTAATGTTTATCTGTATTGTTACTTTTAAACACCTTGTGAAATCAAGAATACTTTTTGATTGTCGCTGCCTAAAGAATTTGTTTTTGTGGAGATAGGCATTGTAGCAAATATTTTCTGAAATGCCATTGTGTTTTTTTTTTCCTTTTTAACAACAAAGGTTGTGGTATATAGTTTAAAATCCTTATTCTAGCTTTGCGTGGTGCATTTGGTGCCATTTTATGAGAATTGACAAGTCATTTGTACATTTCTTACCTATTTTCATTGTTTTCCTTAAAGTCAACTGGCTTCACAATCAGTCATCATGCCATTTCTATACTTATTTTCCATTAAAAGTGATCAAAACAAACACGTAAACCCTTCTAACATTTGCATGAAAAGTTATAGCAAATTACCTAAATATTTGTAGTTACCTGCCAAATTGACACAAAAAACTGAAAAAATCTGCATTAATTTGCATATAAGGCTACAAAAAAATTGCTTTTTTAAACACCTACAAAAACTAACTATAATCCATGACCAGAAAAGTACAAAATCAATTAGCAATTTAAATAAAAAGATTGATTTACTTTCCAACTGTTGAATTATATCTTACTGTCAGCTCAGTGAAACTGAATGCAATATTCAGTCGTACAAATGTGATAATATATTAGTGTTGTGTTTCTGACATGAAATCCCGTAACAAACATTGTGATACATCTTGATAGTGAAATTGGATCTGGATAATTATTTTCATCCACAACACCAATACGCACAAGGGGTGATCCAGAACCTAACTGGGCTGGACCAGTATTAATTGTTGGAAATTATCTAAAATTGTCATTGTAGAAAGGATTTCCTCCCAGCGCAAAAGGGAACACTGTTTTGGGGGCATAATAAATTCAAAGTTTTTACAGTAGAAATGCCATATCAGTTAACATTGAACCTTTAAGTGCTATGTTCAGTAGGTCTTCAAGCCTCACGACATATCACAGTCTGTCATTTTTACAACCAAAACTTGTTCATTTGACATAATACTGGAAACGTGGGAAATATGTTGCCAGTAACACGATTTATTTTCAATTATGACTCGCAACTTTTCATTCTTGTCCATTGTAAATAATAAAGGATAAATAACGCAATGATGTTCTGATAATTTTCATTCAAACTAACACTATCACTTTCAAATTTGCTAACATTCAATGGTCAAATCCTAGGGTACGAATCATTTAAACAAATATTTTAATATCATGTTTCAATCATGAAATGTTAAGGAGAAAATAGCTCTCAAAAACAATATTAGAATAAAAGTCTATCTGAAAGATGTTCATATCAGTCAACATTTATGTTGATGAATGGCTGCCATTGCATTTGACTAGAACATATACACTTTCTTTATTCATGAACACCAATTATTTGGGGGAAAATGAATGGCACATAGGCTCTAAATCCAAGACTTAAACTGAGGGGAAAATGCCCACAAGGGAGACCTGCAGCAAATGGAGAAATGACTTTGCAAGAAACCAACGTTTTTAAGGAATTGCAACCTGTGAAATAAGGTCTAATTAAGAGATCAGACTAAAGTTGCAATTTGTAACACAAAAATTAAAAAATAAAAACATGACCAGACTGACAATGTACAAATCTACTGGTATACAATGAAGCCACAGACATAAAATATTGATAGTGAACCATGACTAAAAATGGGAAAATATTGAAAGACCAGTCAGCAGAATGCTTTTTGCAAGGTCACTGATCTGATCCACAATGTGGGACCAGACACTGTCTATAATTATGCTGACAGATTTACCAGTCACACAACTGTCCTACTGGAATTTGAGTTAGTGCAAGAATTCACTGGCCTAGTGTAATAGATTTTAAGAATATCTTCTCTTGCTCAAATATATTTTTCATCCTGGGGTTTAAGTTGTGTCTGAGATCCTCTTGTCAAACCCAGTCAGGCTAGACAAATTGAAGTTTGATCTTTACAACCACAGATTCCAATAACAATCACACAACAAAAGAAAAATAATAACTTTTGTGACTCATGTTAGTCTTGTCAACCCTGTAGGTAAACAGCCTGACCAGGTGATAAATTACCTTTGTGCCTCATGTAAGGTTTTTGAATTTGATTTAATTGAATGTTAAAATGTCTTTTTTGAGTTCAAAAAGTACATTTATCTCGATCTGTAGCTATCAATACCTAAATATACATTATATACCTTTGATGGGAAAATGTGAATGTAACATTTATGTACTATAAGAGGTCAAGAAATTCCTAGGTTGGCATCTTTGTTCCTGTATACACCATACACATAACATCACCTAAAGAGCTCTAATCAGCGCTGAGATAATGCTAACATAAAGCCTGAAGAGCTCGATATTCGTCCATATATGCGCCAATCATTCTATTATATCAACCACCTTCCTTATCAATCACACTTTTGCCATCAAAGAGTCCTGACATGTTGAGGACTCCACTGGACCTCTGAAGTTCTGATGTGATTCCTGGCACCAAGACATAAATAGCAGATATTAAATATCCTTTAAATTGGTCATCTGTGTACAGTATATCCTATAGATGCTGTACTGATTGAAGGCTGGAGAACTTGAAGGCCAAGCCAACACCCTTTTTTTTATAGAACAGCAAGGCACATTGTCATCTTGAAAAGAGCCATCAGGGGAACTTATCTAAACTAGATCTTCAGCAATGTATAGTTAGTTAACAAATTTCTGCGTGATTAATAGGACCAGAGGCTTCACTGCAGAACATTGCCCAGAACTGACTCCTGTGGGGTTAGCTTACTTCCCATTTCAAATCCTGGTGACATGCTTCCCCAGGTAAGTGAAGCAAACATCTGGCCATCTGCATGAATCAAATAAAATGTAATTTATCCGACCATACCTTATCTTCCATTTGTTGATAGATGTTTTGATGCTGTGTGTGCTTTTGGCAGTACGCTGGCAAGCAAAGAAGCACCACATGCCACAACATTGTGAACTGTATGTTCTGGCACCTCTACAATCAGAACCAGTGCTAACTTTTAGCCATTTGTGCTACAGTAGTTCTGTGAGATTTGACCACATTGCCATGACATCAGTACCCACTGGCATTGACAAACCTCAGCCTTTCATTTCCCTCTCACCAATTCATTTTTTTCCCATGCACTTTTGCTTAGTACTGGCCACAGCTGAGTGGGAACACCCTGCGTGAACTGCAGTTTTGGAGTTGGTCTAACCCAGGGGTGGGCAAACTACGGCCCGCGGGCCACATCCGGCCTGTTGGTCTTTTTAATCCAGCCCGCCAAAGATTTGTACAGAATTCATACTTGATGTGAATGATTGAATGATTGGATCTATGAAGGTTAAAGCTGTGCCTAAACCTGTTTGAGCCCCCACAGCTCAAACAGGAGATTATGTCATTTTTGGAGCTACTTTAGAACACTTGAGAATTTTCCTGAGGTGAATGTCCACAGTAAATGCCAAATCACAAAGCCAATCTGTGTCACACTGAAAATAAAATCAGCTTGGTTTCAAAGGCTCTGATGTTTGCTTGCATTTCATGCACAAAGCAGTTTTTCCCTTGTAGCTTCACATCAAGCTCATTCATGTGTGTCAAAGCAAATGTCAGACGAGTCTGATATGCTCTGTTAACTAATGCATTTTTTTTATATGTATCATATCTTGCGCTGACCCGGCCTGTCTGTCAAATTTTAAAAGTCAATGCCCAAAAGTTTGCCCACCCCTGATCTAACCCTATTATTCAGCCATAGCAATCCATCTTGTCAGAGTTCCACACATCCTTATGTTTGGACATTTTTTTCTACTTCCAACACATTAACCTTGAGGACAAAATGTTGACTTGCTGCCTCATACCTTATATCCCAACCGCTGATCAGTGTCATCGTAAAGAGATGATCCATGTTATTCACAACCTGTTAGAAATAGCTGTTCATTATCCTTGACTTTGATGTGATGTCATATTTACCATGCTGTAAAAAGTAGCTGCCATGATCTGAGAAGTAAAATACTTTATGTTGCTAGATCAGCCAGAAAGAAATATTTTGATTGCAAATTTGTCCTTTCAACTAAATGGAAGTCAAGACCAGCTGCATGAGTGTTTTTGATTAGAGGTCATGTATATATTTCAGCTAATTTGTATTTCCCAACAATTGCTGAATTTAAATGTTGCATACAGGTCATGTGTCTCCTAGATCTTAATGTTCTACAATTATGACGGTGAGATTATCAGTCTGTAACTTTGAAGATGTAGTTTGAGCACCGGCTGCATGGTTGACTTTCAATTTTTAAAATGGTGCTTTAGCAAAGTGGCTCCCATTGTAAGTTTGATGGTCTACAACACATTGTAGTTTGTAAATCATGAAAAAATAAAAACAAAAAAATCTACCAAACTTGCATTACAACTGCCAAGATTTATTTGCATTCTGAATAGCACACAATTTTCACATACTACTCAAGAGTGTGAGAGAAGAGGATGGAGGTTAATTTGCTGTGGCGGCCCCTGAAGAGAGATGAAAGTAAAAGAAGACTCCAGAAAGGTTAACTTGTGTCAGACATTGAAAGCGGTTGGATTGCTCCATTTATACATAGTGGGTCAATAAGACATTCAGTTCCTGTAACTCAGATTAATCAAATGCTGCTCAACATTTAACCACTGTTATTAAACAAGAACATTTCTAATTACATTTCTTGTTTAAAAATGACAAAAGACCAAACTTAGAGAGCTAAACTCTAGGGATGACATCTTAGTTGGAGCTGAACTTTTGTGCATACTTTTAATGCTCCTATATGTTTTTCTTTTTTTTCATTATTGACTTTTACACAAGCAATATCCCAAATGCATTTCAAAAACATTGCAAAACTACAATGTGAAACCAACAAAAAAATTGAAAAAATTACATGAAAATATTTAATATTCAATAACATTTCCATGTTGAAATTTGACTTTTTTTTGACACTTGCATCAGGCATTACCGTTTGGATTATCAGGTTTCCATTCACTGAACGTTCTTAATGGTGTCCATGTACAAATAGCTATGAAACACACAGAGACTACACACTTTTAGACGTTATTAGTGTATACCACATTTATTGCATGAATTATAAACAGGCCATAATTCTGGGTCTCATTCTTTAAATGAAATGCAACATGTTCACATTCCTTTAAACACGAGTATGGTTGAAACATACCAGGGTGAAACATATGATAACATTAAATAAAATTCACAGATTTCATGTGTTTAAACAGAACAAAGTAGAACAAAAGCTTTTAATTAGGAATGTTTTCTAGAACTTAGATAATTAGGTAATGGTGAAAATTTCGAGCACAAAACAAAAACAAAAAAACAATACTTAAAACTCAAAACAATGCAATTTACCTGGATAAGAAACAGCAGGAATGGGAATAACTTGGGTTGTTCTTTTGTACAAGCCAATTAATATCTCATGTGGTCTTTTTTTCCCCCCGTGCTGAGGATATTGTGGTTAGCAAAGCGCAGTCTACTGGTGAGTATGGGTGTTATTTCCGACATTTTGCTAATCAGTTGTTAGACATCTGCCAAAATATTTTGACTAAATTTGTCCCTATGTCAAATATAATTTGGTTTACACCTGTTTCAATTTGCTCAGATTACAGACATGTTGTAGCAAAATCTGCATAGAAATTGGCAAAAAAGGTCAAAATATAACATGTAGCTACAAAGATGTCTAAATTCCATTATATGCATCATGAAATAATAGCAACACATTCTCAATAAATGAAAATTCAACAAAAAAAGTGAAATATTACCTGCAAAATTTGCAAAGTTTCATATCAAAACAGCTGCAAAGAGAGAGCTGCAACTAAAATTTTCCTCCAATAAAATAACAACAATAGTAATAATATTTTGCAAGGGCAATGACAACTTGTGAACTGTGAAAAAGGTGATTGATATAATAATGAAAATTTATATAATCTTTAAGTGGGCCATTCTGGTCTACATTCATGTTGGCCGCTATTCCTAGTCATCCTATTGCTTTCTGCACCTGTCAAGCTTGATTATACTTTCATTTAACAAAAAAAAACTTGTTACAGTGTGTATGGTCCAGGAAATCAAATATCAGAAACGTTTTCATTTATAAAATCTGAGCGGGCTGGTTTTTCATAATTACATTGCCATTGCCCTGTGCCCTGGATACAGCAAATAACCAAGGAGAGTCAGGTGAAAACCCTGACAAGCTAACTTCTTTAGCAGGAGCAGGGAATGAAACCTAATTTTGGTTGCAACAATTAAGTGAAAGTCACAATCTTCTTTTAGTTAAAGACAAAAATGTTTCCTTAGGGACTTGAACCTCTAAATATTCACCACCATCCTGAAAAACAAAGTGGTGTTATGAGACTGACCCACGCTGTTCAGGCTCTTCCAAATTTTCCCCACAAGATTCTCTTCTAAGCCTCCCTGCATCATGATCAAACGCACAAGTGAGGAAAACAAAGTCTGAATAATTATTGTGAGAGGAGGTAGCATGGCATGTTCATTGCCAGCTTCTCATGTAGCCAAATATGAAATATAAGAAACAAAGGACATATAACCAATCTACTCTAGCACGGAATGTTGTCAGGAAAACTATAAAGATGATATGTCTACAATAAGTGGAGCTGACAGCTCAAGGATCCGTGTTGGCATACAGTGTACATACATTTAGATAATTTAAAAATCTTCTCTAAATTATTAGTTACATTTAAAAACAATCCACATGTCAAACAAAATAAACCACTACACCCTCACTAAGAATAACTCCTACACCAGCAGCAGAAATGTATTGAGTAGTCTATACAGAGCACATTTTCAGGCACTCTTACACAGCTGCCTCACTCCTCATCGGTATCCATGTGCTCTAATTGAGAGACACTAGCTGTGGCCTTCTGGGTCTGAGGGAAACTATTAAGGATATTTAGGCTGTATGGAGCGAAATATGTTTACTACAAAAAAAAATGATCATAGATTCAGACCTGTGGAGCAAACTGGACAGTTTGAAGAACAGGCGGCTCAGACCTGGACCCAGTTGCTCCTTCCAGAGGTCCAAGCTGAGTGACACATAGTTGCTCTATTTGTCTTTCTTTGACTCAGACTCCTCTGCCTGTGAGTTAGGTCCTGGCTGCTCAGGCTCCTCTTCCTCCAGAACAGGTGGGAATTGGCTGACCTTTTCTGCTTTAGACTTGTTCATCTTCTTGGACAGCTGGTACAGTTCATTCAGATTGAACTCTCGGATGATGTTCTCCTGGTAGACAATAAGAAATAATTGTGAATATCAACGGTCAAGATGTTGATCGAGCTTTACTACTGGTTTCTACTGTTTAAGAGACAAATACCCTTCAAGTGTCTCTCTCAATGTGAAAGACTCGGAAAATAAAAAAAACAGTTACATTTGTAATGTAGGTAATGTAGACCCCAAATCAACAAGGATATAATTTCCTAGGGTTTCAATATGGCTAGACCTTTAATTAATGTAATATAAACTTTATTGATCCCCAGAAACGAAATTAGTGTGACAGTTGTGTAAAAAAAAAAAAAAAAAAAAAAAAAGTTTAACGAATATGAATACAAATATACATAGAGTGACAGAAGACTGAAGATAGCAAGACATCCAGGAATAAATAGACGAATTAGACCTGAGAAAATGATTTATGCTGAGTGATAATGTATCTCCTCAAAATTCTCCTCAAACGCCTGTTCCGAAGTAAATTTTAGAGGCGACCAGGCGCTTTCTGCTATGGATGACGCTCCTTCTGTATCGTCTTTATAGTGTTATGTGCCCTGTGTTATTATGCTGCCTTGGTTGCATGAGTTGCTTTTGAAGTTGATTCTTGGTGTGGCCAACACCTCACAGTAATTTCAAACTATTTTACATATTTTATTAACATGAGGTTAGACGAATATATCATTAATTTCTTCTCGTATATTTCCTTGTCTACAAAACTGTGTTTGAAATTGCTTTAGTAAAGTATTCATAAGTGATTTTACTGAAATCTTGACACTGAAATATGTAATGCCAGTTTATTTTAATACAATCTCTGAACTTTGCTGATAACTTCAACTGACCTCAGTAAAGCTCCAAGATACCGCTCTTCCCTTTTTATCCACCTGAGGGCGCCGCATAACCTCCTTCCCTCCTTGAAACAACAGCAAGGAGGGGAGCTGTTTGGATAGTGGAGACGTAGAAACCTTATACCTGTAGAAAAATCAATCAGTTCAATTAAACAACTGGACTTCACCAGAAACACTCAAATGGTTTCTTACTTCTTGGACACCTCTCCATAGCGTCCTATGTCCACTTTTCCAAATTTGAGTCCAGCACAGTTATATCTGAAACACAGGCAAGTGTGAATGTAAAAACAAAAGGTATTGGAGATACTTCAAGACACCAGGTTGAAAACAAATACTCAATCAAAATGTGACTCATTTATGGCAGAGATGAAACATTTTCAAACTGATGCAGAAGCACAACTTATTGTATGATACACAAATACTGGAAACAAAGTCATGGAAGGACAACCCCAACTAAACATTTCATTCACTTTTATCCTTTTAGTTAACACAGAAGAATTTCTGCATGCAAACACCTTATCAACATTGGTGACATATACATAAATTACAGCTGTCTAAAACAAATCTTTAGAAGTGAGATAGACACTTATGGTTAGAAAGAATCAACCAATTTTCAGCTACTGAGGGTAATGTTAAGCTTCTTCTGTGCTTCTCCTTTTCGGCTTTTCCCTTCAGGGATCGCCACAGCAACTGTAACTTCTCCATGTAACGCTGTTCTCCGTATCCTCCTCTCTCACACCAACTACCTTCATATTCTCTCTCACTACGTCCATAAATCTTCGTCCATAAATCTTCGGTCTTCCTCCAGACCTCCTGCCTGGCAGCTCCAATTCCAGCATCCGTCTACCATTATATTCACTATCCCTCCACTGTGCATGACGGAACCGTCTCAGATGTTTTGGAGAGAAGGTCAGAGAAGCCAGACTAACATGTACTGTTCCTCTGATAGACTCATTCCTGATCCTTTCCAACATGGTCACTCCCAAAGAGAACCTGAGCATCTTCATCTCTGCAACCTCTTGCTCTGCCTCCTATCTTTTCGTCATTGTAACAGTGGCTAGACCAGAGATGCTGCATGGCCTAGAAACTGTCTTGTACACCTTTCCTTTCATTCTGGTCGATCTTCTTCTATCACATAGTACCCCTGACTCATAGTACCCCATCGTTCTCGACCCATTACAACCTGGTTTGAACCTGTCTCTTCACCTCTTTTCCACACTCTCCATTGCTCTGGACTGTTGACCCCAAGTATCTGATATCCTCCAGCTTCTTGATCTCCACTCACTGTAGCCTCACTGTTCCACCTGAGTTACTCTTATTCACACACATACACTCAGTATGCACTGGAAAGGGGAGGAATGAAAGTTAGTCACAGCAAGACAAATACCTCTAGATTTTTCTCAATCTGTTCTATACTCTCACTACAGATCATAATGTCATCTGCAAACATCATGGTTCATGGAGATTCCTGTCTAGCCTCCTCTGTCAGCCTGTCCATCACCATTGCAAACAAGAAGGGGCTCAGAGCTGATCCCTGATGGAGTCCCACCTCCACCTTGAACTTCTCTGTTACCCCTACAGCACACCATACCACTGTCTCACAGCGAGCATACATGTCCTGCACCAGTCTAACATACTTCTCTGCCACTCCGGACTTCCTCATACAATACCAGAGCTCCTCTCTTGGCACCCTGTCATATGCTTTTTCTAGGTCTACAAAAACACAATGCAGCTCCCTCTGGCCTTCACTGTACTTATCTATTAGCATTCTCAAAGCAAATACTGCATCTGTAGTACTCTTTCTAGGCATGAAGCCATACTGCTGTTCACAAATCCTGACTTCTGCTCTCAGTCTAGTTTCCACAACTATTTCCCATAACTTCATTGTATGGCTCATCAACTTTATCCCTCTATAGTTGCCGCATTTTTGCACATCCACCTTATTCTTAAAAATGGGCACCATCACACTTCCTCTACATTCTTCAGGCATCTTTTCACTCTCTAAGATCCTGTTGAATAATCTACTCTCTGCAGCTGCCTCTCCTAGACACTTTCACACCTCCATACGTATATCATCAGGACCTACTGCCTTTTCACTCTTCATCCTCTTCAATGCCTCCCTAAGTGCACTTTTACTAATCTGTGCTACTTTGTGGTCTAAAATAGTCACCTCTTCTACCGTTGCCTGTCTTTGATGGGACGATGGAAAGAGTACTTTGAAGAGCTGATGAATTTGGAAAATCACTCTTGTAGCATCTGTTAATATGTTTCCCTCTCTATTCTTAATCTCCCAGACCTGTTGTAAATCCTTTCCATTGTTATCTCTCTGTTTCGCCTATCTGTATAGATCATTCTCTCCTTCAGTCCTCTCATCATCCCACTTCTTCTTTGCTAACTGCTTTCTCTGTATATACTCCTGCATTTCCTCATTCCACCACAAAGTCTCCTTATCTACTTTCCTTCCAGATGACACACCAAGTACTCTTCTACCTGTCTCCCTGATAACACTAGGTGTTGTTGTCCAATCATCTGGAAGCTCACCCTGACCACCCAGACCCTTTCTCAACTCCTCCCTGAAAACCATACAACACTCCTCCCTTTACAGCACTATAGGGTGGACTGGATTATAAGGCGCACCTTCAATCAATGGCTTATCTAAAAAAAAAAAATTCATATACAAGGCGCACTGCATTATAAAGCGCATATAATTGAGGCTACAGTAGTGGCTGAATTGCGTTATGCATCCACTACATGGATCTGCGCTAAAGGGAATGTCAACAAACCATGCAACATTCTTCCCTTTTCAGCTTCCACCATTTTGTCCTCTGCTCTGCCTCTGTCCTCTTCATCTTCCATGTCACCAGAGTCATCCTACAAACCACCATCCTATGCTGTCTGGCTACCCTCTCACCCACAACTACTTTGGAGTCACTGATCTCTTTCAGGTTACCTCGTCTATACAAGATGTAGTCTACCTGCGTGCTCCTACCTCTGCTCTTATAAGTTTCCCGATGTTCCTGTTTTTTCTGGAAAAAGGTATTCACTACAGCCATTTCCATCCTTTTTGCAAAATCTACCACCATCTGTCCCTCGGCATTCCTATCCTGGATACCAAATCTGCCCATCACTTCTTCATCCCCTCTATTGCCTTCACCAACATGTCCATTGAAGTCTGCACCAATTATCACTCTCTCATTTCTGGGAATATTCTGCATCACTTCATCTAACTCATTCCAGAACTTCTCCTTCTCTTCAGATTCACATCCCACCCGCGGGGCACAGCCACTAACAACATTGAGCATCACACCTTCAATTTCCAGTTTCAGACTCATAAGTCTATCTGACATTCTTTTCACCTCTGGGACGTTCCTTACGAACTCCTCCTTCAAGATAACTCCTACTCCATTTCTCTTCTTGTCAGTACCATGATCGTACAAATTAAAAGCCTGCTCTTAAGCTTCTAGCCTTACTACCTTTCCACCTGGTCTCCTGGACAAACAATATATCCACCTTCCTTCTCTGCATCATGTCGACCAACTCTCTACCTTTTCCTGTCATAGTCCCAATATTCAAAGTCCCTACTCTCAGTCCCAGACTTGCCTTTCCTCTTCTCTCTCTGCTTCCGAACATGCCTTCCTCCGCTCCTTCTTTGACCTACAGTAGCCCAGTTTCCATTGGTTCCCCTGTAGGTCATCAGTACCAATGGCAGTTGTTGTTAACCCGGCCTGTACACTAGTCTATATTTATGTTGGGGGAAAAAAAAGTTTGTATTTGATGCAAGTATTATTCAATTCACCTTGCAGGTCTTTCTGTCAAAGTGGCAGAAGTTTAGATATCCTCACCACTGCATTTTAATTTGTGATATTGTTATTTGCTCATCTGCACACTGCATCACTAGCATGATAGCAGCACTCTGTAGAAAGAATGTTACGTGATTTAATTAGTTAATATGTTGAAATTGGTTGAGTGATGCAAGTAAAGAGTGGAAGGCACAATATACTTCTAAATATTACATGACTTTCCATTGAGCTCAGCTGTACGATCTCTCCAAATCCAGCAATTCATAGTCAACTCTACCACCATCTAAATGCTTGGATCCTAAACAGTTTTAATAGTTGACAGAAAGTTAAGTCTTACTTGAGAGAGAGGTCAGCATAAACGGAGGCAAAGGACTGGCACTCAGGAGACCAGTTGGCAAAGAACTCAACAATCCATGTCACTCGACTGTCTCTAGCCAGCTCATCCTGGATAGACAGAGAAACAGTTATACTCACGGTTGAAAACAAAAATCATTTCTTTTGGTCAAAAAATTGCATTTTCACTTACATCAATGGTTTTATCACTGAAATATTTAATGTACTCTGGTCCCATGTACAGAGGAGGCTTACAGGTCATCAAAAACACTGAAATCAAAAGAACCAGAGACTATCAGTGCTTCACGGCTGCCTCAAGGAAAAGTGCACACATCATCTGTTCTAATCAAATGGCTGCTCAAAGACCAAATCTCTCTATATTCGCCTACACATTTCGAATTTTTAAATTCGGATTCACAAATTTATTTGTCTATCAAATGTGGACCTTCATTCATAATCAGAAAAGTTTATTTTTATCCAATTCCTGTCGTTGGCAGTCTTGGTGGTGCATTTCTGATTGAAATACAATCCCATATGAAACTTTCATGGTTTTGAGGGTAGCGTTATTTGTAAACATTATAACATTTTTAGCATAGATTCATACATCTGAAAAATTCTGGCTGTAAATACTTTTTTAGGTGTACGTCTTATTTCAGTATTCAAGCTTTACAATCCAGTGTACATGAGGCCCCAGGTGTGAGAAGTGTGTATGCTGTGTGTGAAGGTTGGACATACCTATGCAGAGTGTTAGATATAGTAACCCCATCCTGATATCCAGCCTAAAGAACAGGATGACATTTGCCACTTTGCTGAATAGGATGATGTTACCAACATGTTGCTCCACCGTTACTGCAAATGAATAGATTAAACAGATATACTTTCTTTTGTCAAAAAATATTCCACGGCAACAAGTGTTATTATCAATACAGGCTGTACCTTTCTTTTATACGATAGACCAAATACTTTAGGGCATAGTGAATTTGATATGGAGTAAATCATATATGAAATAATTTATTTAATAATTTATTAAATACAGTTTACTGAGTGATGATATGAAGGCAATAAAGGTTGTCAACCTACAAATTTTGCAAGATACGAGCCATCGCCAAGTCAATTTTTTTCGTTGTGATGAGACGAAATCTGATGAGCATTAAACACCGTGGTGGCCATCTTGGAAAGTGATGTTTAAAAGCTCTACAAAAATCATCGAGTAATGAATCAATAGCATTTCAATTTATTTTTCCTGGGGAAACTGAATGTGATATACCACAAACACAAATGAGGTGTGCATGTTGTCGACTTGTCCATGAGATATAGAAAAGTTGCTCTTGGTGAGATACCATGACCGTGAGCATCATCTCTGAGAAGGCACAACACATTTACAGGGATTTGGTGCAGCAAACAGCTGGAACATTGACGGACGAGGCATCACTAGTCTTTCAAAGCCAGTCAGGGATTGTTTCATCATCACCAGAGTTTCTCTTCACCTTCGTGTCTCTTTTTCCTAAATTCTCTACTTCTATTTTTCTATTTACTTCTTCTTGCTTAAGTAACTATTAAGTTAATTGAATTTACCAAAACAAGAGATGTTGCTCCACTCGCTATTTCTTGTTTTCACGGTGCTTGGAGCACTTTTTTCGAGCCACATCCCTGTCCTGGCGGAGCAGCGCAACGGCTCCATTGTTTAAACCTGGGATCAGCTGATGGAGCTGAGATGCAGCGGCAGGATGGGGGAGAGGCACGAAATCCCTGAGGAGCTACGGAAGAAATACTGGGGCTGCCGAGCGGGGAGGAGACGGGAGCTGAGGAAGAGGAGATACAGACCGTATCTCCCTCCATTGTGATGGGAAACGTGAGATCGCTGGGCAACAAGTTGGAGGAGTTAACAGCACTCACACGGAGCAACAGTGTGTTTCGTGAGGCCTCGGTGTTGTGCTTCAGAGACTTGGCTAAACAGCAACATTGCGGACTCTGTGGTGAGTTTACCCGGCTTTCAGTTGGTGCGAGAGGACCGGAGTTGTGCCGGCAGCGGCAAGAAGAAAGAAGGAGGTGTCGCTGTGTTTGTAAACAACAAGTGGTGCAACCCTGGACACATCACGGTAAAGGAGCGTGTGTGTAGCCCGGACATCGAACTGTTGGCTGTGAGTCTCCGGCCGTACTATCTGCCCAGAGAGTTTTCCCACGCCATCATCTTAACGGTTTATATCCCACCGTCTGCCGTTGCACCGCGGGCTAATGACGTCATCAGCTCAACAATCGCAAGACTCCAGACTCAGCACCCCAGTGCCTTCATTGCCATCTCTGGGGATTTCAACCACACCACATTGTCATCTTCTCTGCCCACTTTCAAACAGTTTGTGGACTGCAAGACAAGAGACAATAAAACCCTGGACCTGCTGTATGCATATGCCAAGGACGCATACAACTGCACAGCTCTCCCTGCTCTGGGCAGGGCAGACCACAATCTGGTCCATCTAAAGCCTCGCTATGTGACTGAAGTCCAGCGGCAACCTGTGATCACCAGAACTGTCCGAAGTTTGTCACAGGAGGCAGAACTGTCTCTTAAGGGATGCTTTGAGACGACTGACTGGGATGTGCTCTGCGAAGATCAGGGAGAGGACATTGAAAAACTCTACCTGCATTACGGACTATGTGAACTTCTGCATGGACAACATCATCCCCACCAAGACAGTGCGTTGTTTCTCAAATAACAAACCCTGGGTGACTAAGGACATTAAGGCCACACTGAACAGGAAGAAGGCGGCATTCAGGAGCGTAGATAAAGAGGAGCTGAAGAAGGTGCAGACTGAGCTGAGGGAGAAGATCGCAGAGGGCAAGGACAGTTATAGGAGAAAGCTGGAGAGCAAACTCCAGCAGAACAACATGAGGGAGGTGTGGAGTGGGTTGAAAACCATCACTGGCCATGAAAAACAAACAAGCCAGACAATGGAAGGAGACCTGCTTGAGACCAACGAACTAAACCTGTTTTTCAACAGATTTGATGAAGGAGCCTCTGCCCACCCTCCAGCTCCGCTAAGGACTTTCCTTCCCCTGTGCACTCACCCCTCACTTCCAAGACTTTTCTCCCTCCCCCACGCACCTCTTCTGCTTCCCTGTACGATGTCTCGTCAACACCTCAGCCATCCTGCCCCCAACTGGGACTCTCTCGACCCCCTCCTGTCACCTTCACCGCTGAGGAGGTGAGAAGAGAGTTCAGTCACCTTTGTCCCTGGAAAGCTGCTGGTCCTGACGGCCTTCACCCCAGAGTGCTGAAAGGATGTGCCTCTCAGCTGTGTGGGATCTTCACACATTACATTACATTACATTTGGAAGACGCTTTTATCCAAAGCAACTTCCACATCTCTTTAACCTGAGCCTGATCCAGATGGTTGTCCCTGACCGGTGGAAAACCTCACGCCTGGTCCCAGTGCCCAAGACAAAGCATCCCAGCACACAGCGACTACAGACCAGTGGCCCTGACATCACACGTCATGAAGTCGCTGGAGAGGCTCGTCCTGAGGCAACTTCGTACAGTTGTCGGACCATCGCTGGACCCCCTCGCATACCAGCCCCGGATAAGAGTGGAAGACGCCATCATCTTCCTGCAGCACAGAGTGTACACCCACCTGAAGGAGGCAGGAAGCATTGTGAGAGTCAGGTTCTTTGACTTCTCCAGTGCTTTTAACACCATTCGACCTGCCCTGCTGAACAGGAAGCTTCTGGACATGCAGGTGGATGCTCCACTCGGGGCCTGGTTCAACAACTACCTCACAGGTCGGCCGCAGTACGTGAGGCTGGGAAACAACGTCGGACACCATTGTGAGCAGCACGGGGGAGCCACAGGGGACAGTCCTGTCTCCCTTCCTGTTTACGCTCTACACCTTGGACTTCAGGTTCTCCTCGCAGTCTTGCCACCTGCAGAAATTCTCAGATGACTCTGCCATCGTGGGTTGCATCAACAGAGGCCAAGGGGAGGAGTACAGGAGCGTGGTGGATAGGTTTGTGGAGTGGTGTGGACTGAACCACCTGCAGCTCAATGTGACTAAGACAAAGGAGCTTGTGGTGGATTTCTGGAAACAAAGGACCCACCTGAACCCGGTCACCATCAGGGGTACAGTAGTGGACATTGTGGACAACTACAAGTACCTGGGTGTCCACTTGGTTAATAAACTGGACTGGATTGTGAACACCAACGGCATCTTTGAGATGGGTCAGAGCCGCCTGTTCTTCCTCAGGAGGCTCAGATCTTTCAATGTCTGCAGGACCATGCTGCAGATGCTTGACCACTCGGTGGTGTCCAGCGTCATATTCTGCGCTGTTGTGCGCTGAGGCAGCAGGCTCAAGACAGCTGATACCAATAGACTCAAAAAGCTCATCTGGAGAGCTGGATCTGTCCTGGGAGTGGAGCTGGAGTCTGTTGTGCAGGTGTCAGAGAGGAGAAGCTGAGGAAGCTCCTCAGCATCATGGCCAATGTCCATCACCCCCTGCAGGCCACACTGACATCCTGTCAGAGCTCTCTCAGTCGTAGACTAATACCACCAAGGAGCTCCACTGAACGCCAAAGGAGGTCTTTCCTACCTGAGGCTATCAGACTTTTTAATACCTCTCCCTTCAGCCGCAGGGAATCTCAAAATCTTTGTACTTAAGACCTTAAGACACTATATAGCCTTGACTTGTTACTTTGACGCTTTTTGTTTTATTTGTATTTCTTATTCTGTTTATACAATTTCCTACTGTTATTTATTATTTCTATGTTTTACTTGAAACTCTGGCACAACAATTTCCCTCAGGATAAATAAAGTTGTTCTTATTCTTATTATACTGGTCCCAATAACCTTGATTCCAGGGTCAAGGTACTCATCTATGTTTGTGAAAAATAAAAATAAATTGCTAAAACTTACAGAGCTAGGCCAAATACACCAAGAACAAGTAAGCACTACATGGTTTACTCACTTGCTCGTCTATTCTTCATCATGACGATGGCACTGAGGAACATGAGGATCTCCACTTCTCTCTAAAAGCATGTCAAGTGCATTGCAAAGCCAAATATAAGTCCACAGAAAATCTTGCAGTGCGGGTATCTAGCATGCCTACTTGAATTGACTGCAAAATTGCCACTTGTCTTCTGCAGACTAGATGTGAATTAGTAAGAATTCAAAAAAGAAAAAAGAAAAAGAAAAAAAGAAAACACAGGACTCAACCAAATCATGACCCTGATCTGCCTGCATCAATGTTAAATGGGAAATTGTTTGCTATAGTCTCTATGGACTGTGCTTCTTTGTGTTTAGATAACCACAATGAGGTAAAGTTGGAGTTAAGTGTTGCAAAATGAAGGATAAGTAGTTAGGGTCTTGAAAGGAATCGATGCAGAACTGGGTAGTTGTATTAGATTTTGATTCAACATAAACTTAAACACTCGAACCTCTCGTTAACAGGGACAACAAATATTTCGTACTTTGAAGACTTATTCGAGTAAAGGGCTAATAATACGATTTTTATAGAATAGTTTGATGAACTGCTTGAACAACAAAAAAATCGATAGACCCATTCTGATCTACGAAATGATGGGTTTTGTTTCGCCGATCGTCCCCCTTTTTAATGATCTGGTGTCTTTGTCACTACAGCTAGCCGAATCATCGACATCATGTGCAAACGTACAGACAACACACAGCAATGTTTTTATGCAAAAGCTACGAAAGACCTTTGGGACTTTATGGCGGTTCATACAGACCCAATCAAAGTCGCAGGAGTTCCCATCCTCACGCTGTGTCGCCAGGTGGTCACAGATGCCAGGCGTCTTGCGGATAGCTAAAAAGGCTATGGACATGAATAGAGAAGCCACATAATAGGGCTTTAGAAGCCACTTATATACCTGTGGCAAATGGTATAGGAAAGCGAATAGAGGCGTTAACAAAGCCATCTTTTATTTTATACTATACACCAAATTTAACAGAGAGTGGGAACCCTTAAGGGCCTGAGGTGAAAATATGCTAGCGCTGTTAGCTAATGAAAGACTCGAGTTAGCGCTACGTTAATCACGTGATCGTAGCAACACGCAACTTCCGCTACAGATTCTAAAAAAGGCCAATCACGGTTCCGCATCGTTTTTAGTTAGTGATCGTTTACGTTTAATTTTTTTATTTTATTTCAAATATTTATCGTCAAAATGTACGAGTTATATTTAATCTATTTCGTGCGTTCTGTTGATCCGTATACCAAAAGCCCGTAGACAGCTTTAAAGCTAAAATAAACTTCCTGTAAATTTGTGGGTAACTCCCAATGGTTTGATTAAACTCTCTATTTTGCTAACTGCTATCAGTTCCTACTTTGAAGGAACAGGGAGTGGCAGAGGTCAATCAGGTAGAATGGAGGCTGGTGAGCCAGGGTGCAGTTTACTCTTGATTATCTCTATGTGACCTATAGGTCTGGAACAGGGGTCGGCAACCCGTAACACCCAAAGAGCCATTTTGACCCAGTTTCCTCGGAAAAGAAAACACTGGGAACCACAATTACTTTTTGACGTCTAAAATAAAGGTACCACTGTATATATAGCTTTTTATTACCTTTACACTTTGTATAAATAAGTGTGTAGTGTGTTGCTTCTGAAATTCACAAAGTATTACAGAGAAAATTAAATTTTATTTATGTGATGAACTCATTTTGAGCTTTGGGCTTTCAGAGCGTTTAACAGAGCCTTGACCTGAATTTCAAAAATAAATCGGGAAAAAAATTACTGTTTCAGTAAACAATAAAAAATAAATATTTGAAAAATACCTTCATAAATACCTATTTTACCTGGTTTATGGGACTTCTGCTCCTGAACTTCTGCGCACAGCATCTGCAAATCGGAACCTTACCGGCTGGTGGGTATACCGGCTTCCGCGAGTGTGATGTTATTTTGAGCGGCGAAAAATAATAAATATAATTTTATTTAATATTTCAAGATCACAATAATCTTCCAATTTAGAACTAAAAGTTATAAACAGGAATTAACACAAATGAAATATACTCAATTAAATATTTATAATTTATTTTCCCAAGCCACTCGGAGCCGCAGTGTAAAGATGAAAGAGCTGCATGCGGCTCCAGAGCCGCGGGTTGCCGACCCCTGGTCTGGAAGAACTTGGAATGACATTACTTGGTTAACAAAAAATAAAGAAAGGTGGTAATAACACCATTATATTGTGGGGAGCTGGGGTTTAGCAGGGTAACAGTCAGTTTCAGGGATAATTTGCTGTCAGGATTATGCTCATTATATGTTGCCTTTTATTCAGAGGCAACCAATAGCGGGGAAACCCAGGGGTCTCTGTTTCAGCCCAAACCGTTAGGCTGAAGGTTCACCCCGATACAACAACCAACAGTGCCGATTAGTGTCTCACATCACTCGCAAAGGATTCCGGTGTTCTGCCGGCCAGTCTCCTCACCACACGCTATATCGTCCCTACCAAGCAGGTTAGCTGTCTTCAGCAAACCTTAGCATTTATTACAAAGCCCTTAAAGCAGGTTGGTGTCCTACGGCGTCGGTGACGTCAACGAGGTCCCTCCCGAACGGCCTCGGGAATTGGGGTGGTCCCTGGTGGCCAGACTGTCTCCATGCAAGACCACCACGCATCTCCTTCGCATTAGCCTCACCCTGACAGTTTTTCTAAATCACTACAAGGCCCAAACCAGAGGCTCATCAGCTTGAGAGCCCTTGTTCCTTACCGGTCTATTGGACCACACCTGGGTCCCGGGAGCAAAATCCACAATGCAAGGGTTGCTGCTCCTCACGCCACCGCAAATCCAGGCATCACAGATCCTCAGGCTGCCTTCTAATTCGCCACTTGTGAACTTCCGGGCCTCAACACTCCTCTTCAGCAGGGCCAAATTAAGTTCTGGATGAGGTTTAGCAAAGTACCAATCGGAGTCAAGGATAACTTGCTCACAGGATTATGCTCATTAAGTGCTGATTTTTATTCACAGACAACAAACAGGTGGAAACCAGGGGAGTCCTTTTTTCAACTCTAACCATTAGGCTGAGGGTCCCCCCCTACCCCCCGATACCACAACTAACGGTGCATGTTAGTGTCACATGCTACACACTACAATATTGTAGCGTGTAGTCTGTGCCAGGCCGGCGTAACCCCAGAGTCTTTTGCAAGTGATGATGAATGCTGGGAGATTCTCATGGTTCTGTGTGAGAAAACGCCATTGTTGAATAGTTATATAATGTTGTGTTTGATGTGTGACATTAACCTGCACCATTGTTGTCGTAATGGGGGGTGCACCCTCAGTCTAACTGTTAGCACTTAGAAAGAGCCCCCATGGGTTTCCACTATCCACTGTATTATTAATAAATTAATAATAATTGTAATCGTTTAGGGGTTCCTGATGCAGAAGAGAAAATGCAGAATCTTAATTGGAAAATACTGGGATAATTGCCCCATGAGAGAGTGAATGGTTGCTTGTCTGTCAATATGACCTGATGATTGACCGGCGACCAAACTAGGGTGTACCCCGCGTCTCACCCGATGGCACTGCATTTACAAGAGTGAAACATTAGCCTATTGGCATAAATTTAGATAAGAAGACAAGTAACAAAGAACTGGTTTTAGCTGTAACATTTTTTCAATGAGAATAACAATGTTTGGTCAAAATGTCTGTCTCCTTTTTGACTAATGTTCAAAGATTCTTTGTTCATCTTCTGCATCACCCTATTGATTGTTAAATTGCTCATCGTTTAAAAGCACTTTTGAAAACACTGCTGAATAGACACAAACTGAACATATTGTCTCTTGTCTCTCTGTGTGTTTTCTGTTCTGGGGAAGAAAAACTTTAAGTAGTTACCACATATCCACACTAAAAAAAGTGAGTTATGCATTTATTTTCTTTAGCTTGATCAAGAGTATTGTATAAGTCTGCAGATGAATTTCTAATTGGCCACTTTGCTTTTATTGACAGCTGTGAGATGAGACTACTTACTTCCTGCCCACCTTTCTCATATTCCTATTGCTGTTGACCTATTGCTTGTTCCTATTTCTTGAAAGGATTGTGAACCAAGGAGGCCGCAGATATTAAGATATTAAGATACTTTTTGGATGATGAGGGTGGATAGGATCAGAAATTAATCTATCAGAAGGACAGCCCATGTAAGACATTTTGGAGAAGGCCAGAGAAACTTAAGTGAGATGGTTGGGTCATGTATAGAGAAGGGATAATGAATATATTGGTAGACAGATGCTAGAATTAGAACTGCCATGCAGGGAGGTCTAGAGGAAGACCAAAGAGAAGATTTATGGATGTCATGAAAGAGGACATTGTAGTTAGTTGGTGTGAAGGAAGAGGACGCAGAGAATAGGTTCAGATGGAGGAAGTTTGGCAGCTGTGACCCCCTAAAGGGAAAAGCTGAAAGTAAAAGAAGAAGAAGAAGGAGTAGTGTCATTTTTGTGTAACTTTAGAAATCTTATCAGTATCTTCCTTTCAGATAACTTCCTCAAAACCCACTTAACTAAATTCCAGCCATACATATACAGATTTGAAATACTTAAAAATCTGTTTGGGTCCACTTCACCTAAAACCTGACAGTTTTCTTTTCCGTTTTGGTTATCTTGCCTTGCATAGCAAAAAGATCAATTTAAAATGAAATGCTGTTGTTAAACAAACAACAAAAGCCCTCTCTGTATCACCGAATCTGTTGCCCTTGATTGCCATCCCTATCTCGTAAATTGTGTTTTTAGAACCTCATTAGTATATTCACTCACAATGCAGCCTCAGGGCGGCACTGGCCCGTGTCCCCCGAGCCTGCCTTGGGGGGGCACGGAGCAGTGTCTCCCTGAGCCGGTCCCAAACCTGGATAAATGCAGAGGGTTGCGTCAGGAAGGGCATCCGGTGTAAAACTTTTGCCAAAACCAAACATGCGAGTCAACCATAACTATATCATACTGGATCGGTCGAGGACCGGATTAACAATGACCGCCATTGGTACTGATGACCTACCGGGGTACCAGTGGAAATTGGGCTACTGTGGGTTGAAGAACAAGAACAAGAACAAGAAAAAGCAGAAGAAGAAGAGGAAGAGTGCCTGTTCGGAAGCAGAGAGAGAGGAGGAAAGGAAAGAGCCTGGGACTGAGAGTAGGGACTTTGAATATCGCGACAATGACAGGAAAAGGTAGAGAGTTGGTTGACATGATGCCGAGAGGGAAGGTGGATGTACTGTGTGTCCAGGAGACCAGGTGGAAAGATAGTAAGGCTAGAAGCTTAGGAGCAGGCTTTAAGTTGTACTATTATGGTACTGACAAGAAGAGAAATGGAGTAGGAGTTATCTTGAAGGAGGAGTTTGTTAGGAATGTTCTAGAGATGAAAAGAATGTCAGATAGACTTATGAGTCTTCTTCTTCTTCTTCTTCTTCTTCTTCTTCTTTCGGCTTTTCCCGTCAGGGGTCGCCACAGCGAGTCAACTTTCTCCATCTAACCCTATTCTCTGTATTTCCTCTCTCACACCAACTATCTTCATATCCTCTCTCACTACATCCATAAATCTTCTCTTTGGTCTTCCTCGAGACCTCTTGCCTGGCTGCTCCAATTCCAGCATACGTCTACCAATATATTCACTATCTCTTCTCTGTACATGACCGAACCATCTCAGTCTGGCTTCTCTGACCTTCTCTCCAAAACATCGAACATGTGCCGTCCCTCTGATAGACTCATTCCTGATCCTATCCATCCTGGTCACTCCCAAAGAGAACCTCAACATCTTCATCTCTGCAACCTCTAGTTCTGCCTGCTGTCTTTTGGTCATTGTAACAGTTTCTAGTCCATACATCATCGCTGGTCTCACCACTGTCTTGTACACCTTTCCTTTTATTCTGGCTGAAAGTCTTCTATCACATAGTACCCCTGACACTTTTCTCCACCCATTCCAACCTGCTTGGACCCGTCTCTTCACCTCTTTTCCACACTCTCCGTTGCTCTGGACTGTTGACCCTAAGTACCTGAAATCCTCCAGCTTCTTGATCTCCACTCCCTGTAGCCTCACCGCTCCACCCGAGTTCCTCTCATTCACACACATATATTCTGTCTCGCTGCGACTAACTTTCATTCCTCTCCTTTCCAGAGCATACCTCCACCTCTCTAGATTTTCCTCTACCTGTTTTTTGCTCTCACTACAGATCACAATGTCATCCGCAAACATCATGGTCCATGGGGATTCCTGTCTAACCTCATCTGTCAGCCTGCCCATCACCATTGCGAACAAGAAGGGGCTCAGAGCTGATCCCTGATGGAGTCCCACCTCCACCTTGAACTTCTCTGTTACCCCTACAGCACACCGTACCAGTGTCTCACAGCCAGCATACATGTCCTGCACCAGTCTAACATGCTTCTCTGCCACTCCAGACTTCCTCATACAATACCAGAGCTCCTCTCTTGCCACCCTGTCATATGCTTTTTCTAGGTCTACAAAAACGCAATGCAACTCCCTCTGGCCTTCTCTGTACTTTTCTATTAGCATTCTCAACGCAAATACTGCATCTGTAGTACTCTTCCTAGGCATGAAGCCATACTGCTGTTCACAAATGCTGACTTCTGCTCTCAGTCTAGTTTCCACTACTCTTTCCCATAACTTCATTGTATGGCTCATCAACTTTATCCCTCTATAGTTGCCACAATTCTGCACATCCCCTTTATTCTTAAAAATAGGCACCATCACACTTTGTCTCCATTCTTCAGGCATCTTCTCACTCTCTAAGATCCTGTTGAATAATCTAGTCAGGAAATCTACCGCTGCCTCCCCTAGACACTTCCACACCTCCACAGGTATATCATCAGGACCAACTGCTTTTCCACTCTTCATCCTCTTCAATGCCTTCCTCACCTCACTTTTACTAATATTTGCTACTTTGTGGTCTACAATAATCACCTCTTCTACCCTTGCCTCTCTTTCATTTTCCACATTCATCAGCTCTTCAAAGTACTCTTTCCATCTTCCCATCACTCTTCTAGCATCTGTCATTACATTCCCCTCTCTGTCCTTAATCACCCGGACCTGTTGTACATCCTTTCCATCTTTATCTCTCTGTTTCGCCAAGCTGTATAGATCATTCTCACCCTCCTTACTATCCAACCGAGCATACAAGTCATCATAAGCCCTTTGTTTTGCCTTTGCTACCTCTATCTTTACCTTTCGCCGCATCTCCCTGAACTCCTGTCTGTTCTCTTCAGTCCTCTCAGTATCCCACTTCTTCTTCGCTAACCGCTTTCTCTGTATACACTCCTGCACTTCCTCATTCCACCACCAAGTCTCCTCATCTACTTTCCTTCCAGATGACACACTAAGTACTCTTCTACCTGTCTCCCTGATAACACTAGCTGTTGTTGTCCAATCATCTGGAAGCTCACCCTGACCACCCAGACCCTTTCTCAACTCCTCCCTGAAAACCATGCAGCACTCCTCACTTTTCAGCTTCCACCATTTTGTCCTCTGCTCTGCCTTTGTCCTCTTCATCTTCCTTGTCACCAGAGTCATCCTACAAACCACCATCCTATGCTGTCTGGCTCCATCCTATGCTGTCTGGCTACACTCACCTACAACTACTTTGCAGTCACTTATCTCTTCCAGGTTACCCCATCTATACAAGATGTAGTCTACCTGCGTGCTCCTACCTCCGCTCTCATAAGTTACCCTATGTTCCTGTTTTTTCTGGAAAAAGGTGTTCACTACAGCCATTTCCATCCTCTTTGCAAAATCTACCACCATCCGTCCCTCTGCATTCCTATCCTGGATATCAAATCTGCCCATCACTTCTTCATCCCCTCTATTGCCTTCACCAACATGTCCATTGAAGTCTGCACCAATGACCACTCTCTCATTTCTGGGAATATTCTGCATCACTTCATCTAACTCATTCCAGAACTTCTCCTTCTCTTCAGATTCACATCCCACCTGCGGGGCATAGCCGCTAACAACATTGAGCATCACACCTTCAATTTCCAGTTTCAGACTCATAAGTCTATCTGACATTCTTTTCACCTCTAGGACATTCCTAACAAACTCCTCCTTCAAGATAACTCCTACTCCATTTCTCTTCTTGTCAGTACCATAATAGTACAGCTTAAAGCCTGCTCCTAAGCTTTTAGCCTTACTACCTTTCCACCTGGTCTCCTGGACACACAGTATATCCACCTTCCTTCTCTGCATCATGTTGACCAACTCTCTACCTTTTCCTGTCATAGTCCCAATATTCAAAGTCCCTACTCTCAGTCCCAGGCTCTTTCCTTTCCTCCTCTCTCTCTGCTTCCGAACACACACTCCTCCTCTTCTTGTTGTTCTTGTTCTTTGACCCACAGTAGCCCAATTTCCATTAGTACCCTGTAGGTCATCAGTACCAATGGCGGTCGTTGTTAACCCGGTCCGCGACCGATCCAGTATGGTATAGTTTTGGTTGACTCGCATATTTGGTTTTGGCAAAAGTTTTATGCCGGATGCCCTTCCTGACGCAACCCTCTGCATTTATCTGGGCTTGGGACCGGCACAGGGAGACACTGCTCCGTGCCCCCCCAAGGCAGGCTTGGAGAGACACGGGCCAGTGCCGCCCTGAGGCTGCATTAGATAGACTTATGAGTCTGAAACTGGAAATTGAAGGTGTGATGCTCAATATTGTTAATGGCTATGCCCCGCAGGTGGGATGTGAATTTGAAGAGAAGTAGAAGTTCTGGAATGAGTAAGATGAAGCGATGCAGAATATTCCCAGAAAGGAGTGAGTGCTAATTGGTGCAGACTTCAATGGACAAGTTGTTAAGGCAATATGAAGGCAATAGAGGGGATGAAGAAGTGATGGGCAGATTTGGTGAACAGGATAGGAATGCAGAGGGAGAGTGGTGGTAGATTTTTCAAAAAGGATGAAAATGGCTGTAGTGAACACCTTTTTCCACATAGGGTAACTTATAAGAGTGGAGGTAGGAGCACGCAGGTAGACTACAACTTGTATAGACAAGGTAATCTGAAAGAGATAAGTGACTGCAAATTAGTTGTAGGTGAGAGTGTAGCCAGACAGCATAGGATGGTGGTTTGTAGGATGACTCTGGTGACTGAAATGGGAGGAGTGTTGTATGGTTTTCAGGGAGGAGTTGAGAAAGGGTCTGGGTGGTCAGGGTGAGCTTCCAGATGATTGGACAACAACAGCTAGTGTTATCATGGAGACAGGTAGAAGAGTACTTGGCGTGTCATCTGGAAGGAAAGTAGATAAGGAGACTTGGTGGTGGAATAAGGAAGTGCAGGAGTACATACAGAGAAAGTGTTTAGCGAAGAAGAAGTGGGATACTGAGAGGACTGAAGAGAACAGACAGGAGTACAGGGAAAACGACATAAGGCAAAGATAGCGGTAGCAAAGGCAAAACAAAGGGCGTACGATGACTTGTATGCTTGGTTGGATAGTAAGGGGGGTGAGAATGATCTATACGGGTTGGCGAAACAGAGAGATAATGATGGAAATGATGTACAACAGGTCCGGGTGATTAAGGATAGAGAGGGACATGTATTGACACATGCTAGAAGAGTGATGGGATGATGGAAAGAGTACTTTGAAGAGCTGATGAATTTGGAAAATCAAAGAGAGGCAAGGGTAGAAGAGGTGACTATTGCAGACCGCAAAGTAGCACAAATTAGTAGAAGTAAATTGAAGAATGTATTAAAGAGGATGAAGAGTGGAAAAGCAGTTGGTCCTGATGATATACCCGTGGAGGTTTGGAAGTGTCTAGGAGAGGCAGCGGTAGATTTTCTGACTCGATTATTAAACAGGATCTTAGAGAGTGAGAAGATGCCTGAGGAATGGAGACAAAGTGTGATGGTGCCTTTATTTAAGAATAAGGGGGATGTGCAGAATTGCGGCAACTATAGAGGGATTAAGTTGATGAGCCATACAATGAAGTTATGGGAAAGAGTAGTGGAAACTAGACTGAGAGCAGAAGTCAGCATTTGTGAACAGCAGTATTACTCCATGCCTAGAAAGAGTACTACTGATGCAGTATTTGCTTTGAGAATGCTAATAGAGAAGTACAGAGAAGGCCAGAGGGAGCTGCATTGCGTTTTTGTAGACCTAGAAAAAGCATATGACAGGGTGGCAAGAGAGGAGCTCTGGTATTGTATGAGGAAGTCTGGAGTGGCAGAGAAGTATGTTAGACTGGTGCAGGACATGTATGCTAGCTGTGAGACACTGGTACGGTGTGCTGTAGGAGTAACAGAGAAGTTCAAGGTGGAGTTGAGACTCAATCAGGGATCAGCTCTGAGCCCCTTCTTGTTTGCAATGGTGATGGGCAGGCTGACAGATGAGGTTAGACAGGAATATCCATGAATCATGATGTTTGCGGATGACATTGTGATCTGAGAGCAAGGAACAGAGTGAGGAAAATCTAAAGAGGTGGAGGTATGCGCTGGAAAGGAGAGGAATGAGAGAATATATGTGTGTGAATGAGAACTCGGGGGGAACGGTGAGGGTACAGGGAGTGGAGATCAAGAAGCTGGAGGATTTCAGGTACTTAGGGTCAACAGTCCACAGCAATGGAGAGTGTGGAAAAGAGGTGAAGAGACAGGTCTAAGCAGGTTTGGATACAGAGAGGATACAGAGAAAAGTGTCAGGGGTACTATGTGATAGAAGACTATCAGCCAGAATAAATGGAAAGGTGCACAAGACAGTGATGAGACCAGCGATGCTGTATGGCCAAGAAACTGTTACAATGACCAAAAGACAGCAGGCAGAACTAGAGGTTGCAGAGATGAAGATGTTGAGGTTTTCTTTGGGAGTGACCACAATGGATAGGATCAGGAATGAGTCTATCAGAGGAACAGCACATGTTAGATGTTTTGGAGAGAAGGTCAGAGAAGCCAGATTGAGATGGTTCAGAAGAAGAAGAAGAAGAATTAGTGTGTTCACTCATGTCCCTAAGGAGGGATAGTGAATATATTGGTAGACGGATGCTGGGGTTAGCACTGGCAGTCAGGAGGTCTAGAGGAAGAAACAAGAGAAGATCGGACGAAGTGAAAGCGGACATTAAGTGGTTTGTGTGAGAGAAGAGGATACAGAGAACTGAGTCAGGTGGAGGTGGTTGATTGGCTGTGGTGATCCATGAAAGGAAAAGATGAAAGCAAGAGAAGAATGATAACCGGTACATGATTCTATTTAGATTAATTCTAATTTTCCAAATATGTGACATTGCCAGTCCATCATTTCCATTTCAACAGGAACATTCTTAAGGTATGATTGTATATCTCCGATGGTCAAGCACCACTTTTTATAAGAATCCGATGGAAGGATGAAACTGATTCCAAGTAAGCAGTTAGTGTCATGCCTTTCTGCTCCAATCTGAGTCTCTTGTCAGCTCACATATGTGTGCCAGCTGTCAAGTTAGATAGTGTTAGGAAACGACACACCAGAATTTTGACTTATAAAAGTCAAAAAGATGGTCAGTGAAAATAATCAAAGCGAAGACTTCCACAAAACTGTCTGGGCCATTTTGCAATGTAAAAAAGGTAACTGGGTTGGAACAGTATAATCAATACAACTAAAAAATGAAAATGGAAAAATTATTGGAAAATGTAGAATTCCAACATGCAGTCTTGTGCAGTTATATTTTCCACCATACAACTAAATCCCCTACATCTCCTTACATATGTGTCATTATATTTACATTACAGTCATTTGGCAGATGCTTTTGAGCAAAGTGACTTACAGCGGAGATGCTGGAGATTGAACCCAGGACCCCATACATGCAAAGCATCTGCTCTTTGCACTACCTCACTGACCACTGTAATCATGTGGAATATTACTTAAATAGTCTACCTACATTGCACTCTGCACTTTGAATTCGGTATTGTATATAATGTTCTTTATCCAACCTTTTTTCCTCCATGTCAGTACATTGTGTAACTAAACTGCAGCGAATTCCTCATATGTCTGAAAATACCAATAAAGCTGATTCTGATTCAGATTATTTAGGGAATATTAAATATTGCCTTAAATTTAAATGGGGAGTAAAAAACAGAGTAAACCAACAGCTCATTTTGATGCTGAACATTTGAACAGTCAGAAATTCAATGTTGTAATTAAGATGACAAATTAAAGTATATATAAGTACATAAAGTATATACAAAAGTAATCATACTTCTTTGGTTTCAGTACCTATCCGTGTATGTTTCTTGTTTTTTTAATACTTGCATGTTCAAACAACATCAAATTTGATCACTGTTGTTCTGAAATGATAGGTTTTAATTAATTAATTAAATAATTAATTTTTATATCGCATAACGCGTTCAGCGCCAGAGCTCTTATTGTGAAATTTCTCACAGGAATAGCTCTTGTGTTGCATTATTAGCTTGACCCCCGGCCGCTATGGTTGTCGCCTCAACGAACGGCTCCTGAAGCGAAAATTCTGACAGGATTATCATCAGTAGAAACAACCGCGTTACCGGGAAATAATTGAATGAGTAATCTGCCATCGGCAAATTTTAAATTCCCTTCGATCTGACGTGAGAAAAGAGGTAACACGATGAACTTACGTTTGTAGTTCGCTTGTCATTGACGGCTCGCGTTCACGGTAGTCTTGATTTTTTTAATGGGCTGAAAAAAATTACAGTATTTCTATACGCTAATTGGTATTTAAATGAATAACAATAATGTGTCGATAGTATCTGAAACAAAGGAAAATTGGATATTTGGAACCTAACGGTACGCGTCAGTGGTTGTTAGCTAGCGCTCCGGTTTACACGGCTCACACTCAGTCGGATGGATACATCTCTCTTGTCGCCGCTAACGCCGACATATCCCACGTTTCATATATACTTGTTCGCACTGCTGCTGCAATGGTTCCGGCATGAACTTTACCAGGTGCCCGTAATACCTCTACAATGCATCTGCCCCCCTGCTTTCTTCCCGCACCGTGCAACAACCGGCGCGCCATCCCAAAGAAACGGCAGATTGCACTGACGTGAGGTTTACGGTATGTGGAAATCTTTAAAACCGTAAGAGTCACTGGTCATGGCGTGAATGGCTTTACCTGCCAGAAGATCAATGTGAGTTACAAAACCTCGCTCTGGTGGAGATTATTGATAATTTTGAGCTCGAATCTCAAACTGCAACTTCAACAACGGGAAAAAGAACCATTTAAAAAACATTTTTTTTTGTGGAAATATATACAGAAGAACTGAAGCCTTTGTCAGAGGTGGATCCTGGATAGAACAGGCCCATTCTCAGGTTCTTTAATCACCATGTTGGTGGGAGACATCTCTGCCTGGTTAGTTAGGACTACTTATGTCTAATAGATTCTTTGGGAAGCATCGTAGCAGTCTGAGTGTTGTTGTCCACTAGCATGATGGACTACCACACAGAATCCTGCCTGTGTGATCCAGAGGAGGGCCATGTTGGCTTGGATGAGCCACCCCTCCACAGCATCCACGCACCCAACCGGATCCGCCCATCATCGTATCGGGCTCTTAGAAGTGCAGTGTCCAGTCTGGCGCGCATCGATGACTTCTTCTGTGAGAAGATTGGTTCAGGCTTCTTCTCTGAGGTCTTCAAGGTATGTAGGCTTTGAGATTTTAAGTCATTGTACAGAGTATGGATAGAAGTGACATCCACCCCTGGATACGCTCCCATATTAAAACTGGCTAGTGTTGTGCTTCAGTGTGAGTACCTTTATTTGGAAAAAAATAATAGTAATAATAGCCTGATTATATGAATTGATTTCAGCCAGACAGTGACCCTTGATGTATCTTAACAGATATTGTTATGAATATCTAACATACAGTCAGGTTTTCTGACATATACATGCTATTTCTAGATTAGAATGCTATGCAAAAAATTCAATAACATGCCATTTTGAAGGTAACCGTTGGTAACCGTTAAGTTCTGCCATTGTATTTTTATTTACATAAATTCAGCTGAGTATCAGCCACATCAACAGCCTCCTAGAAGGTAAACTAGTTTGTGATTTTAAAAGAAATGTATAGATTTACAATCAACAGTCACAGTTATAATCTTTTAAGCCTCCTCCATAAATAGTGGGCGGCCAAAAAGATTTTGGTTCAGTTATTGTGATAATTTTGTCATTTGCTAAATGGATGAAGCCCATTGATCAAACCGTTGTCAGAAACCTCTAAATCAGAGAGTAGAGTTAGTCACTGTCCTTCTGAGTTAAGGTGAGGCATTTTGTATGGCATAGCAATGTTTTTTTTTTTTTTAATTAATTCGCCAAACTTGATGTGGCGTCGTCACCAGTGAAGTCACCAGTGAAGTCACCAGTGAAGTCACCAGTGAAAGTATTTTTCAATTTGACATTAGTTTGGACATTGCTACTGTTCTTCTTCTTCTTCTCCTCCTTTTCGGCTTTTCCCGTCAGGGGTCGCCACAGCAAATCAACCTTCTCCATCTAACCTTGTTCTCTCTATCCTCCTCTCTCACTCCAGCTACTTTCATATCATCTCTCACTACATCCATAATTCTTTCCTTTGGTCTCCCTCAAGACCTCTTGCCTGGCAGGTCCAATTCCAGCATCCGTCTACCAATATATTCACTATCCCTCCTCTGTACATGAACGAACCATCTCAGTCTGGCTTCTCTGACCTTCTCTCCAAAACATCTAGCATGTGCTGTTCCTCTGATAGACTCCTTTCTGATCCTATCCATCGTGGTCATTCCCAAAGAGAGGCTTAGCATCTTCATCTCTGCAACCTCTAGCTCTGTCTACTGCCTTTTCATCATTGTAACAGTTTCTTGGCCATACAGCATCGCTGATCTCGCCACTGTCTTGTACACCTTTCCTTTTATTCTGGCTGAAAGTCTTCTATCACATAGTACCCCTGACACTTTTCTCCACCCATTCCAACCTGCTTGGACCTGTCTCTTCACCTCTTTTCCCACACTCTCTGATGTTCTGGACTGTTGACCCCAAGTACCTGAAATCCTCCAACTTCTTGATCTCCACTCCCTGTAGCCTCACTGTTCCACCTGAGTTCCTTTCATTCACACACGTATACTCTGTCTTGCTGCGACTAACTTTCACTCCTCTCCTTTCCAGCGCGTACCTCCATCTCTCTAGATTTTCCTCACTCTGCTCCCTGCTCTCACTTCAGATCACAATGTCATCCGCAAACATCATGGTCCATGGGGAATCCTGTCTAACCTCATCTGTCAGCCTGTCCATCACCATTGCAAACAAGAAGGGACTCAGAGCTGATCCCTGATGGAGTCCCACCTCCACCTTGAACTTCTCTGTTACCCCTATAGCACACCGTACCAGTGTCTCACAGCCAGCATACATGTCCTGCACCAGTCTAACATACTTCTCTGCCACTCCAGACTTCCTCATACAATACCAGAGCTCCTCTCTTGGCACCCTGTCATATGCTTTTTCTAGGTCTACGAAAACACAATGCAGCTCCCTCTTGCCTTCTCTGTACTTCTCTATTAGAATTCTCAAAGCAAATACTTCATCCACAGTACTCATTCAAGCCATACTGCTGTTCACGAATGCTGACTTCTGCTCTCAGTCTAGTTTCCACTACTATTTCCCATTACTTCATTGTATGGCTCATCAATTTTATGCCTCTATAGTTGCCGCAATTCTGCACATCCCCAATATAGGCACCATCACACTTTGTCTCCATTCCTTAGGTATCCTCTCACTCTAAGATCCTGGTTAATAATCGAGTCAGAAAATCTACCGCTGTCTCTCCTAACTCCTACTCCATATCTCTTCCTGTCAGTACCATGACAGCTTGAAGCTTGCTCCTAAGCTTCTAGCCTTACTACCTTTCCACCTGGTCTCCTGGAAACACAGTATACCCAGTCTACCTTTTCCTGTCATAGTCCCAACATTCAAAGTCCCCACTCTCAGTCCCAGACTCTTGCCTTTCCTCTTCTCTCTCTGCTTCCAAACACACCTTCCTCCTCTCCATCTTTGACCTACAGTAGCCCAGTTTCCATTGGTTCCCTGTAGGTGATCAGTACCAGTGGCAGTCGTTGTTAACCCGGGCCTCAACTGATCCGGTATGATCTGGTTATTAGGTTTAATTTGCATGTTTGGTTTTGGCAAAAGTTTTACATTGGATGCCCTTCCTGATGCAACCCTCTGCATCTATCTGGGTTTGGGACCGGCTCTGGCAGACACCGGCCCGTCCTGCCCTGAGGCTGCATTTTACTCTTATTGTCAAACAATATTGTGGAACGCCATTAATCATAGTAATGATCTAAAAATGATAATTGGTCATTGAGTCAACAATGACTTTCCAAATGTCTGTCTCAACAGTTAAACACATACCACTAAAGTTTTAGTTATGTTTCACTGTCTACAACTTGAGCTTGGGTTCCTTTTACAGACTTTTCAGGTTAATCTCCTTTCTTTGCTTTTTACTTATATTTTCATTTTCTTAGTTATCTATTCAAACATTTATATTTGTTTTGAGTGTGGTTCCAGGTCATGTTTTGGAGGACACTCTTTTGAGGTTTACATTTAAACTTATTCAAACTTTCAATTTAATCTGTGTCAATTAAAAATGACTAATGAATAAAATGAATGACTTAAGCTCTTAATTCAAAACCAGGTAGACATTGTGATGGTTTTCAATTTGGAAGAGGCTTTATCTAAAATTTATTTTGAATGAGTTAGCTACAAATCAATTTGTTGTTAATTATGGTAATAAAATGTGTGGAAAAAGGATGGATGCATGATAAGTATTTGAAGGGTGATAATGTGTATAATTTAAGTAAACACCCACAAAACACTCCTGTTTAAGTTAACCCACAAACAAGAAAGGAAAATGCAAAATGTTGCAGCTATACATTTATACTGCTCACATTTTTCAAAAATGTCACACCTAGCTTCTTGCCTTCGTCGTGTGTCTGTGGTGTGGTTGTGTCAGACTTTGTTCTCTGCTCTTAACAGAATACAGTGCATATTGAAGAGATCATCTTTTACTAAGTTTTGGGACCAACAGCTTTTTAATTCTAATTATAAAGAGTAGTAGCTGTTTTTATTGGAATTGCTTCATCAGTGACATCAGGTTATCATGTAGTTTCAGGCAATACATTCAGACCTAAACTAAATTATCCTTCAAACCTTAAATTTTCAAATCTTGTCATTTATTAGGTGCAAGAGACCTAAAAATTTTTAAAAAATCTAGTCAAACATCCCATTTCATATTTCAGTCTGTTTCACCATCATATCATAAATATATATCTGATGCATCAATGTTATGGCCCCATATTGCATCATCAAGCTAGATATCTGTTTTCAATCTTACAGGAAGATGGTAATCTGTGCTGGTTCACCAGGAGAAGACCATTTCAATCTCATTAAGTAAAGCTGCTCTTTGATTACATTCATGACCTATATGTGAGTGTTGCTGTTAATGTTACTTGGCCATAAGAGAATTAGACGTTTGTTAGATAAATCATTAGAACAATATTTTGCATTAAAACTGTTCCCTGCTGTTAAAGAGCATCCTCACATGTGGACTCTTCCCAAAGTTCTCTGCAAGATATGACTAAAGCCTGGTCTAATGTTGTGCAGCCCTTGTCGCCAAATATCCAAGATCACATGAAGATCAGTTGGAGCCTGCTGCTCACAAATTGGTGCTTGAGCATTCTCTTTAAGCTGCTGAGCAACCAAGTCAAGAGTCATTAAACATCTATTCCGCATATTTGCTTGGGACAGTAATTATCCTGTCTGAATTGCCCTCTCAGTTATCATCAAAAGCTACATTGCATGCATAATGATCAAATTAACCACTGGATCCTGTCACACTTACTTGACTGATCTATTAAACAGTTCCTGTCACGGTGCGCGGGGGGCAGACTCGGGCAGGGAACCACACCTCAGAGCAGGAATCGGGATTGAAAGCGCTTTATTTGGATTGAACGGCAGGTAGGGTGTCGCTGGTAAGCCCCTGGCCCCAAGACAGAGTTGCACAGGGCTGGGTCTCACCAGGACGGGTTCCAGGCAGGGTGACAGCAGGTTGTAGGCGGGAAGAACTGGGTCTCACCAGGACGGGTCCCAGGCAGGATCTCGGGCTGGGTCTCGGTCCGATGGTCCACCAGGGGGTCCCGGTCTACACGCAGGGTCTGGTGGCTCACCTGGGTCAAGGCAGGATCTCGGGCAGGGTCAGAGTTACACCGGCCAGCTGGGTCCGGTCGCAACGGGGTCGTGGTCCGGTCATGGCAGGGGTCTGGGACATCCTCAATCCTCCGGCACCAGGCAGAGTGTGCCGCTGCCCTTTGTAGGAATCTTGATTAGCGGCAGCTGCTGCAGCTGGCACCGATTGCAAATTCATCTCAGCTGTGTCTCCTCTCGGCTGCAGAGAGGAGATCCTGACAGTTCCACTTGTTGCATTGGAGGTTCACACAATCAAGTAGTCATTTAACTTTACTACACGCCTTGTACTCTTGATTATTTTAACAAAAGGCCATGATTTCTCACATTGACTGAAAGAAAATATCTCTGTCATGCAAAAATCACACATTCCTGCTCAACTTCCATGGTCAGAGTAGTAACTCAAGTTGCTAGGCATCCTCCCAGAGGTTCCAGTATGGCAACTAGTCAAACTCCCTTGAGGGATAGAAATATCGAATGATGCAGTGCTCTGATTGTTTACTCTGATGTGTGTTGTTGTTGTTTTTTTTTCTTCAATTTTCTACAAAGAAATGAACTAAATGGGCATCCTGTGCCTTCAGTATTCAAAACTGTCCCACCTTCCAGGCTGCCCTTTTTAAATGGAGGATTGGGTATTGAGAACAAGCTTAGACCATCTGGCATAACTAAAGCAGCAGCATTGTAAATCAAAATTTAGTTTCCTCAGTTCATGGTATTGTATACCGAACCATTTTGTTTAATTGTGCAACTCCGATAGCAGTGCGACGTTTATGACGTTGGGTCTTCTGATGATCTCACCATATCATATATTCCTTGTGTTGGTCCCTCCTGTGCATTTATTTTGTTTCTTGTATAATGCTACAATTTTAGATTCTACTGATGTGTTTGGTTCAAGGTTGTTTTTATGTGTTTTCTGCCTGTTGACATACTGACAGGTAGAGCGTGATAGGGCTCTTGAAAAAGTCAATCACTCACGTACCTGTTCCTACTAGTCTCACGTATGCAACTGAGTAGTTGATGTGAGTGATCAGGGTAAAGGTTCAATACACAACAAGCTGTATTCCTCATCTCTTTTCTGACACATATAAATCTTTGCAAAGTCTCCCACAAAAACTGTGACAACAAAATCATCAAGGTAATTCATAGTTTTAGGAACATGGCAATTGCTGAGTGGCAACTTGAGGACCTTGAACTTGATCATTAGTAAAATGAAATAGGAATGGAATAGTGATAAGCACTGCTCAAAACATTCTCAGGTTAACTTTTCCTTCTAAATAAAATCAGTAAAATCCAAACAGATTACAGAAATTGAACTCATACATTTTTAATACTGAAGATTGAATAACTTGGACAGGATTCAGTAAAATTCAAAATAAGCAATTCTGCTTATTTTAGAGGGATTTGCATCAACCTGCTAATAAATTTGTCTATGCTGTGACCCGTATGCTAATGTTGCAAAACACAGGGGAGGCATAAAGTGCAGCTACCCTGACCACTTGCTCTTGGCAGTCTGTACACTTCTTTTTCTTTCTTGTGTGATTGCCGCTGGTAGGCTGTCCACTTGAGGAGTAAAAAGATAAGACTCTTGTGTAAGCCTCCCTCTTCTTAGCCTCTCCAGTCCATCCAGACTAACATGCAGGGGACCATTCAGTTATACTGAGCGTACCTCAGTCCCTCTCAGAAACTGCTGTGGTGTCAAGTAGAAATGACTTTTGGCGCCCAAAATGTTTGGGATATTTTTTCACTTTTTTTGTGTCAAGCTTCTGTAACATCAACTGAGGGTGTTTGCTGACAGTCTACCTATCAAAAGAAAAACAATGGTGCAGAGTATAGACCCCTCCCTCCCCAGCAAATAACTATTAACAACTACACACTAGAAGGCGAGAGTAGGTTCAACTTCCTTGGATCCACCATCATGAGCAATCTATTTCTCAACACCAAACTCAACAACCTAATTGGAAAAGGCAGCTTCCACCTTTGTAAATCTTACCACTAGAGTATGGGATAAAAGCAAACTTAATTCAGACAAAGATACAGTTGTATATAGCCTGTGCCATCAGCTTAGGCCTGTCTGTTCTGGACTCTGCACAAACACACACACACACACACACACACACACACACACACACACACACACACACACACACACACACACACACACACACACACTCAACAACAGTTTCCATCTGTGCTGCCTGATGCAGATAATGGAAATCACCTGTAAGGACTGAATTGAAGTAAGTTGAGGTGCAGAAGTGAAGCAAATGCAAAAAACAATGTAGCACCGACTTGAAGGATGGAAGAGGTCAAAAGGACATCCACGTACCCTGCTTCCCAGTCATACACCAAATCATGGTTCTCCTCCAACTTTTTCTATCTTAAAATCACAACACTGACATTCTTCTTGTCAGCGTTCACAAATCCCATAGTTTAGCCATCAACAATGACAACCCCTCCATCCTTCCCTCCACTATGGTTTTTGAGTTGGGGGTCATCCAAGATAGCACATTTTCTTAACATTTCCATATCAACAATCTCACCAGGTCTGCCTATTTCTACCTACGGAACATTATTCGGCTCCCATCTTTCCTCATTTCAAACACTCCAACCATTCTTGTCCGTTGCCTTATCACCTCCTGGATAGATCAGAATGCAATTTCGGGATTAACTTCAAATCATTGCTCCTCACCTATAAATGCATACAAATAAATCCCTATAAATCCCTTCCCCTCTCTCAGGGTTTCATCTGCAACTCAACTTGTTCCCTCTAACTACCTTAGCATCATGGGATACAGAGCGTTCAACTGCTCTGCTCCCTGGCTCTGTAAGTCACTCCCCTGTGACATCAGAAATGCTGTCATCAAAAGTTATCTGTTCAGACTTGGCTTCTCTCTGTAATCTCAATCCAACTGCTGCAAATCTCTTCTAAAAACTTTTTTTTTTTTTTAACTTTTTGTAAGGTGACCTTGGATTAATTTGATGCAGTGCAAATTGGTTAATTTCAATGTATCAGTACCTTAAAACTTGAACCTCTGAGGGGGGCACTTAAATTTGCCTTCTAATAATTATCTTATTATAATGCTTTGTGGAAATTTTACATTATTTATTTATTTTTGTTGGAAAATGGTTATTCAGATCCTAAACACTACATATTATAGGTTCAGAGTGACGATTCTTTTCCAGAAATGCAGTTTTTAGAGTGTCAAAGGAAGTGTCTGCTGTACAGTCCATCGGCTACATCAGGGGTTGGCAACCTTCACCACTCGAAGAGCCATTTGGAGCCGTTTCCCCACAGTAAAGAGGACTGGGAGCCACACAATCCTTTTGAAATTTAAAATGAATTAAATCAGCATAGAATGTTATCTATATTTTTTTCTTTATGCTATGTATCTAAATGCACTGTGGACAGCAAAATAGGAATTTCACTGTATAGGGAAACACATTTCTACACTGTGCATGTGACAATAAACACTTTGAATGTATAAACAAAATGTGTTGCAATGAACAGCTGCAGGGAAAATGAAATTACATTTCTGCATGCAAAAAACTTAATGGTAAAGGTTACTTTTAAGAAAAATACTCAATGTCTATTTGAAACCATCTTGTATTTATGAAAAAAAGGCAAACTTAAATAATCCACCGGCAGCAAACCAAACATGCTGTTCTCTCTCTGTTATCCTCAGTACGCTGTCATCATTTTACTGTTGCGTGCAGTCATTTATTAAGAGTGATAATTTTTTTTTAACACATCGCTATAATCTTCAAATTTAAAATCACATTTTAAAAATGAATGAACTAAATAAAATACATTTTAATTAATTACTCGATTATTTTCAAAAGCCACAGGGAGCCGCATCAGATGGATCAAAGAGCCGCGGGTTGCCAACCCCTGGGCTAGATTATAATGTCAAACTAGGTGAGGTTCTTGCCTTCCAGGTTGAACCCATAGTTCTCTGTGTCTCTGAGAATATATGTAATTTCTACTGCATGTATTGTCTTTTTTTCAATGTAAAATGTGTACTTCTATTAATTATAGACTTAATGGCTAAATTTGTAAATTCTAAAAGGAGCACTTTCTGTTTTTCCATTAACTTGGCTGTGTGTGCGTACCTCCTGTCTGGCCTAAGGAAAGGCCAGTAAAGGCAAATGACTCGGTGGATTTGTACAGATAAGGAGGGGTGATGGGAAATCCAGAAAGCCTATTAGTTCCACGCTATTAATACAGACCCACATGCATGCTCACGTATGCAAAGAGACACACAAACACAGGTACATGTACTTGCAGATCCAGGCGCCGTCTGAACTCTCAGCACAAATTACCTGCCAGTGACCTAAGAGCAACACATGACTACAGGCATGCTCCACTTCTGCTGTAACATTGCAGTGCAGGCTACAGGATCGCACCTTACTAAATCTTAGTTTAGTGAAAACACATGCTTAACAGTCACACACTTGCACACTTTGCATAAATGGTGCGTTTGTGTGTGTATTTCATATTTCATGGTGTGTGTGTTTCATTGCAATTTTGCATTGCAAAACAAAGAACATATTCAAAACATATTTTTGTGTGTAGATTTTTTCCAATATAGTCATACAATTGTATCATGTAATGCTGTTGGAAAAATAAAACTAAGGTTATCAGGAACTGGCTTAGGGAGTGAAATTTGGGCTCTTTGGTATCCCATTCTAATTTATCAAAATGTATTTATTTAATCTTATTTGTCCACAAAATTTGTCTTTGTGCATTTTTTTATGTATTATTAAGATATATGTATTCATTTGCTGGATAACTTAAACACAATTTACAGTTGGCTAATAAATATTCAGATAATTGGTCTTTTAAACAGTATCAAAGTGTCCTTGACCAACTGTGACAGGTGGGGTATGGACCCAAGTGCAACAATAACAACTACACACAGACAGGGACAGTCAGTAGCGGGAGAACAATTCTTGGGAACAGGCAAAAGACTCTGTCCAGTATCAGTTCCAGGGGCAGCTGGCAATGTGGGACTAATGGAAGGAACTCTGACAGCCGTGACAGAAACATTGCGGAACACTTGTTGCGGATACTGCCTTGTGTGCGTCAATCTTTTGGTTTGGTCAATTGTCAAGTGTAAGTGTGAACAATAGGTAGCTCAGAAAATACTTTTTTTCCATTTATATATTGATATATAGTTAAATTGTCTCCTGAGTCCTCAACAAGTGTTTAAGTACAAAAAATTATCACACACACAAAAAAAAAAAAAATAAAAAAATAAAAAAAAAAATATATATATATATATAAATAATAAGATTACTAATAGGGCAGCACAGCGGTGCAACATTTAGCATTTCCACATAACAGCATGAAGGCCCGTTGTTCCCTTCCCATAGGGGACCTCTCTGTGTGTAGTGTGCATGTTCTCCCCCGTGCCTGTATGGGTTCCCTCCAGGTCCTCGCCCAGTCTGCAAACATGCAGGAGGTTATTTGGAACAAATCTGAAAAATTGCCCAGATGTGTGAATGAGAGAGTGAATTGTTGTTTGTTTCAATATGTGGCCCTGTAATTGACTGGCAACTGGTCCACGGTGTACCCCGCCTCCTGTCCAGTGACTGCATGGATAGGCTCCAGCATCCCCCATGACCCTAACTCTAGGATAAGCAGACAATGGATGAATGGTCCATGGAGTACCCTGCCTCTTACCCAGCAGCAACTGTGATAGGTTCCAGCATCCTGCGAACCTAAGTGTAGGATAATGGAAGATAATGGATGGATGGAAGGAAAATTACCAGTAGGTTTTTACATGCTTGATATCCAAGTTTAAAAAAAGTAAAATCTTTTTTTTCCTCACAAGTTTTCAAGGTTATTTCTGTTTTTTTTTTTTTTTTTTTTTCTTCTGAAACATTGACTGTGTCTTGACATTTAATGGTATTTGAAGAATTCAATTTGATGCTCTGAAAAAATTATTCTTGCCACAGTTAGCTTACGTAGACCTAACCTACACTAGATTCCATGTCAAGCTAAAGTTTGTTTCAAGAAAGACATGCATTTTGGGGGCCACGTGGCGCATGAGGTAGAGCAATTGTCTTTGGAACCTAACATTTGCGTTTCAATTCCCAGCTCCTCCTATTGTGTTGTTGAGCAAGAAACTGAACCCCTAACTGCTCCCTTGCTGCTGGTGATGAGTTGATCGCAGAGAACGAATTTCCCCACAGGAATTAATAAAAGATAAATTACTATTAATTTCATTGTCAAATTTTCAGTGTATTTTCATTATACACAGACAACAACATCAGTGAAATTTGACCACTGCATTTAGCTCATCATGGATTAAATGTGAGCAGAAGGCAGCTATTGAACATCGACAGGGGCGCAGTTAAGGGTTCAGTGTGTTGTTCAACAACATTTCGAGAGTCCTAAAACAGCCCCACACCACCCTTTTAGTCCATGTTTGGTCATGAATCCATATCAGTTGTTCCTGTCCTTTTCCAGGTGCAGCATCGGATCACAGGTCAGGTGATGGCATTAAAGATGAACACATTGGCATGTAACAAAGCTAATATGCTACGAGAAGTGCAGCTCATGAACAGGCTCTGCCATCCCAACATCCTCCGGTAGGTAATTTGTTCAGGTATATTTCAAATAGTCTTTATGTCTACCTAAATGCTTTTATTACAACACATTGCATATCACTCACTCACGTCACTTTACTCCTGTCCGCGCATAGCAGTTTATCTATTTTCATCCTCCCACTGTTGTTGTCTGTCCTTTTTAATGTTTCTATTAATATTTATTGTTGTTGTTGTTTAATTTTTTTTGTTACCTGTCCTCTGCCCTATGATGCTGCGACACCCAAATTTCCCCTATGGGGATCAATAAAGTATTATCTCATCTTAACTGATCAACTATTTACTCAGGCTTTGTTGGTTTTTGACTCCCAAAATCAAAAAGAAATCTGTATGTTATGCATATATTATAAATGCTACAAATTTTTTCATCTGCCTCACGCTTCTTATTCAGATGTTCAAAGCTTGTGACTTGCACCTGCACTTTGTAGAATTTTCTTCATAATAATATAAATAGAACAATTTAACATGTTTCAGGTTCCTGGGGGTGTGTGTCCATGAGGGTCAGCTCCATGCTCTGACTGAGGTAAAGCCGTCACTCATCTCTACCATAATGTATTGAGGTTTTGTGAAATTTGTTTCCACCTTTTTAGGAGTTCATTTAATTGTTTTTTTTTTTCTCAAATCATATTCCTATTATTTCTTAAATGTTTGTTTTCTGATTGAAACATTTTTTGTTGAATCCCATCTGATCCTATGAGACATTTTTTGAAAGTTTACAAGGCTACATAGCTTTCAATAATAGCTTCACTTTTTCCTTGGCTGTTTATTTGTTGTTTGTTATTAAGTATTAATTAATTGAATAATCATTTTTTTTGCTTCTGCCTCTTCCCAGTACAATATACATCAAACAAACCACTATCACATTGCAAGTGTGATAAACAGCTATTGTTTCATCACATGCATGATACATGTGCTGCATGTCTTCTTTAGATTCAATTACACATATCATGCGTAATTTACCAAGACAGTGTAGCAACCAGTGATCTTGACTCAACAGTTGGATTTATTGACTAAACAGAAGATGCATTGTTTTTTATTTGATAATTTACCTGTATTCAAACCAAGGTATGGATGGAATGCTCAAACAAGGGTGTCCAAGCCAAGGATGCAGAAGCACACAACCCTAGGAATATTTGAAACCGTTAAATATTTCAAAAAGACATAACATGAAAGCAGAATGCAACGAAAAGTACATCTTTAATCACATTAGTGAAGTGCAGATGCTAAAGCAACAGAAAACCAGACAAATGCAGTCAACTTCCTTTTTTTCACATTATAGTCATTCAAAATTGAACAGATATCTATCGACAACATATCTGAATTTAATTTCAGGCAATTGGGGCTTTTATAATTTTTTTTTTTAAACTCTTGTTCCAATTGCAGTTGAATTGCAGTATCTTGTAAGTGTAGTCTGAAACGGTTTTGATTTTTGACTAGTAAGTAAGCAGGCAAACATTCAAAGGGGCCCTCAAAGATTAAACTCAGTCAGATTTTATGAATGTTCCTGTTCACTGGTCAGAACTGATACAAGTTACAGTAGTGTTTAAGCCTCTTGCTGCTTGTGCAAATTTTAGGTTGATTAGTACACAGTATCCACTGTTGCGACCCCTGACGGGAAAAGCCGAAAGAAGAAGAAGAAGAAGAAGAAGAAGGAGTACACAGTATCCAATGAGAGCAAACACTGGGTTGAAGGACCATTTCCAACACATAAGCAAAACCAAATAAAAGAGAGAACATACACGTTCTACCCTGAACTAGTTGCCAGGCAAATACAGTGCCACATGTACAACCACCTACAACCACTTATCTATGCATTCCCTCCTTCTGGCAGTTTAATCTTCAATTTAATCTACTGCGTATTTTTAAATGGGTGGTAGAAATCTTCAACTCAGAGAATACTCACGTAGGTACGCACTATCGGAAATGAATGAAATGTGTCCCACTCTTTGTCTTTAGTATATAAATGGTGGTAACTTGGAGCAACTGCTAGACAGTGATCTGTACCTGTCGTGGGGCGTGAGGATTGATCTTTCTCTGGACATCGCTAGAGGCCTGAAGTACTTACATAACAAGGGCATATTCCACAGGGACCTCACCTCCAAGGTACAGCACACTCAAGCCAACCTTGTGACATGTTATGACAAATGACCGTTACACCTTGTTTTGAGTGTTTTAAAAGTTGTGACTCATTGTATTATATTCAAACTATACAAATGATAAAATTCAAATTATATCCTCAAATTTATGAGTAATCCTGTTAATATTTATGCTCTAAATGTTGAACCAACATTTTTGGTCTGTCATAATCCAGTGGCCCTAGTTTGACCCATTGGCACATTTCTGGAGGTTTCTTTTATTGTTAATTTTTTGCATTGCATTATGATTCAGTAAGTTAGAGGGAATACTACTAGCCTCAAAGTGAAATCTGTGGGAGCAGAGGGGGACTAAAAAGAGGATGATAAACATCAATATGGCTATGTGAGAACATCCAGTTTCTGATATTTCTTTAGTTCTTTAGTATCTTGTATAACCCTAATATACAAATGAATCTGGCGATGATTTCAGTCTGTAAGATTCAATGAAAGTAAAAAACATAGCCTTAATGGTAAGTTTCTGGCATTTGTTTTGTGTGCAGTTGCAGTGTAATTGCTGAAGATCCATTGCTTTTGAGCATGTACGCAAAGATCTTGCTTTATAAGCATATTTTTATTATAATTTTTTCACTCATTCTCACTGTGTTTTCTTGATACGTTGTCTTAAAAGCAGATGGACTCATTGAGGTCACACATTTCTACAAAATATCTTACAATATGTTGTGTGATTTTCTATTACCACTCGATCACCTGGTGTGTAAATGTTGTGATACAGTAGAAAATGTTATATAGTCTTAACCTCTACTGATTTTTATCCCTTTGACATTGATAACATTTTTTACTGTAATACAGTACATCTTTCAGTAAGATGTAAGGTTCAATGGTAATTATCAAGATGTAAAAATTAAAACTTAAACTTGAACTTTTAAGAAATGTAAAACCCAGAAATGTGTGTAGAGATTCTTCCAGGTCATGGTGAACTCCTGTCAAAATCTTCTTGTTGTGGCAACTGGACTTGAATTTCTTCACTTGAAGACGTTTCACCCCTCATCCGAGAGACTTCTTCATTTCTAATGACCTGTGGGGAGTTTCCGAATAATACTGCCAAGGTTTTGAGCGGGTCTATGTTATTGTGGGTTGTAATGTAAGTGTAAGTGTTGATCAGCAGAAACTAGGTCTAGGAGGTTACCTAGACTGGAGTGTGAAAAGGTAAAGCTAAACAAAGAAGTAAAACCTGTTGGATTACATGAGCTGAGGCTCATGTGAAAGCTACCAAGGGGTGATTCTGGTGGTGAATCTTTCCTGGTTGTTTGACAAGTGCTGATGGGCCTGGTCTGTGTGTGCAATCTGTCTTGGTATTCATCCCAGTATGGAATTATTCTTTTGTGAAAGGTTGTGTCTTAGACACCCTCTTCTGTTCAGTGATGGTTTTTCTTTTATGACAAAGATGGCTTCTTTGACTTCTCTCTCGAACGATCTGTCTGCGCTGGCCAAAATACGGACATTGCTGTCTTCATAGGAATGACCCTTGTCCTTCATTGGTAGCTCTCCTGTGTTGGGCCATCTGTCCAGCAATCCGACTCAAGGTCTCAGCACCACTCTCCAGTGCCAAACCACCCCTGTCCAATCTGACACCTGATGTGAAGACAAGACTCTCCTCAGCCCAGGAGTGTGAGAGCATCAACATCCTTCTAGGTGACAAAGTTAGATGTACAGTAGTTCTGGATAAAAAGGATTGCCAGACAAAGATGGACAAACTCCTTGGAGACAACAATGTATGAAACCCTGAAATGGACCCGACCAACGCACACAAGAAGAAAATGGTCAGCTGTCTACAGCATCTAGAAAAGGATGCGGCCTTAGAAAAAACACTTTATTGTCGACTATACCCAGAAGAAACCATGCTTTACATTTATGAACTCCCGAAGATTAACAAGGTGAGCTTTTCATTCCTCTTTAATTCCCCTCCTTTCCAGAGCATACCTCCAGCTCTCTAGATTTTCCTCTACCTGTTGTCTGCTCTAACTACAGATCACAATGTCATCCGCAAACATCATGGTCCATGGGGATTCCTGTCTAACCTCATCTGTCAGCCTATCCATCACCATTGCGAACAAGAAGGGGCTCAGAGCTGATCCCTGATGGAGTCCCACCTCCACCTTGAAGTTCTCGGTTACCCCTACAGCACACCGTACCAGTGTCTCACAGCTAGCATACATGTCCTGCACCAGTCTAACATACTTTTCTGCCACTCCAGACTTCCTCATACAATACCAGAGCTCCTCTCTTGCCACCCTGTCATATGCCTTTTCTAGGTCTACAAAAACACAATGCAGCTCCCTCTTGCCTTCTCTGTACTTTTCTATTAGCATTCTCAACGCAAATACTGCATCCGTAGTACTCTTTCAAGGCATAAAGCCATACTGCTGTTCACAAATGCTGACTTCTGCTCTCAGTCTAGTTTCCACTACTCTTTCCCATAACTTCATTGTATGGCTCATCAACTTTATCCCTCTATAGTTGCCACAATTCTGCACATCCCCTTTATTCTTAAAAATAGGTACCATCACACTTTGTCTCCATTCTTCAGGCATCTTCTCACTCTCTAAGATCCTGTTGAATAATCTAGTCAGAAAATCTACCGCTGCCTCTCCTAGACACTTCAACACCTCCACAGGTATATCATCAGGGCCAACTGCTTTTCCACTCTTCATCCTCTTCAATGCCTTCCTTAGTTCACTTTTACTCATTTGTGCTACTTTGTGGTCTACAATAGTCCCCTCTTCTACCCTTGCCTCTCTTTCATTTTCCACATTCATCAGCTCTTCAAAGTACTCTTTCCATCTTCTCATCACTCTTCTAGCATCTGTCAATACATTTCCCTCTCTGTCCTTTATCACCCGGACCTTTTGTACATCCTTTCCATCTTTATCTCTCTGTTTCGCCAACCTGTATAGATCATTGTCACCCTCCTTACTATCCAACCGAGCATACAAGTCATCATAAGCCCTTTGTTTTGCCTTTGCTACCTCTATCTTTACCTTTCGCCGCATCTCCCTGAACTCCTGTCTGTTCTCTTCAGTCCTCTCAGTATCCCACTTCTTCTTCGCTAACCGCTTTCTCTGTATATACTCCTGCACTTCCTCATTCCACCACCAAGTCTCCTTATCTACTTTCCTTCCAGATGAAACACCAAGTACTCTTCTACCTGTCTCCCTGATAACACTAGCTGTTGTTGTCCAATCATCTGGAAGCTCACCCTGACCACCCAGAGCCTTTCTCAACTCCTCCCTGAAAACCATGCAACACTCCTCCCTTTTCAGCTGCCACCATTTTGTCCTCTGCTCTGCCTTTTTCCTCTTCATCTTCCTTGTTACCAGAGTCATTCTACAAACCACCATCCTATGCTGTCTGGCTACACTCTCACCTACAACTACTTTGCAGTCACTGATCTCTTTCAGGTTACCTCGTCTATACAAGATGTAGTCTACCTGCATGCTCCTACCTCCGCTCTTATAAGTTACCCTATGTTCCTGTTTTTTCTGGAAAAAGGTGTTCACTACAGCCATTTCCATCCTTTTTGCAGAATCTACCACCATCTGTCCCTCGGCATTCCTATCCTGGATACCAAATCTGCCCATCACTTCTTCATCCCCTCTATTGCCTTCACCAACATGTCCATTGAAGTCTGCACCAATTACCACCCTCTCATTTCTGGGAATATTCTGCATCACTTCAACTCATTCCAGAACTTCTCCTTCTCTTCAGCTTCACATCCCACCTACGGGGCATAGCCGCTAACAACATTGAGCATCACACCTTCAATTTCCAGTTTCAGACCCATAAGTCTATCTGACATTCTTTTCACCTCTAGGACATTCCTAACAAACTCCTCCTTCAAGATAACTCCTACTCCATTTCTCTTCTTGTCAGTACCATAAAAGTACAACTTAAAGCCTGGTCCTAAGCTTCTAGCCTTACTATCTTTCCAACTGGTCTCCTGGACACACAGTATATCCACCTTCCTTCTCTGCATCATGTCGACCAACTCTACCTTTTCCTGTCATAGTCCCGATATTCAGAGTCCCTACTTTCAGTCCCAGTCTCTTTCCTTTCTCCTCTCTCTCTGCTTCCGAACACACACTCCTCCTCTTCTTGTTGTTCTTGTTCTTCGACCCACAGTAGCCCAATTTCTACTGGTACCCCGGTAGGTCATCAGTACCAGTGGCGGTCGTTGTTAACCCGGTCCACGACCGATCTGGTATGATATAGTTATGGTTGACTCGCATGTTTGGTTTTGGCAAAAGTTTTACGCGGGATGCCCTTCCTGACGCAACCCTCTGCATTTATCCGGGCTTGGGACCGGCCCACAGAGACACTGCTCCGTGCCCCCCCAAGGCAGACTTGGAGAGACATAGGCCAGTGCCGCCCTGTGGCTGCATTCCAACAAACACTGTATACTAGTACATTTTAAACCCCCAACATCCTGACACAAAAACTGGTGCACCCCAAGGACATATCACCCAAGTAGAAAATAGAGAATGTGTTGTATGCTGTTCTTTGCTCTGAGGATTGTGTTGACTTCTACATTGTAGAGACTAAACAACCTCTGCACAAACGGATGTCCCTACACAAGAGAGCCACCACTTTAGCACAGGACTCTGCAGTCCACCTACTCCTGAAGGACAAGCGCCATTCGTTTGAAGACAGAAATGTCTGTATTTTGGCCATAGAAGACAGATCGTTCAAGAGAGGAGTCAAAGACGCAATCGTTGTCATAACAGAAAAAAAAAAATCTCTGAACAGAGGAGGGGGGGGGGGTCTCAAACAGGTAATCCCAGAAATGTTGCCCTTTTGTCCCAACCAACGACACCCCCATTAGCATAACAACCCCTTAGACCAGCGGTTGGGAACCTATGGTTCGCGAGCCATATATGGCTCTTCCGGTGATGGCGTATGGCTATCAGATAGCCAACTAGTTTATCCACGTCAACCCTCATAATTGAAAAGATGGCGAAAAGAAAAAAAAGACGATGATTAACGCGCACTCCGGGCTGTGTGGACAGAGGAATTTGCATTTGGATCTGTGCTATGGCTTTTATGGCTCTCCCAGTAAAAAAGGTTCCCGACCCCTGCCTTAGACCTAGTTTCTGCCCATTAACACTTATATTTACATTACAAGCCACCATAACCTAGACCCACCCAAAATCATGGCAGCTACAGTATATTTGGAAACTCCCCACAGGTCTTTAGAACTGAAGAAGCCTCTCGGATGACGGATGAAAAGTCTTCAAGTGAAGAAATTCAAATCCAGTTCTAATCTGGCTTCATGGTTTCACTTTGACATTGCAACACATCCAGTTGTTTGCGAACAACAGTACCAGTTTCCAAATAGTAAAAGCAAAGCAGTCTAATTAAGAAAAAAAAAGTTTTCCATGATATTCGAAAGGGCATGCTTATTTTCACAGGAAGACACAGCAGGTTGGAATGGGTGGAGAAAAATGTCAGGGGTACTATGTGATAGAAGACTGTCGGCCAGAATAAAAGGAAAGGTGTACAAGACAGTGGTGAGACCAGCGATGATGTTTGGACTAGAAACTGTTACAATGACCAAAAGACAGCAGGCAGAACTAGAGGTTGCAGAGATGAAGATGTTGAGGTTCTCTTTGGGAGTGACCAGGATGGATAGGATCAGGAATGAATCTATCAGAGGGACGGCACATGTTCGATGTTTTGGAGAGAAGGTCAGAAAAGCCAGACTGAGATGGTTCGGTCATGTACAGAGAAGAGATAGTGAATATATTGGTAGACGGATGCTGGAATTGGAGCTACCAGGCAAGAGGTCTCGAGGAAGACCAAAGAGAAGATTTATGGACGTAGTGAGAGAGGATATGAAGGTAGCTGGTGTGAGAGAGGAAGATACAGAGAATAGGGTTAGATGGAGAAAGTTGACTCGCTGTGGCGACCCCTAACGGGAAAAGCCAAAAGAAGAAGAAGAAGAAGAAGAAGAATGCAGAAAATCCCTTTGGTTTGAACCAAATATAACAATAGCATAATTATGTACTCTGACTAGACACAGACAGAATCTTGAACAGTTCAAGTTACGCCCTCCAAAGTTACTGCCAGAGACGTCTGACTAACTAACTCACTATACACTCAGGCTTACGCATCTATTCACTGTGCTGTTTTTTCCAATGTCTTTAAATTTACTGCGTTTCTTGTAATTTTTTGGGGAGATTTTTAGGTAATTCCTTCATTGGAGATGCTCTACTGATTTTACCACATTTCCTGTCTATTATTAGATGATAGAATGTTTATATTAAAGATCTGTTGTGTAGGACTAGGTGTTGATATCCCTCGATAAAAGCATACTTAAGGCACTGATGAGACTCTGTGGGGTTCAAGTGAGCGATGGCTTCCTTCGGGTTGCACGTGGGCGCCCTCCTTCATGGATGTTTCGCTGATTGGCCCACGGCACCTCCAGAAGGTTCAGCAGTGAACCCCAGCGTCCAAGGTGCACTCCCTAGATGTCATCGGCTCACTTAAAGGCCCAAGTTGGATCCTTTCTCTTCATCAACAGCCACTGGCTCCCCTTCTCAGTACCCCTGGAGAGCTCCTTGACTGCCTGTCTGTGGGCGTTTCCTCGTATTCCCATCTCCCTGAGTAGCCTAGATGTTGAAGTGCCTATGAAACCTCTGCAGCCTACTTCCACTGGATGTACCTTTGCTTTCCAGCCTTGTTACTGAGCATCTGCGGCGAGTTCAGCATATCTCAGCTTCTTCCACTGATGCTTTGCCTGTGACACAGCTTATGCGCGCCTTCCTGCTTACTCTTCCCGCTGAACTTCCTGGACCATCAGCTTGCATCTCTGGGCTGGATTGGCCTTGCTTCTGGCTTGTGTACTGGTCCCGAGCCCAAGACCACTCCTCCCCTCCTGAGCTCGGCCCACAATGTCCCTGTGTCTTAGTGCTGCCTTTGCCTGTTAAGTTGTAGCCAGCGGGGTCCTCCCAGTTGCCAGGATGGGGGGTGCTTGGGCCACAAATGGGTTGCTTGAGTCCACTAGCATCATCTCCAATCTGACTTTGGCGCACTTGTACTCCTTCGCCAGACTGGAAATGGGCGGGTGGAGCATCAACAATTTTCTTCGGGATAAATAAAGTTGTTCTTATTCTTATTCTTATTCTTATTCTTATTCTTATTCTTATTCTTATTCTTATTCTTATTCTTATTCTTATTCTTATTCTTATTCTTATTCTTATCCCTTTGCTACTGAGCCAATACTGCTGAGGCTCCTGGGAAGGCCAAGCCACTTCCTTGCATATGAGTTGACCAGTCTCTCCAGCTTTTCTGGAGAGACCTTTGAGAGCGGGACTTTATAGAGGGTTAGTGACCACAGGAGGCTTGGGAGTAGTTCGTACTGCATGCACCAGAGCTTCAGCTTGCCCAGAAGCAGGGTTCTGTCTATGTTCTCCAGGCCGCTGGCAACCTCCTTCCTGAGCTGCTCTATTTGCTCTTTATCCTTGAGGGAGGCATTATACCAACGACCTAGGCTCTTCACAGGCTTCTCAGACAGTTGGAATGGGTTCCTTGCCAATGTAGAGGTGGTCCAACAGCTTCCCCTTGACAGTGGAAATGCTTCTGGAGTTGAACGGATTGATCTTCATGCGAGCCAGCTTGATGTTTTCTTGGAGCTCTCCTAAGGGCCGTACTGTACAAGCCTTGGTCGTGGTGAGTATTGTGGTGAGATGGTGCAGCCGGCCATGACAGCTAGAGATGTGTACTCTGCTGTTGTCTCACAGAGCTGAATGTCCTGGAAGTAGGCCTTGACAAGGGTTGTAAGAGCTGGTGGGAGGCTGAAGTAGTCGAAGGCTGTCCATAGGAGTTTGTGAGGGACTGAGCCAAAGGCGTTCTTGAGATCCAGGAACATCACATGAAGATCTGTTCCCTCTTTCTTGGCAACCTGGATCTTATTCCAGATGACATCAGCACGCTCCACACATCCGGAGAAGCCTGAGATGCCTGCTTTCTGGATCGATGTGTCGATCGGGTTGTTTTTCTTCAGGAAGTCAACAAGTAATTTGATTACCGGTCGTTCCTTCTGGGATCAATAATCTGATTTTTAATTTGTTAATCTCTTGTCTTTGGAGGCGTTTTTACTGGGCTTAAGGATATTCCCGCATGGTTTTAGGTGATATTATGTTCATACTTTCTTAAAAACTTCAAAGGATTCCCTGCCAACCTCTATATTTATTTGGTTTTGAAATGATAAAATAATAGAAAATATTAGATGAAAAAGATATCAAAAATGGAAAATGTAAGTTTGTATTACAACTTCATGCATGCTCTTTGTTATCAGCACTTTAAAGTGCTCATAAATTAGTCTGACCTTGCTGTTTTTCTGTGCAGAACTGTCTCGTCAGATGTGAGAATGGCATGTTCACAGCTGTGGTGGGTGACTTTGGTTTGGCAGAGAAGATCCCTAATCACAGGTTTGTGGAGACAGTCTTTGTTATTCCATTTTCAAATATTAAGACACTTTTGAGACGTTCCTATTTAAGCTTAGTTAAACATAGCCGCCCTCATGGAATAATGTCTCTGCAGTGATAGTGTAGAGAGACAGCCTCTGGCCATCGTAGGCTCCCCCTACTGGATGGCACCTGAAGTTCTGAGAGGAGAGCTGTATGATGAGAAGGTAAACCTGCTTTACACTTTTTCACAAACGTTCTAAGGACATATCCAGTGTGGTAATTCAAGGGACTTGGTAACCTTTGCCAAGAGAAATCACAGTCATCTTAAATATAGAATTATGGCATGAAACCGCCGCTGCTGATATAGAGGATTTTGATGTAAGAGTACACACTGTATTTTTTCAACATGGATAACTCTTCCCAACAACTGCAAGCATTTTGCATATTGGTATTTCTCAGAATTGGATATACTCATATGTAACCAGTACTTTCTTGTATACTTTAGTCTTACAAGTGGAATTGATCATGTATTCAAAATACGTACTTACTAAAGGAGGAAATAATATTCATTGATACTGAACAGATTTACAATGTTTTACTCTCTTACTAGCTTAAAGGTTATTTCTGTGATTTCTGAAAAGTTTGAAATGTTAGATGAAAACCGCATTTAACTGCATTTTACTTCACCTCTCATTACTCACATAGGCCAATATGATAAGCATTAATTTTATTATCTGAGAAGAGATTTTCCACATCTATAAGTTGACATCCTTTAACATATTATATAAATGTTTAAAAAAAATCTCTTGACATTCTGTCCTCTCCTTAGGTGGATGTGTTCGCATATGGCATCATTCTGTGTGAAATAATTGCTCGGATTGAAGCGGATCCTGATTTCTTGCCCAGAACAGAGGTAGGGATATGCTTTAGGGATAGGTTCAATAGAGGAAGAAAATATTGGAAGGGAAAGAAGAGGGGAATGGCTTTATTTGGTCTTTTTTGTTGTGCTCATCAGTTATTTGCCGGGAAATTATTATTTTTTAAAAATTCCTTAAGCAAATGCAACAAGTATGTTTTTTTCCAAGGAAAAAACAAGTTTGTCTGTGTGTGTGTGTGTGTGTGTGTGTGTGTGTGTGTGTGTGTGTGTGTGTGTGTGTGTAGGACTTTGGTCTAGATGTGGAGGCATTTGAGAATATGGTTGGTGACTGTCCACCTGCATTCTTAAGCCTGGCAGTTACCTGCTGTAATGTAAGTAACATGTACAAAGACAAACTGACCATCAGCCTCAAGTTTCTCATTGGTGAAATGTCTGCAATGTCAGTTTCAATGATATATGGCAACATCATAGATGCTTACGTCTCTCTAAGCCAATGTGTCATCATGTTAGCATACTGCATTCTTAAATTTTGTTGCTGTTGTGTATTGTTCACAGATGAATGCAGAGAGGCGTCCTTCCTTCTCTGACATTGTCTTCACACTCGAGGGCATGGAAAGAGAGGAAGAGAGGGACAAGCCCATTACACTCGGTACAAGGATGTAAAATAAAGCGTGTTGTAAATGGATTAAGTTACATTGCAGATGTTCATCACACAATTCTTCTGACAAATGTTCCAGTTTTCATCACAACCAAAACATGCAATGTGATTCAGTATGATATTGAGTCAGTTAATGTACATGCAGTAAACTACATTTTGAATGCAAAATCAACAATTTAGTCCCAAGTAAAACAATTTTGTGCATGATGTGCAAGTTGAACATTTTTACTCAAACAATGTACCCAATCTTGAGCTTTTAAAACTCATACAGAAGTCCAGACATTATATCTTGAGGTTGGTTAGATTTAAAAAATAATTAAAGCAGACCATTTACCCAGTTTGCAAGTAACTGATTAAATTAAGATTAAGAAATTAAGTGGCCATCTGCTTATCATAGTTTTATATATTTATATTCTGGCATGTGTATCATTCTAAAATTGGAATAAAAATCCTCTTTGTGCTGGAGATCAACTACTTTTTTTCCCACTGTGTTTTTGTTGTGTATGCAACATGCTTTTTAAAATCACTCAATAGATATTCTGAAATATTAATTTTGAAAAGTGACCTTTAAAATGAGTTTGTATTTTTTTTTTCTCTAGTTGTTCTGTTCAAAGATAAGAAATGTGACACTTGCTTAACACAGCCCCTCTGCCATCTCATCTATTTCCAGAGCCAATGATGGTGGAGAGCAGCCCATACCGATGTCACTCCTCTCCCTGCCACCTCAGCGACCGCCAGCAGCGTCAGGGTTTGGCAAGGAGTCAGTCAGATATGTTGCCCCCTGTAACTCAGACACAAGCGCTGCTGGGCACACCTGTTCGAGTCAATCCCTTCTCTCTTAGACAGGACTTGAATGGGGGCAGATGTAAACTTCTAGACACACCCAGCAAGTCAGTCATCTCCCTTACCTTTACCCTCCCAGCACTCAGTGACCCTTGTGCCTCCCCCCACTCTCTCAGGGGAACAGCAGGGGTGCAGGCACTACCGAGAAGATGCCAGTCACTCCCCTGTACCCCAGAACTCAACCGTACTGTGGCATTGCTTAGTGACACAACGGAGGAGGAGATTACACATGGCAGGGAGTTGGTGGATGAAATTGTGGGGAATATTGAGGGCATGGAAGGGCAAAGCAGGGCAAAGGAAGAACAGTTGAAAGCCACAGTGAAGGAAGAGGAGAAGGCTGGAAAGTCTTTGGGGCTTCCTGTAGAACTAGAGATGGTATTTCTTGAACGATTGGATGAGGAAGAGGAGGGTCTTCCAGAACCTATGGACTGCACAAAATCTCCAGAACCAGGAGATGGAGTCCTGCAGCCCACAGTCGTCAGGCCATTTCTCACATCCTCCTCCTCCCTACGGACCAATTGCTGGCGACTTCCCATCTCCAATGGACCCCCCTCCTTGCCTCCTCTGCCACACCTGGACAACAACAACAGTAGAGCCCATGTGATAGGTCAGCAGCTGCAGGGGATTGGAGGGCGGTCAGCTAATGGTCACAGTGGAACCCAGGTCTTCTCAGATCCACCAGGCCCTTCTGAGCCTGATGAGGTAATATCTTGTCCAGGCTGTTGTTTGGTGGGTCTCAGCTTTCCCTCAGTGTGCCTCCGTGGTACACCAGCTATGCCTGCCCCCCGACGAAGGACTTCGTTACCTCGGCAGCGGCAGTACCGTAACCTTAATGGCACCATAACAGGTGGAAGCACTTCCTCACCAGCAGTGGCCACCACAGCAACCAAAGCTCTACTGTGTAACAGCAAAGATAGACTTGTGCTAGTAGGAGCATCTGTGCCATGTGAGCCTGGGAGACCCCTACCAGAGGCCCAAACGTAGGTGTCATGTACTGAGAAGATACTGAAAATTCAAATTTGACTCGTGAGATTCTGTTTTGTAGTGAACTATTAGAACATGTTAGGTTTGGTACACATAGGTTTGGTAGGCTAGAGATTAAGAGGGATCATTAGGTTTGAAGAACCAGAGAAGTTGATTAGAATCATCAACTGAGATTGGAGGATTTTTTCTTTGTATAACATTGATACTATCAAAAGGGTGCTGATTCAGAAAAGCAGCTAGACATCAAATTACTCATGCCAAATTTCAAGTTTGTCTGGTGAAACAATTTTAGGGTCTGCATCTATTAAAGCATGTTTTCCAAGAGCTAATATATCTGTTAAATTGTTATTTTTATTTGTTTTTTGGTGTTGAAAAATGTTAATCTTTCCTGCACCAAACACTGAGCTGTCATGACACAAGAACTTCCATATTAATTATTATGCTAGTATGAAAAAATGACACAGATTACCTCTTCTGAAACCACAATAAAGAGAAAAAGTTTGGGAAAGCAGAACCTTTTTATTTCTAATAACAGCCTTCAAATGACCCCCCCACAAATCCTACTTATAACACTGAAACGATAACTAGGTGTCAAACTCGACTTGCCAAATATTTTCCCTCAATACTAACTTTCCAGTCTTAACACTAAAAGGTCCCTTGCTAGATTGTGAAGAACAGCTTTGAAAAAACCTTTGGTGGAATCAGGCCCTCAAGGAGTCCAATGATTTTTCTTCTTTATTACTTCATGATTGCTTTTGCAATTTTATCCATTTTAGAAATAGAAAGTAGAGCACAAACATATTCATCATATGGTTGTCCTGCCAAAATCTTTATTTTTTTGTATTTGTATAAAAAAAGCACTACCACCTACAAAAACACACAAAACAATAACCATGAACAAAAAAAACAGAAAAAAAAAAAAAAATTCTTTCATGTAGTGCCATTTATGAAATGGGTTTCAGCTCTATAGATCCCTCTCATTATGCCAGTGTAAGGAGTTTCTTTTGAGGTGCTCAATGTGCCAAAAAATACTTGTCTCTGTCTTTCAGTACTGATGGAATAAAAAAGTAACTCTTCATAATTTAGATCTCCACAGAGCACTAGCTTGGTTTGGGGAACTATTTTCCTGCTATCAAACCCCAAAAGAACTACATAAAGTAGATCAAGGCAGATTAAAAATTTATAAGTTAGCAGTTTAATGTACAATTAATGTTAAGGTAAGAAATTTAAAACAAAAATGCAAGCAGCTTTTTTTTCATTGGTAGCAGACTGACTCCTACGACTCAGCTGGTTGTTCCCAGACAGACTGGATATGTTGTACTGTCCCCGCGCATTGAGGGTCAACCATGGAACTTCCTGACAGATGGTCATGGCCACAAGACCTCCAAGGGGAGGCACACAAGAGGGATTCTACATAGATGCCTGATCCAGCTCCTCTTTTTGATACGAAAGAGCAGAGGCCCTATTATAAACTACCCTCTAGATTTTTGCATTCCTCATCTTACATGAGGACTAGATGGGGCCATCTTAGATAAGGACTAAACTCAGGAGCCTAGAAGAGGACACTACTTTTTAGCACCATGTATCTGAGACCTTTTGTACTTTTCCAACCCAAATGGGGCAATCCTCCAGAGGGAAAAACCATGCCCTCCGACTTTGTCATATGGTGATGAGGCACAAGCCACAGGCCCCTGCACTGCACACCCTTCTCACTGCCTGACTGCCCTAGAGACTCTGCCCACATTCATTACAACTACAATCAGTGAAGAGGAGCAGAGCACTACAACCACTGGAAGCAATTAGTCCAAAGAATGCAGACACAGTTCTCCCAGCATTATGTACAGCCTGGGTGGCTGATAACAAGAGCCCCAGTACCCCAAACTTCTATAGCATCTTCCATAGTACAATTCACGGGATGCATTTGTATACCCTCTCCAAGTCCACCATGCATGTATTTCCTATAACTGAGGTGAAAAGGTGCACCAGCCAAGAAAGCCCAACCTTGTCCAATACCATCAGCATCTCTAGAAAAATCACATCAACACCTGATGCCTTGCCCCCACTGTGGAGTTTATTGACTACCTCAGTTATCTTAATCAGAGATATAGATAAAGGCTTGCCAGCTCTGCCTCTGTCACGCATGACACTCAGATTTAGAAATTCCTCAAATTCCTTTTTTCCAAATGCCCAGTTATGTCCCCAGTCTAGGTCTCCTCCCCCCACTGCAACAACTTAGGTCACATCCTGTTTCCCTTTCCTTAATTCTCAGTTTACCCAGTGGTCTTTCCATATGGTTTCTCCTACGAATGAATCATGCCTCAGTCTGCAGATGGTGAATCAGTGGCAGTGGCAGTGGCTCCACAGTGCATGTTGTTTCCCCTGGCCTGACCACAAGACTAAGTCAGGGAAGGCAGCCTTGGCTCCACGAGGATGTACAGGTCATCTGAGCTTGAGGTTACTTTTTACTTGGGGTTGTAGATCCTCAAGATACCTGTAAGTAATTCATATTATTGACTATTGCCTTGGGCCACTTTGACGGGGACTAATGGCCCTGACACTACAGGTCACAAGAACACACAAATCCCTGTATCAAAATGAGGTGAGATACTCAGCTTGACAAAAAATAAATTAAAAAAGGAAATAATGTTCCAGTAAGTGAGCAGCTTGTACATTATAAAATGAAATGGTTTTGGAGTAATTATAAGTCCTCACCAATCATAATAAAAAAATCCATTAATCCATTAATAGATCGGATTATCTGGAAAATGGTCAACCAAGCAAGGGTAGGACCACCAGTCTACAGTAGATAGTCTCAGCCATATGAACTCCTGCAGCTACGTTGGGATAAAGGAGTACATGAATGTAATCATGCTCATGTCTTACAATGCAAATTAAAACACAAACTCTTCACGTTTCAAATTCAAGTCAATGCGTATGTTTGTTCATATTTGGTGGTGGCTTCTTATGTTTGAAATTCACTGTATTCTAGTAAAGTCACAAATTAATTGCTTGTATTATAATTTCTGACAGAAATTATAGCAAATGCTTCAAAGAGGCTGGCCTGGAATGATTACATAATGTGTTTGTTACATCTGTTGTGGGGGGGGGGTGACAAATGATAAAACAAACAAAAATGGTTGTTAATGTTCCACATGGAATTAATGTGTTTAGCTCTGCCCAAGGCTCTCTAGTTCCATTTATTTACTCTTAGCTACAGAGGCAATATTTAACAAAGATGACTCTTTCAGCATTTTCATTGCAAATGTGTGTGTGAAAGAGCAAACGAGTGAGAGAATGAGCGAGAGAGAGAATAATACTGATGCTTTGGCTCATTATGTAAATTTTTGCACTTGTGTTTTGAGCACTATGCAGTGAAACACCATGCTTTTACTAGATGGTACTTTTTATAAATTATTGCTACTTCTGTTGGTGTGTGGGTGCGGGTGCAGGTGTGGATGTGGGCGTGGGTGCAGGTGCGGATGTGTACAGCTATCTGGAGAACGGGTTTCAATCCATCAAAGTCAAGACATTTAGTTCGAGAAGTGAATTTGTGCTTGATAGGACAACTTTAAGAAAGCAAGCAAAAACACAATTTCTTCAGGGGGTTTGCACTCTGATCAAATTCACAGCAGGAAGTTGCTCGGTCAAAAAAGTGATGACAAAGGTCATCTCCACCAGGGCATTGAGCTGCCTGCAGTATTTCTTCTCTTATCTGCTGGCCTAGGGAGTCAAATTGAAATTCCCCTACCACAAACTTATCTCTCTAACCAGTTTCCTAAAACTGGAGCTTATATTTCAAAATATATTTTTAATAATCAGGCAAGATTTGCATGGTGATTCAGGAAACATACACATGGCCCACTGCAAGTTTCAAATGATATATTCTTGGTATGTTAAAAGTGAGATGTGTGTCAAATTACTAGTTAAAGAAAATATTTCTATAGAAGTCCCGCTCATACATTGTATTCCAGACAAAATTGGTAAAAATCCATACAAAATCACACAGCAAGATTATGTTTGATATATTATTCACTAAATTGGGATATAAAGTTTTCAATAAATCTTAATGCAATTGATATTTCACCTGCAGTATAATCTTTTCAGTGTGAGGTAAAGATGATGAACTTCCCCACTATCATTGCCATAAAAATGTTTGTGCACCTTCAAAACTTCAAGGTACATGTGTATTATGCGTGAGTGTGATCGATGATAGCTGCGCATCTGAGTTTTTGCGTGTGTTTGAATTGTAATGATACTGTTTTGGCATGTGAAGCAGGTCCAAATATTGCTTTTTCACACACTGTGTGTGTGTATGTGTTTTGAAGGGAGGTTAAAATGATAATTGATTGTTTTACATGACAATGTTTTCTGTACAGTTAGAAAACTGGGTGCAATAAACAAATATGCTTGTATATAAATGTGTGTTTCCCTGTCATAATTTAGTCAATAGTAAACGTAATAAATCAAATTCTTCCTCCTATTATTTAATAATTGCTGAGTTGTCACTGACCTGCATCTTCACCTACATAAGTATATTTTAAGAAATGTATATTTTCAGACACCCATTGATGCTTGAGTGGGGGCTGTGGTGGTTAGCACTCTGACCTCAGAAAAACACCTCATTCTATTACAATTTTTTGAAGATGAAATTATTAGAATTCACATTGCTTAGAAGCATTGCATTACTGAAAGTGGAAGGGAAGTTGTTCTTAGTTCTTGCAAGGACAATGACCAACTTCTTGAACAACAATGGGTACATCGACACAAGTTACCAGAAGGAGGGATTCCAGGGTTCTCGGGATGTATTGGACACTGAGCCATGACCAGGGAACAGATCCAGCAAGCCAAAAGGGAGCGGAGTGACCTCCATGTGGTGTGGCTGGACTTGACTCGTGCGTACAGATCTGTACCACACAAACTGATTGACCTCGCACTGGAATTTTTTCATGTCCCAACGGCTGTCAGCACCATCATAGCCAAGTAATTAAGCAACTTTTACATGTGCTTCGCCCTTGAAAGCTGTACAACAGGATGGCAACTACTGGAAGTTGGAATTGCAATTGGCTGCGCAATTTCACCAATACTCTTTTTGGCTGCCTTCACATTCTTCACAGAGCAAGACAAGTAGTTGGGGGGCGTGAGACTACCATCTGGGGACAGGCTTCCCACTGAGAAGTTATATGAAATACTTGACGAGCATTCTATGGACAGCCCCATATACAGCAAGGTACACTCCTCAAGCGCCTAGATGAGCTCAATCAATGGGCAAGAATGAAAATGAAGCCGGCCAAGTCCCCGAGCCTTCAATCAAAAGAGGAGTGAGGGTCAATAGGACAGTGTTCATGGCAGGTGGTGAGAAGATCCCCCTGCTGTAAGAGCAGCTTATTAAGAAGCCCAAGGAGAGAGTACACCGCTGACCTCTCTGACAGACAAATGGGCAGGCAGGAGGAGGAGTTGGGTGCAGGGGCTTTTTAGGCCGGTCAGTGATCCAGCTACTCCGTACTTCAGGAACAATGGGGGCAAGGCTGCAGCGATCTTTCAAAGAGCTAGCAGAGGACATGGAGAAAGTAAGTTGTGGGTACGGAGGAAGGATAGCAGATGGGGTCAAACACCCCAGTAGGGTCAGGTGCAGCAAGTGGAGGGGAGACGTCCCTGAGAAGCCAATCCCCCACCTGGGGATGTACTGGCTGGGGGGCAAAACATCAATAAAAGGTGGCACCAGCTGACGACCTCGCATCTGACCCAAAGTGGAGGTTATACCATCTTTAACCTGCATACAGTACAGAGAAGCAAGCATATTCAGAAATGCGTTATATTTGTCAAGACTCATTAGCTGTATATCACATCCTCTATTATGTACTGTATTTTTCTTTCATATTAAGCCATAAATCACACAACATTTGTTACCATTATTTGACTTCAGAGCTTGGAGTACAAGGATATGCCATCCAAGAATATACAGTTAATATATAATATACTGAATTCTTCTTCCTCTCCTTTCAGCTTTTCCCCTTCACGGCGCCAGAGCAAATCAACATTCTCCATCTAACCCTATTCTCTGTATCCTCCTATCTCACAGCAACTACCTTCATATCTTCTCTCACGGCATCCATAAATTTTCTCTTTGGTCCTCCTCGAGACCTCCTGCCTGGCAGATCAAATTCCAGCATCCGTCTACCAATATATTCACTATCCCTCCTCTGTACATGACCGCACCATCTCAGTCTGGCTTCTCTGACCTTCTCTCCAAAACATCTAACTTACTGTTCCTCTGATAGACTCGTTCCTAATCCTATCCATCCTGGTCACTCCCAAAGAGAACTTTAGCATCTTCATCACTGCGACCTCTAGTTCTGCCTGCTGTCTTTTCATCATTGTAATAGTTTCTTGGCCATACAGCATCGCTGGTCTCATCACTGTCTTGTACACCTTTCCTTTCATTCTGGCTGATAGTCTTCTATCACATAGTACCCCTGACACTTTTCTCCACCCATTCCAACCTGCTTGAACCCGTCTCTTCACCTCTTTTCCACACTCTCCAATGCTCTGGAATGTTGACCCCAAGTACCTGGAATCCTCCAACTTCTTGATCTCCACTCCCTGTAGCCTCACCGTTCCACTTGAGTTCCTCTCATTTACACACATATATTCTGTCTTACTGCAACTAACTTTCATTCCTCTCCTTTCCAGCGCAAACCCCCAACTCTCTAGATTTTCCTCAACCTGTTTTCTGCTCTCACTACAGATCACAATGTCATCCGCAAACATCATGGTCCATGGAGATTCCTGTCTAACCTCATCTGTCAGCCTGTCCATCACCACTGCAAACAAGAAGGGACTCAGAGCTGATCCCTGATTGAGTCCCACCTTCACCTTGAACTTCTCTGTTCAAGGCAGTACCACAGCACATCACACCACTGTCTCACAGCTAGCATACATGTCCTGCAGCAGTCTAACATACTTCTCTGCCACTCCAGATTTCCTTATACAATACCAGAGCTCCTCTCTTGGCACACTGTCAAAGGTTTTTTAAGGTCTACAAAAGCACAATGCAGCTCCCTCTGGCCTTCTCTGTCCTTCTCTATTAGCATTCTCAAAGCAAATACTGAATCCACAGTACTCGTTCAAGCCATACTGCTGTTCACAAATGCTGACTTCTGCTCTCTGTCTAGTTTCCACTACTATTTCCCATAACTTCATTGTATGGCTCATCAGCTTTATCCCGCTTTTGTTTCCGCAATCCTGCACACTTCATCTCTCCGTTTCGCCAATCTGTATAGATCACTCTCTCCCTCCTTACTGTCCAACCAAGCATACAGGTCATCGTACGCCCTTTGTTTTGCCTTTGCTACCTCTATCTTTACCTCAAGTTGTATCTCCCTTTACTCCTGTCTGTTCTCATCAGTCCTCTCAGTGTCCCACATCTTCTTTGCTAACCACCTTCTCTGTATATAATCCTGCATCTCCTCATTCCACCACCAAGTCTCCTTATCTACTTTCCTTCCAGATGATATACCAAGTACTCTCCTGCCTGTGTCCTGATAACACTAGCTTTTGTTGTCTAATCATCTGGAAGCTCACCCTGACCACCCAGAGTCTTTCTCAACCCCTCTCTGAAAACTATACAACACTCCCCCTTTTCAGCTGCCACCACTTTGTCCTCTGCTCTGCCTTGCTCTGCTCTGCCTTTGTCCTCTTGATCTTCCTTGTCACCAGAGTCATCCTACAAACCACCATCCCATGCTGTCTGGCTACACTCTCACCTACAACTACTTTGCAGTCACTGATCTCTTTCAGGTTACCTCGTCTATACAAGGTGTAGTCCACTTGCGTGCTCCTACCCCTGCTCTTACAAGTTACCCAATGTTCCTGTCTTTTCTGGAAAAATGTGTTCACTACAGCAACTTCCGTCCTTTTTGTAAAATCTACCACCACCTGTCCCTATGTGTTCCTATCCTGTATACCAAATCTGCCCATCATCCCCTCCATTGCCTGCACCATCATGCCCATTGAAGTCTGCACCAATTTATCACTCTCTCACCCCTGGGGATATTCTGCGTCACTCCATCTATCTCATTCCAGAACTTCTTCTCCTCAAACTCACATTCCACCTGCGGGGCATAGCCACTAACAGCATTGAGCAACACATGTTCAAGTTCCAGTTTCATACATATAAGTCTATCTGACATTCTTTTCACCTCCAGAACATTCCTAACAAACTCCTCCTTCAAGATAACTCACACTCCATTTTTTTCTTGTCAGTCCCATGATAGTACAACTTAAAGCCTGCTCCTAAGCTTCTAGCCTTACTACCTTTCCACCTGGTCTCATGTACATACAGTATATCCACTTTCCTTCTCTACATCATGTCGACCAACTCCACTTTTCCTGTCATAGTCCCAATTTTCAAAGTCCCCACTCTCAGTCCCAGACTCCTGCCTTTCCTCTTCTCTCTTTGTCTCCGAACACATACTCCTCTCCTTCTTTGACCTACAGCAGCCCAGTTTCCACTGGTTCCTGTTTATGTAATTGTTACTAAGGGCGGTCAAAGTTAACCCGGGCCTCGACCGATCCGGTATGATCTGGTTATTATGGCTGATTTGTTTGGTTTTTGCAAAAGTTTTACGCCAGATGCCCTTCCTGACGCAACCCTCTAAATTTATCTGTGCTTGGGAACAGCTCAGGAAGACAGTGGGACGGTGCCTCCCCAAGGCTGGCTCAGGGAGACACCGGGCGTGATCTTCTTTGCTGTGGTATGGTGGTGGGCGGTGCCAAGACTGTGAGGTCAACAGGCTCAACAAAATGATGGGGAAAGCCTGCTTGGTGATGGGACTAAACCGGGACCATTTGGAAACGGTGGCTCAGAGAAGGGTGAAGGACAATCTTGGTTCAATCCCTCTCACTTTTTGTACGGTGAGCTGTGGCTGATGAGCAGCTTATTTACCCCGGTGCAGAACTGAAATGCTTGAGATACTCCTTTCGTGCCCACTGTATCTGTACTTACTGGCCACTACCTGAAACTTTGTACTTTTGTCCTGTCCTCATGTAGCAGTTTTTTTTAATCTATTTTGTTTGTTGTCTTTGTCCTGTTTAATGACTGTCTGTATTGCCTATTTATTGTCCCCGTCCTTTTAATTTCTTTTGATACCTGTCCTTTTGCCTTGTGATGCTGTGCCACTTGAATTTCTTCAAAGGGGATCTTATATTAGTATTATCAATGTTTTACAGGTCCCTGGCATAAGACTTAGAAGAATTTCAGATACTTGCTCTTTGAGAAGGATATGCATAATACGCTATAAGAGGACATTCTGAAGTTTTCTTCATCTTAATTGGGCCATATTAAGTTGCTTAAAAAAGAGATAAGAACTTGACTTTGACTTGACCTGCCTTTGGAGTCATGACTTCGATAACATAACGCATTGAGGCAGCTGTCATTTATGTCCCCACTGGACTAGGGGGAAGTGGTTTAAGCTGGGTATATATCCACCCTGGGAATTTGACAAGTCAGTTGGTACTCATGGATTGATGTTGGACTCATTCACAACTCAGAGACTCCGTCATTTCCTCGCCGACCACCAGATTGGTGACAGTACAAAAACTTAAACAATCCACAAAAACTCACTCACTCACTCACTCACTCACTCACTCACTCACTCACTCACTCACTCACTCACTCACTCACTCACTCACTCACTCACTCACTCACTCACTTACAGCCCCTTAACAGAGCTCTAACCACAAGCAAAACCAGACTAAGAATGAGGAAACGGTCACACTTTAATAGCCAGGGTACTGATTGAAATTCAGTTCAGGGGGATATGCCTTTCAGGAGGAGAAGATCATTTGATCAATTAGTAGACAGGGGAATTGGATCTGATTGATGATTGCTGCGGTTAGGGTGTAGAGGGATTCTGTGGAATTCTGACAGTAACCCTCCTCCAGGTGCCACCTCCTTGGACAAAGGTACTTGGCAACGACTGCATAGACAATGTGCTGGTCAACTGGGGTGAACACGGTGAAACTCCTCAAGTAATGCTGGTGTCATGGTGGCTGTAGCTTTCCCAATCAACCAGATACTCAAGGAGACCTCTGCAACATCGGGAATCAAGTATTTGGAGGACTGCATAGACTGTTCCCTCATCCAGGAGGAGTGGTGGTGGAGGAGGTACAGTGGCACCAGGGTCTGTGGAGAGTGAAGAGTCAGGTGAGTAACATGGCTTCAACAGTGACACATGAAACACTGAGTGAATCTTATACTCTGGGCAAAGCTGGAGGCGATATGGAACAGGATAGATTTGATGGGTGATCAAGAATGGGCCAATGTATCGCATACAAAGGTCCCATGTGGAGAGCCACACCCTTTGCCCCACAAAGGGTGAGGCAAAGGCAGGGGCCTGTACTCGACAGGCGTCAGTGCAGTGGCAGCAATGTTGGAAAGCACTCTGTAGATGGCGATGCGCTCTGGCCCACACTGTCTCGGAACCAATCGTTGATAGCTTGAATAGCTTAATAGCTCAGATAGTTCACCTGACCAAGGAAACATCGGGGGTTGATGGCTGAACATGGACTGGAACGGAGTCAATCCTGTGGCCAGTTGTTGAAGTGAATCCTGTGCATATTCTGTGTAGGGAAGGAATTGGATCAAATTGTGAGGGTGGTGCTGGCAGTATGTATGGAGGAAGCGGCAAACTTCCTGGATCTTGGGTTCGATCTGCCCATTTGTTTGTGAATGGTAACACGATGACAGACTGAGTCGACTGGAGTCTGACTGACAGTCGACAGGCAGAGGAAAGCACACCACAACTGGGACATAAATTGTGGATCTCGATCTGACACAATATCTTAGGGAAGTCCAAAGTTTCTGAAAACTTCGGTGAAGAGGGCCACTGCTGTTTCTGGGGCTGTACAAACTCCTTTCATAGGGAATAGTTTGCATCCCTTGGATAACTGGTCAACCACCACTAGGATGCTTGTGTAGCCATTGGAAGGGGGGAGGTCCGTTGTGTAGTCGGTTCCCAGATGGGACCATGGTCGGTGTGGAATGGGCAGAGGTAGCAATTTCCCTGCAGATGACGAGGGGCCTTCATCATGGCACAATCAGTGCAGCTGTGGACATCCCTGGCCACCAGTGCTCCTCCTGAAGTTGGGTCAGAGTAGACTGACCCCAGGATGTCCTGTGCAGGGAACTGAGTGTGCAGCCATGAGGAGGGGGTGTTCAAAGGGCCTGAGGAACATAGGTGCAGTTAGCAGGAGTGTTTGGTGATGCCGGATCAGACCCCACTGCTTCACTTATCTCTTCATCCAGGGCCCACTGGATTGGGCTGACAACCACACTGGTGGGCAGAATTGTCTCTGGCTCTCTGGAGGAATTCTCAGGTGGATCCACACAGGAAACAGCATCTGCATGTCCATTCTGAGTACTGGGGCAATATCTGATGGAAAACTGGAACCGAGTAAAGAAGAGAACTGGCTTGGTGGGGTTTTAGCCTCTTGGCTTAACACAGGTACTGCAAGTTCTTGTGGTCAGTCATTACTATAAAAGGGACCCTCTAGCCCAGGAGTGTCAAAGTCAAATACATGGTGGGCCAAAAAAACAAATTTGTTACAAGCCGAGGGCCGGACTAATGCAGTGTTTATTAAAACCTATTGAACTGACTGAACATAGCCAACTGAACCAAGACCCAAATGCATAAATGTAATTGCATGCATTATAAACTGAAAATGCAATATCGTGCTGCTCTATGATCATATCAATTACTGCTTTCAAATTGTAAAATGAGAAAATGAAAATAAAGAAATCAAATCAGTTGTATTCTTTCTGATGGCTCCTATCTGCAATTAGTCCATAAACTGAAAAATGAATCCATGAATTGAAAAATAAATATAAATAAATAAAATACAATAAATCAAAATACAAAAATCTATGGCACACTGACAAAACAATACTTTCTTCAAAGAAAAATCACATGTCTTGTAGAAACAAATGCAAAAATTTGACTGAATTAAAAACTAAAAATACATTCATGCTCTGTGATGATCACTTGCCTAAGGCTGAGCCTGATACTTGGTGGCGTCTAATCTTTTGTACAAGTTCATCAATGTTCAGGGTCAGCTCTGAGATGAGGAAATCCTCAGGATTGAGTGAAGGTGCTTATCACTACGACGGCTCCTGTGTGATGTTTTGTTTAGCTTCATCAAAGAGAGCAGTTGTTCACACAGGTATGTGCTGCGAAACATAGAGAGCGTCTGAGCAGCTTGGATGCGCAGCTGGGGCATTGTGTCGGGGATGAAACGTGAAAACTCAGCAGCACCCACTCTTTCATATTTTTCCTTCAGCATGTCATTACACTGGAGCTCAATCAACTCCATTTGTAGGTTTGGTGGTGCGCTTTCCACGTCAACTGCAAAAGGATTGCCGAGCAGAGCAAACCTGCTTTTTTGGGCTTCAAAATCAGCAAATCAGCGTCAGAAGACGGCAGCAAGTATGTTGAGTTTATGGTAAACTGTGCACTCGGGTAGAGCTTCTCTTTCATGGTCTGGCAGCTGGGAAAGCGGCTCAAGTTTTCTATCCGCATCTGCAGCCAAACTTTCTCCACATAAAAGACACACAGGTTTGACTTTTACCTCCGTGATCATGTACTCTGCCTCCCACCTGCCTTGAAATCCCCTGTTCTCAGCGTCCACCTTTCGTTTATTCATTTTTGGGGAGGAGGTAGCTGAAATTTGACATCTGCTCTGACTGCTGTCAAAGAATGAAACCAAAGCCCGCGAGCTGCGCTTCAGTGAGTTCCCGGGATACTGTTGCATTGTGGGGAATGTAGTATTGTTGCGGCCAAAACACCAGCAAGCGGCTGCGGCCTGCGGGGCGGTTCTAATAATAATTCAATTTCATCCCAGGGGCCAGGGACAATTTGTTCACGGGCCGGACATGTGTGCTCTAGCCAGTGATGCCACTCGTCCAATGCTGATTTGATGATCAGAATGGCTCTCTATTACCTACGTTGTAATTGCACTCGACTGGGCTCATTTTCTTACAAGTAGAAGCAGGGATGGTTTGCTGTGTGGTTGGGATAGAAAGGCTCACATCCTAGTGGTTGAGGCATCCACTTTCACTATGAAGGGGAGATCAGGGTCTGGGCAGCGGAGCAGTGGAGCGGCTACGAAGGTGGTCTTCAGCAGGAGAAAAGCTTGTGTAGAGATTGGGTTCCATAAGAGGCACCTGAGCCTGTTGCACAACAGGGAAGTGAGAAGGGCTTACAGTAGGCTGAAGTTGTGGATGAACTGCCGATAAAAGTTTTCAAATCCTAAGAAGCTCTTCAGCTCCTTCATTGTCTGAGGTAGAGGCCAGGATTGTACAGCTCTTACCCTGTCTTCATCCATCCTGTGGTTCTGTTGACCACACCTTCCCAGGTTGTCCAATGTCCTTGCTGCTGCTGGCTGAGCCATACATTAAGGGGTTTGGCAGTCTCAGGACTGAGTTTTCAGCAGACTTTGAAATGGCTGGGATGATAAATACCTCAAATTTCAAGACATGGTCCTGAGCTGGAAAAGGGTGGAGTGCCTTTTCTGGGTTGCAGTGAGACCCTGCCCCAAAAGGAAAGGAGGGGTTCAATTATCTCAGAGTCTTGTTCAGGAGTGAAAGAAGAATAGAGCATGGTATCTACTTGCATGTTGCTGCAGAGTCAGTATCACTGCTGACTCTGCACCGGGGGACCAGTTGTTTCAATGTCTGCTGAATAGCTTGATTAGCCATCCTTCTGCTTTGTTCCGCCTAGCAATAATCCCACTTCTTTCTGTTCATCTTGGTTTAGACTTTAGACTTCTTGATAGTGTCAGTGGCCTGTCCATCCCCATTTTGTAAAAGTCCTAGTGCCTGGAACACCCCAGTGTTGGGAACATACAATTTCCACGCAGTTGTGTCTCTCTTAAATTTAATCTGATAGGGCCCAGTGAAGGTTTAGATTTTGTCCCTTTTGTGATGAGGCTCAAAAGTGGAAAGTGTTAAGTGATTCAGATCTTGAAGAAGAACACTCCAAATTAGTTTGTTTTCAGACACAATTACAATCATGCACGCACGGGTTGTCTTCGACCAGCCGTCTGAAAAGTTGCACTACCCCGATGTTTAGCGGAGAAGCAAACCTGCACCTTTTCAAGCCCTCAGCTTCCGTACATTTCTTTTAGTATTTGCTGCAATCTCGATTGGTGCTTGATCATTTGATTGTTGTTTCTTCATCCAATCCAGAAACGCCAGCTTCTTTCAAGGGCCCATCTGAGCACATCTTCTTCTTGCATGTGCTTTTTTTGATACACCAAGAAGGCATGTTCTCCGGTTTATGAGGTTCTGTTCTTCTGCTTAACCAGGTGTGGACAATTATTTTTGTACAAGGGCCCATATGAGAATCCTTAACGCTGTCGGAAGGCTGTATCAACGATAACACCCCCGATAAGACCCCCGAGCTGTAAAATGCTCAGGTCTGCACTAAACTGTCTGCTCATATGTGCACAGCTGTTTTTTCATCATCCTATTTGTATAACAATCTGCTAATTTTAACTATTTACAAATAACAGGATTGTCTGAATGCTGTTCAGGACAAAAATGGGGTGCAGGTTAGCAGACAGAGAAGTTTTCTCAGTTATGACCATGCAATTAGTGATCCTTAGCCTAAAGCTTCAATTGGATGGTGGTTTTCAAAATGTTTGTTGTGAAAATATATCACTCCCATATTTGAACAATTCAATACTGATTCCAACACTGACTTTGGAGTTCCTCTGGCCTTTAATTCATCCTTATGGATTGGGGCATCTAGAAGCCTGGAAATACATTGAAATGGTTGTAGTTACTCTCTTTCTGGGTCAGTGAACTCTGTTTCGAGATTGTTTCTGTTTTTACCATATCAGTAACAATTGATTTGTTGTTGGCATTGTGTACTGAGAAAAAAGGTGTAGAGCCGCAAATTTTAAATATAACAGGATCAGCCTGCAGTGTGTTTTTCCACTTAAATTTTGAATGTGACTCCAAATCCAGACCCCCATGGATTAATAAATTTGATTTCCAATGATAATTTTTGTGTGATTTTGTTGTCAGCACATTCAACTATCCCTCCGTGAGCTGCCACCTTACCGTGGTGGAGGGTTTGCGTGTCCCAGTGATCCTGGGAGCTATGTTGTCGGGGGCTTCATGCCCCTGGAAGGGTCACCCAAGGCAAACAGGTCCCAGGTGAGGGACCAGACAAAGTGTGGCTCAGACCCACTGCCTTGTGGGTTAGTCTGGGAAGACAAAAGGCTAGGGGAGCAGACCCTGAGATAAAAGCAAGTGTTGGGGGCACCTGCAGGCGGGTCACAACAAACCGTGAACCCGGCAGCCTCCAGCAGCATGCCAGTGTGCCGTGAGGTGGCAGCCCCACCTGCTGAATAGCCATCGCAGGGCCAACTACCCAGCATGGTGAAATAAACCAGTTCTGAAACCAACCAAAGCAACCAGATTAAACCGGATGGATCTTCTCGATAACAGACCCCTGCCTGCCCCCAAACTACGCCAACTGGATCTCTGTCACAAAACCCGCATTGCCTGCTGGAATGTCCAGACACTCCTGCGCCCCGGCTATGCCACACTACTGTCCCGTTAACTCTCTAGGTATAACATCACCCTTGCTGGCCTGTGTGAATCACACTGGCGCGGAACTGGAGAGACCACTGCTGGCGACCATCTTTTCCTCTGGAGCGGCCCAAATGATGGCAGAGGCCTTTATGGAGTAGCCCTAGCCATCCCGCTATACCGGAGGAACACCATCATCAGTTGGAAACCAGTTAGCGATCGACTGCTGTCTGCCCGCCTCAAACGCCACCATGGGAAGCTGACAGTCATTGTCACCTACAGCCCAACTGATGTCACCCCAGACCATGCCAAGGACACATTCTATGACCAACTGCAAGATGCCATCCAGGCCGCACCCCCCCATGACATTGTCATTGTCCTCACCGATGCCAATGCCACAATCTCCATTCAGGATCCGACCCTCCCAGCTGTAACCGGCCCAGTCTCCGTCGATACCACCACCAACGACAACGGCCAATGGTTACTTAACCATGGAATAGTGTAGACAGTTCACAGAGCCCAAGCATGTCCCAGGCATTGACATATCTTGTTTGGGCGAAAACTCAACATTTCTTGAGAAGATCTCTGAAAGACTCCAGGGTCATTGAGTATCCTCAAACATGTTGAGCAAAGAAACTCCCCTGTAATTGAATCAAGATGGTGGTGTGGCACAGCGGCTTCTCAAGCCCCTGGATTTGAATCAAATAACAGCGTTTTCCCAGACTGGTTCATACCTAATCCAACAAGCAAAACGCGCACAAAGAAAAGCTCTGCCGAACTCATGAACGTTGGAGACAGCTTGGTTGCAAAACTCCCAAACCAGCTCAAGTCCAGCTGGGCAGACACCGACCTGGAGCAGGGGAGCGCAGGGAATAAGTGGTAAGAGGAGGCACTGTTGAAGGAGGCACAAGAGAAGCAAGCAGGCTGGCTTGCTAGCAAAGCTAAATGCTAGCAGGCTGCTGATAACAACACTCTTCCTGGCAAATGTCTGCACACTCAGCAATAAGATGGACTTACTTGCCTGATGCTTGGGGCTTACTGTGAGATGGGGAACTGTGCAGTAATTTGCCTGACAGAAAGCTGTCTAAACAACAACCTGTAGCTCTTCGTGCAGAGTTATTTGGCTATCTGGAAGGACCTGATAGAGTGGACTCTTTATATACATGCAGTAGGGAAAAAAATTATTTGGTCAGCCACCAATTGTGCAAGTTCTCCCATTTAAAAAGATGAGAGAAGCCTGTAATTTCATAATAGCTACACCTCAACCATGAGAGACAGAATGGGGGGAAAAAATCCAGGAAATCACATTTTTTGGATTTTTAATTAATTAATTGGTAAATTCCTCAGTAAAATAAGTACTCAGTCAACCACAAACTAGCAAGACTTTTGACTCTCACAAACCTGTAACTTCTTTTTTGAGAGGCTCCTTTGTCCTTCATGTGTTACCTGTATTAATGACACCTGTTTGATCTGGTTATCAGTATAAAAGACACATGTCCACCACCTCAAACAGTCACAGTCCAAACTCCATTATGGCCAAGACCAAAGAGCTGTTAAAGGACACCAGAAACAAAATTGTAGACCAGCACCAGGCTGGAAAGGCTAAATCTGCTATAGGTAAGCAACTTGGTGTGAAGAAATCAACTGTGAGGGCAATTATTAGAAAATGGAAGACATACAAGACAACTGATAATCTCCCTTGATCTGAGGCTCCATGCACGATCTCAGTGCTGGCCAGTGGTCCTCACACCGAGTCACTGACTGTTAAAAGGCTAGTCATGGCCCACATGAAAACCAGCATCAATGTCTCCTTGGACCCCCACCAGTACGCATACCAGTAGAACCGCTCCATTGATGATGCCATCTCATCAGTGGTCCACACAGCCCTCATCCACATGGAGAGCAAAGATGCTTACATGCACCTGCTCTTCGCTGACTTTACATCGGCTTTCAACACCATCATCCCACACACCCTGGTGCAGAAACTCCACACACTCTGGCTTACACCCTCCCTCTGCAACTGGGTGCTGGAATCCCTGACTAACAGACTGCAGACTGTCAAGATCCGCAATGACTTCTTCTGCCCATCACCCTCAGCACTGACTCTCCTTAGGGCTGTGTGTTGAGCCCCCTCCTGTTCATCCTGCTGATATCTGACTGCTCCCCCAAGGACTTGAACTTTGACATAGTTAGGTTTGCAGACAATACGGCAGTGGTGGGACGCATCACCAACAACGATGAATCCGAATACCAAGGGAAGCTGGAACACTTTGAGCACTGGTGCAGAGAAAACAATCCCTGCATCAACGCGAGGAAAACTAAGGAGCAGATTTTTGACTTCAGGAGAGGGAGTCACAAACCTCCTTCCCCACACACTGGCGCAGTTGCTGTGGAAGTGTTCCCCAGCTACAGGTGCCTTGGCGCTCACCTCAGAGAGGACCTCATCTGGAGGAACCACACTTCCTACCTGGTCAGGAAGCCTCACCAGCATCTTTCCGTCTTCAGGAGACTTAGGAGGGTTGGACTGGGAAGGCTCAGTACTGGCTGCCTTTACAGATGTTTGGTGGAGAGTGTCCTCTGCTCCTGCATCACTTATGGCATGGCAGCTGCTCTGTGGCAGAATAAAAGGCTCTCAGGTTAGTTAAAGCTTCACGTAGGATTGTTGGGAGTAGCTTTCCACCCCCACAGACATCTTCACCACCAGATGCAGAAGGCGGGCCAGCCACATCATGAAGGACCCCACCCACCCTGCACACATGCTTTTTGTCCCCCTTCCCCCCTTTGCATTCTTATTTCATTATTTCATTACTCTTTATTTTATTATCTGCCTACTGTGCATATCCCACTCACACCTATTGCACGATGTTTGTATCACTGCTACTGGCTGTCTACTGGGCATCTTGAAACTAATTTTGTTCCATTCTCCAAGGGTAGTATGACAATAAAAACCCTTGAATCTTTTAATCCAAAGGCATAACTGATGTTCAGTTATATCTTAAACAATTAGAATATTATGGAAAAGCTCAATATCACTTATGCCACTCATTTGAGGAAGTGAAAGCCATAGATTACATAGATTTAGTACACACAGAGTGAAATATTTCAAGTCTTAATTTCTTGAAATCTTGATGATCATAACATACATAATAATGTAAAAATCAGTGTCTCAGAAGATAAAAATATTACAAAGGATCAATGAAAAAGGGGATTTTAAACAGAAATTTAAAATCAGGCTTCTGAAAAGTATCTTAATTTCTATGCACTCAATAGTTGGTTGGACCAACTTTTACATGAATTACTGCATGAATGTGGCATTTCGTAGAGGCAAACAGCCAATTCCTGCTAGACAATTAAATCAACATCTCCTTTAAGTTAGTTAGCAGAAGAAGCATGATCCTCTTTCGGCTTTTCCCTTCGGGGGTCACCACAGCGAATCAACCTACTCCATCTAACCCTATTCTCCGTATCCTCCTCTCTCACACCAACTACCTTCATATCCTCTCTCACGTCCATAAATCGTCTCATTGGTCTTACTCTAGACCTCCTGCCTGGCAGCTACAATTCCAGCATCCGTCTACCAATATATTTACTTCCTTCCTCTATACATGACCGAACCATCTCAGATTGCTTCTCTGACCTTCTCCCCAAAACATCTAACATGTGCTGTTCCTCTGATAAACTCATTTCGGATCCGATCCATCCTGGTCCCTCCCAAAGAGAACCTGAGCATCTTCATCTCTGCGGCCTCTAGCTCTGCCTCCTGTCTTTTTTATCATTGTGACTGTTTCCAGGCCATACAGCATCACTGGTCTCACCACTGTCTTATACACCTTTCCTTTCATTCCGGCTGATAGTCTTCTATAGTCCTCTCCACTCATTCCAACCTGCTTGAACCCGTCTCTTCACCTCTTTTCCAAACTCTGCATTGCTCTGGACTGTTGACCCAAAGTACTCTGTCTGGCTGCGACTAACTTTGATTCCTCTGCTTTCCAGCACATACCTCCACCTCTTTAGATTTCTCAAACTGTTTTCTGCTCTCACTGCAGATCACAATTTAATCTGCAAACATCATGGTCCAAGGAGATTCTTGTCAGCCTGTCCATCACCATTGCAAACAAGAAGGGGCTCAGGGCTGATGGCTGATGGAGTCCCACCTCCACCTTGAAGTTCTCTGTTACCCCTACAGCACACCGCACCACTGTCCTGCACCAGTCTAACATACTTTTCTGCCACTCCAGACTTCCTCATACAATACCAGAGCCCCTCTCTTGGCACCCTGTCATATGCATTTTCTAGGTCTACAAAAACACAATGCAGCTCTCTCTGGCCTTCTCTGTACTTCTCTATTAGCATCCTCAAAGCAAATACTGCAGCTGTGGTACTCTTTCTGGGCATGAGGCTATACTGCTGTTCACAAATGCTGACTTTTGTACCAGATGCAGTCATCACAGGGCTAATTGGGGCAGCAGGTGAACCAAACTGAGAGCTGAAGCCTGCCACACTTGATTCAAACTTTTTGTCTGGCAATTGAAGTTGCTGTCATGTGACTGGCTCTTCAATATGTTGAGTCACTTCCAAACACATAACCTTGTATGCAAAAGAACATACAGACAGGTGATGACTTAATAAAAATACCTTATCCTATACAACTGAAGTTGTGTGTGTGACAGAGAGAGAGATAAACAGCTCAAGTTCTTATCAAACATACATATTTTCTCTCAACTGTGTAATTTTGAAGATCAACTATGATTCTACTCCATTTTGTCCGTGAAAACTAAGTGAGGATTCACTTTCAATGAAGCGGAGAACTCTACAACACTTGTAAATGTGTAGCTCAGTGGTAGAGCGCATGCTTCGCTGAGGTCCTGGGTTCAATCCCCAGCATCTCCACTGTAAATTGCTTTGTATAAAAGGTCTCTCTAATGACTATATCCTTGTGATATAACTAAACTCCATACTTTATTATTTAAGACATTTCAATATTAAGCTGCTCCATACTTCAGCAGCCTATACTGTACTGTCTTCTTCAATATATTAACCTTTAATAATAATAATAATAATACATACGATTTGTATAGCGCTTTTCACGGTACACAAGACGCTTTAATGACAGAAAAACATAGAACATAAACATTGTCAATGGGAAGAGCTGTAGGTGTTGTAGGTGGTTTGGAAGAGGTGGGTCTTGAGGTTGTTTTTGAAGGAAGACAATGAGTTTGACTCTCGGATGGCTGGGGGGAGGGAGTTCCAGAGGGTGGGGGCGGCGATGGCGAAGGCTCTGTCTCCCAGGGTGCGGTACTTGGACTTATAGATTGGAGTTAGGAGGTTTTTTTCAGAGTTGTACTTCCATTCATTGCCAGATTATAACTGCTTATTTCTGTTATAGACACTAACATAAATATACCCAAACACAAGGTTTATGTGACTCTCAAGATGAAATAATAGTTGAACACATATGATAACTGATTGTCCTGTAAAGAGGAATGTTTTTTTTAATGTTTTTATCTTCTTATTTTACAATAGCTCATGTTCAACTAACAAAGTTAACAAGCAGTGACACTAAAAAATTAAATTATAATAAATTAATTCTTGTCAAAATCTTTTAATATCCATACACCAAGTCCTCTCTCATTTCCTCTGTAAACATTCAAAAGGTGAATTGAAGACCAGATCTCTCATTACTTTGAATGACAGCAGTGACTGGTTTTATCACTAAATATATGGCCCAGAGGTAAGCTCTGCAGGATGGACAACATCGCACCCACTATCAACAAGGATTGGCTCCAGTATCCCCATGGTCTTGCATGCAGGATAAGCAGTACAAATAATGAATTATGAATGAACAAACATTTCCCCCTACATTTACAATGAAACATGAATCATTTTTCATATATATATTTTTTGAATCCGGGTTTTTTTTGGTATGGTTTGGTTGAGTCCTTTCACAATGTGATGATTGGTACCTTTAACAAAGTAATGGATTTGAATACTGTGTTCAGCAGTGTTGATAATCTTGCAAAAGTGTGAATCGCTGTCAGGTTTGCAACACACGACTGTTCACTTTGGAGTAGGTCTTGTAGATATCTTGGAGACTGTACAGACTATCTTAGCATGATGGTTATTGTGTTTGTATTTAAAAGAAAGATAGGGTCAGCACAGCCTTGGGACCCAGAATGATCTGACTTATCTGAGATTTCTTCTTTTCACAGTCTGTTTTCTGGCTAAGGCTGAGTCAGCTCTGATTTCCCAAGAGTGAGCTCAGATGTTTGCAACAAAACTTAACTCTACATTGAAGTTTATGGTCAGCAATCCAGACATGACTTAAAAAAAGCTCTGCTTTTCTACTAAAACATTGACTGATGTGAAAGAATTGGAGATGTGTGATTTGTTGTAGTCACATTATATTGTGGTTCCCTTTTTTTTTTTTTGCTTAACAGGGAGACATACAATATAATTTATCTTTTTTATTACTGTGAACTAAAAAAATAGAAAGACAACGTCTGGGCCTGGAACTAACTTCTACATTAACCAAAATTACCCCTTTATCAAATCAAATATATACATGTCCAATCTTTTGGTGATACACCTTTGCAATTTCTAAGGTCTAAGTTATAATATCACAAAAATCAGTGAATATATTTTCTGGACTATAAGTCGCGTTTTTTTTTCATAGTTTGGCGGGGGTTGCGAATTATACTCTGGAGCGACTTATGTGTGAAATAATTGAGCTCTCTTGCTCTGATATGTGTGTGTCTGTGTCTGCATGTGTGTCTTCAATATAACGGCGATCGTCACACTCACATTCTTCTTCTTCTTCTTCTTTCGGCTTTTCCCGTCAGGGGTCGCCACAGCGAGTCAACTTTCTCCATCTAACCCTATTCTCTGTATCTTCCTCTCTCACACCAACTACCTTCATATCCTCTCTCACTACGTCCATAAATCTTCTCTTTGGTCTTCCTCCAGACCTCTTGCCTGGCAGCTCCAACTCCAGCATCAGTCTACCAATATATTCACTATCCCTCCTCTGTACATGACCGAACCATTTCAGTCTGGCTTCTCTGACCTTCTCTCCAAAACATCAAACATGTGCCGTCCCTCTGATAGACTCATTCCTGATCCTCTCCATCCTGGTCACTCCCAAAGAGAACCTCAACATTTTCATCTCTGCAACCTCTAGTTCTGCCTGCTGTCTTTTGGTCATTGTAACAGTTTCTAGTCCATACATCATCGCTGGTCTCACCACTGTCTTGTACACCTTTCCTTTTATTCTGGCTGAAAGTCTTCTATCACATAGTACCCCTGACTCTTTTCTCCACCCATTCCAACCTGCTTGGACCCGTCTCTTCACCTCTTTTCCAAACCCTCCGTTGCTCTGGATTGTTGACCCAAAGTACCTGAAATCCTCCAGCTTCTTGATCTCCACTCCCTGTAGCCTCACTGTTCCACCTGAGTTCCTCTCATTCACACACATTTATTCTGTCTTGCTGCGACTAACTTTCATTCCTCTCCTTTCCAGACCATACCTCCAGCTCTCTAGATTTTCCTCTACCTGTTGACTGCTCTCACTACAGATCACAATTTCATCCGCAAACATCATGGTCCATGGAGATTCCTGTCTAACCTCATCTGTCAGCCTATCCATCACCATTGTGAACAAGAAGGGGCTCAGAGCTGATCCCTGATGGAGTCCCACCTCCACCTTGAAGTTCTCTGTTACCCCTACAGCACACCGTACCAGTGTCTCACAGCTAGCATACATGTCCTGCACCAGTCTAACATACTTCTCTGCCACTCCAGACTTCCTCATGCAATAACAGAGCTCCTCTCTTGGCACCCTGTCATATGCCTTTTCTTGGTTTACAAAAACACAATGCAGCTCTGGCCCTCTGGCCTTCTCTATACTTTTCTATTGGCATTCTCAACGCAAATACTGCATCTGTAGTACTCTTCCTAGGCATGAAGCCATACTGCTGTTCATAAATGCTGACTTCTGCTGTCAGTCTAGTTTCCACTACTCTGTCCCATAACTTCATTGTATGGCTCATCAACTTTACCCCTCTATAGTTGCTTCAATTCTGCACATCCCCTTTATTCTTAAAAATAGGCACCCTGCACTTTGTCTCCATTCTTCAGGCATCTTCTCACTCTCTAAGATCCTGTTGAATAATCTAGTCAGAAACTCTATCGCTGCCTCTCCTAGACACTTCAACACCTCCACAGGAACATCATCAGGACCAACTGCTTTTCCACTCTCCATCCTCTTCAATGCCTTCCTCACTTCACTTTTACTAATCTCTGCTACTTTGTACTCTACAATACATTCATTTACTCTTCAAAGTACTCTTTCCATCTTCCCATCACTCTTCTAGCATCTGTCAATACATTTCCCTCTCTGTCCTTAATCACCTGGACCTGTTGTACGTCCTTTCCATCTTTATCTCTCTGTTTCACCAACCTGTATAGATCATTCTCTCCCTCCTTACTGTCCAACCGCAGATACAGGTCATTGTATGCCCTTGGTTTTGCCTTTGCTACCTATATCTTTACCTTATGTTGTATCTCCCTGTATTGCTCACTGATCTGTTCAATCCTTTCAGTATCCCACTTCTTCTTTGCTAACCGCTTTCTCTGTATACACTCCTGCACTTCCTCATTCCACCACCAAGTCTCCTTATCTACTTTCCTTCCAGATGACACAAGTGCTCTCCTACCTGTCTCCCTGATAACACTCGCTGCAGTTGTCCAATCATGTGGAAGCTCTCCCTGACCACCCAGACCCTTTCTCAACTCCTCCCTGAAAACCATGCAACACTCCTCCCTTTTCAGCTCCACCACTTTCTCCTCTGCACTGCCTTTTTCCCCTTGATCTTCCTTGTCACCAGAGTCACCCTACAAACCACCAACCTATGCTGTCTGGCTACACTCTCACCTACAACTACTTTGGAGTCACTGATCTCATTCAGGTTGACCAATGGGATTGTCAAACATACAGCCCAGGGGCCGGAGCAGGGCTGCAGAGAGGTTCGATCAGGCCCGCAGAATAATTTGAAAGTGAAAAAATGCATAAAAGACAGGGATTCATTTTTTTTTTAATTAAATGCAATTCAAGTATTTCTGCTAGGGGCGCACTATTTTGGTCAGAATAGAAGACAAGCCGCATCACTGAGACAGACCAATCAGCAGACGTTATCAATCCAATGACACTTTGTCTTTTAAGCCTCATGTTGAGAATCTTGTGAAGAAACTTCAATTGAAACTGGGTTTTTCATTACGAAATAAATGTTTCTCTTTTGAAGTCAAAAAGCGAATTGTAACTGCAACTTTTTTATCCATTTTAGATTATGGAGACATTTTGTACATGAATGCCTCAGCTCAGTGTCCGAGTAAGGTTGATTCGGTGTATCATCCCACTCTGAGGTTTGTTACTAACTGTAGGGCCTTAACTCATTACTGTGAGCTGTATTCTCGAGTGGGATGGTCTTCTTTGTCCACCAGGAGATTTATTCACTGGTGCACTTTCATTTACAAGGCTATGCTGGGACTGTTGCCCTCTTACATTTGTAATGTAATCACACAGAGAAGTGTTGATTCTTATGGTTTACGTTCTAATGATCAGCTGTTTCTTTCTTGTCCATTTGTCCACATGGAACTGGGAAAAAAGGCTTTTGTCTATTCTGCCCCCACTAAATGGAATATGTTGCAAAAGGACTGGAAACTCATGGAACTTGTTTCATTGAGCGGCTTTAAGTCCAGATTGAGAGCACTTGAGACAACTTTACAGACTTGTAGCTGTTTTATATGATTTGTAAGGCATTTTAATTTCATTTTAAATGTAATTGAATTCTTTTGCTGCCTCTTGGCCAGGACTCTCTTGAAAAAGAGGTTTTTAATCTCAATGGGACTGTCCTGGTTAAATAAAGGAGAAATAAAATAAAATATGCACATGTGTAAATGGTTTAAAAATTCCCTTCTTTATAAGTTCTTTATAAGTAAAGTGCATTACTATATTTATCAATACCAATTACCAATGTGAAAGTTTTGTGCCTTTGTACGATCAGTGGGATCAGTTGCAATGCATACATGTGAACAGAGACGTGCAGTCAGTAGAGGCAGGTGAGGCCAGGCCTCACCTGGTATCATGGAAAGAAAAACATGTAAAATGAAAAAATAATTGAATGATTCTCTATATTCAGTGATTTGTTCTATAGTTATTTTCCACCCAACTTCACAATTTTTAGTTGTTTTTTTTCAAAATGCTGAAAAAAAAAAATCACATTTAGCGTCTAAGATGCGCAGTGACCCCGCTGTTCTGACCTTTTCCGGGAGTTTGTTCCACCACAGAGGAAGCAAGACCGAGAACAGTCGAGACCAGTTAGACAGTTAGACAGTTAGACCTTCCAATCAGTCGCCGAGAGGTGGCAGATTGGAGGGGACGGGTAGGGATATTTGGCTTGACCATATCCCGGAGATAAGACAGGGCCGTCCCATTCACTGCCCAGTAGGCGAGCACCAGGGTCTTGAACTTGATGCGGACGACCACCAGGAGCCAGTGAAGGGACATAAGAAGGGGACTTGTGTGGGAGAATTTGGGATGGTTGAACACCAGGCAGGCTGCCACTCTCTGAATAAGCTCTAGAGGCCTGATGGTCACTGCTGGGGCACCGGCAAGGAGAGAGTTGCAGTAGTCCAGACGAGAGATGTCTAGAGCCTGGATGAGCATCTGCGCCACATCCTCTGTGAGGAATCTGTGAATCTTCCTGATGGCCGCTCTCGCTTCTTGCAGTGATTGTGACACTGTAAGGAGGGCTGTCTCTGTCAAGTGACTTACTTTGAACCCTGACTGAAGAGGGTCTATGAGGTTGTTTTGCTGAAGGATGTGAGAGAGTTGGTTGAAGACTGTGCGCTCAAGTGTTTTTGAGAGAAATGGTAGTAGGGAGGCTTCTATAGTTTTTGACGTCAGATGGATCAAGTGGTGGTTTCTTGAGCAGAGGGGTGACCCTCGCAGACTTGAAGGCAGATTGAAAGCAGCCTGTCTGGAGGGATGTGTTGATGAGGTGAGATAGGGAGGGGAGAAGGTCTGGTGCATGGATTGTAAGAGGGGGGAGGGGACCGGGTTGAGGGAGCAGGTGGTCGGCCGGCTAGATGTTATGAGTTTGAGGACCTCAGGGGGGAGAGAGAGGGGTGAAGTGGGGTAGGGTAGGCTGAGGTGGGTTAGGAGGGGGTGAAGAGGTTGGGTTTGGGGAGAGGGGGAGGGTAGTGAATGGTCAATGGGAGGGGAGGGAGAGGGGGGGTGATTGGCTGTGGAGCTAGTTGGATTATGACAGAAAGAGGATCTGATGTCATTTACTTTCTTTGCAAAGAACTTTGCTAAATTGTTGTGAGGTGGAGGGGGATGGAGAAGTGTAGTGAAGGTTTCAAAGAGTTTATTGGGATTAGATGCAGAGGATTGAATTTTGGAGCAATAGAAGGTGGCTTTCACCTTTGAGAGAATGGGGGAGAAGGTGGATAGGAGCGATTAGAAGCCGCACTGAGGGTCCGTCGGTCACTATGCACAGTGTCAGATAGCCATGGAGCTGGTGGGGTTGAGTGAACAGGTCTGGAGGTGAGGGGGCAGAGTAATTTTGAGGAGGAGAGGGTGGAAATCAGTGTGTCAGCTTCGTGAGCTGAGAGGAGGGAAAATGAATTGATCGAGGGGAGAGAAGCAGTAGTGGATGGGGCAAGATCCATCGGATTCAGTGAACGGAGGTGTCTGCGTGTAGACACCAGGTGGGCAGTTGGGGGAGTTGAGGGAGAGGGGGAGGGGAGAGGGGGAGAGGGCTAGGGTGCAGGTGATGAAATGGTGATCTGAGAGCTGTTCTTATCAACAGGCATGACCGAGATGTTAGTTGGAGGGCAGTTTGTGGTGAAGATTAGGTCAAGCTGACGACTGGCTGCATGGGTGGGAGGGGAGGGAGAGAGGTGAAGGTCAAAGGAGGAGAGGAGAGAAACTAGTGGTTCTAGCTTGTCCTTTTCCCCACAGCTGAAGTCACCAAGAAGAGTAAGAGCGGAATCATCAGTGGGGAAGTGTGATATGAGTACATCAAGTTCCCCCAGAAATAACCCGAAGGGCCTAGGTGGACGGTACACAACTGGCTGCATGGGTGGGAGGGGAGGGAGAGAGGTGAAGGTCAAAGGAGGAGAGGAGAAAAACTAGTGGTTCTAGCTTGTCCTTTTCCCCACAGCTAAAGTCACCAAGAAGAGTAAGAGTGGAATCATCAGTGGGGAAGTGTGATATGAGTACATCAAGTTCCCCCAGAAATAACCCGAAGGGCCTAGGTGGACGGTACACAACTGGCTGCATGGGTGGGAGGGGAGGGAGAGAGGTGAAGGTCAAAGGAGGAGAGGAGAGAAACTAGTGGTTCTAGCTTGTCCTTTTCCCCACAGCTGAAGTCACCAAGAAGAGTAAGAGCGGAATCATCAGTGGGGAAGTGTGATATGAGTACATCAAGTTCCCCCAGAAATAACCCGAAGGGCCTAGGTGGACGGTACACAACTATAAGTGAGTCTCACCGGGTGAGTGACGGCATGGAACTCAAAGGAGGATGAAAGAAAGTGTGGGATGGGAACAGGGGAAGATTTCCATTCCGGGCAGATTAACAAACTGGTTCCACTGCCACGCTCGTTTGTTCTGGGGGTGTGAGTGAATGTGTACATATCGGACGGGCAGCTGGTGTGGCTGTGTTTTCCGGTGTAATCCATGATTCTGTTAGAGCTAGAAAGTTTAATGTACAAGTGGATATACGGACCGCAATGAAATCTGTTGCCTTTTCTTTCACTGCTGACCGGCAGTTCCAGAGAGCCCCGGATACCTCCTGTTTAGTGTAGTTGGATACGGTTGGATATATGAGGTTGGAAGAGTTGCTGCGTCTAGGTGCGACCCAACGTCTGCGGGTGGGTGCTACACCGGAAATGGGAAGGAGGCACATGGTCTAAACTAGGGAGACAGTTGGTGGGTTGTTGTAACTGGGTTTTGTCAGTTTTACTTGACAGCGTTTTTGCTTGAAGAAGTTTTTGCCTTGAAAAAGTTGACTGCCTTGTTTCGCGTTTGCCTTCATTTGCGGTGCCTTATGCTACGAAAGCCCAGCTTTCAAGTGCAGCTGGAATTTAAGGAGCACTAATTGTCGGTCAATTGTCTACAGGCTGGAGACTGGGATACGCCCGGACACACCCGAAGTTGATGGGCCACTTGCCTGTGCCCCCCCCATGGTTGGCTCAGGGAGATACCAGCCTGTGCCGCCTAGAGGCTGCATTAGCTGAAGGAAGCTGGCAGATGGCTGCCCTGACTGTCGATAGTGGACCAACACCACACATACACATGACATGGCAGCCCAAATCATAACTGTCTGTGGAAACATCACACTAGACTTCAAGTAACATGGATTCTGTGATTCGCAACTGTTGCTCCAGACTCCAGGACCTTGATTTCCAGATGACATGAAACATTTTACTTTCATCTTAATAGAGGACTTTGGACCACTGAGAAACAGTCCAGTTCTTTTTCTCCAGAGCTGAGGTAAGATGCTTCTGATGTTATCTCTGGTTCAGGAGTGACTTGACATAAGGAATACAACATTTGTTGCCATGTCTATAACTCATTTTTGCATAGTGACTCTTGTCTCCAGTCTCACACAACTCCTTGTGAGGGTTCCCAAAATTTGTGATTTTGCTCGCGTAAAGGTTGGCATTATCCCTTTTGCTTGTGTACCTTTTCCAATGAATATGCTAAGATACAGCAATCTGTAAACAACCGGCTTTTTAGCAATGACCTTGGGTGGCTTACCCTCCTTGTACAGGGTGTCAATGACTGTCCTCTGGACATCTGTCAAGTCAGCAGTCTTCCCCAGGATTGTGTAGCCCACTGACCCAGACAGATCATTTAAAGCCTCAAGACATCTTTGCAGGTGCATAAAGATTAATAGCTGTTTGAATGGAAAAATGCCCTGCTATGTGAATGTGAGAGTGAATGGTTGTTTGTCTTATATGTGGCCCTGACATCGACTGGCAACCGGTCCGGTCTGTACCCCGCCTCTTGTCCAATGACAGCTGGGGTAGGTTTCAGCATCCCCGCAACTTTGGTCCCATCATGCCGGTGTTTCTGAAGATAAAACTTTGGGTTTCCTTGCCAAGAAAAAAATGTTGCACTTCAATTGTTTTTTTTCTTTTTTCATTAAATAGAGTATGCAGCAACAAATGATGTAATAAGAGGGGTAGACTTAAGAAAGTCTGATCAGTCCAGTGAGTCACATGATTTTCTGGCCTGACACAAATAAGCAACTTCATTGCCATCTACTGGTCTAATGAGGATGTTGCAAAAGGGTCCTCCAAGTGTTGTGTGTAGAGATGGTTTGTTGTGTGTGTGTGTGTGTGTGTGTGTGTGTGTGTGTGTGTGTGTGTGTGTGTGCGTGTGTGTGTGTGTGTGTGCGTGTATGCATGTGTGTGTGTGTGTGTGTGTGTGTGTGTGTGTGCGTGTGTCTGTGTGTGTGTGTGTGCGTGTATGCATGTGTGTGTGTGTGTGTGTGTGTGTGTGTGTGTGTGTGTGCGTGTATGCATGTGTGTGTGTGTGTGTGTGTGTGTGTGTGTGAGTTAGTGTGTTACTTTCTATTCTTCCATCCATTCTTGTTTTACTTTGCCCTCTTTGCCCTCCTGTCTGGGCTGGATTACTTATTACTCATTTTAGTCAAAATGTGCTGTCACATTCTGAAAATGAAAAACGGTTTCTGCTAATGCATTTTAATTTTTCATATTTGACATTTCTAATTGAATTTTGATAATTTGATGGGGTATGTTATGAAAATTAAATCTTACATTTATTTTTCTTTTTAATTTCATTATGTCACAGAATGAGCAGTCTGGAGGAAAATGAACATGCAGTATGGTTTACTTTTTACTAATTTGAATTATGTGTCAAAACATTCTGCTCCATTCTGAAAATGATAAGCATTCTGCTCATGCATTTTAATTTGAATAGTGATACCTATATGCTGCCTTTTATCCACAGTTTTTATCCACTGCTCTGTATTGTATTGTGTCCTTGAATTTTAGGAAAGGTGCAAATAAATAAAATGTATTATTAGTACTATTCTCATTATCTTTATCATTATAAACTTCATGGGCAGAATTTCTTGGTGCAGCCAGGTCATTCGGTTTGGTGACTTCATGATTATGTTACTGGGAAATTGCAGGAGAACATCACATGTGCCTGGATGAAAAAATTGTGAAGCATATTTATAGTGAAGGGAGAGCTCAAAAACATGAACTTTGGTAGACGACCATGGCAGCCTCATTCATCCGAGAGGGTCAGAAAAAGCCTAACCATCCTCCCACTGTGCTCAAGCCTGGACACTAGCCATGGCAGAGATTGGAAAACGTTGGTTGACATTTTCCAGCAACTAATTTTTCACCCAGGAATTGCATCTACTACCTTAAGGCCAGATTTGATACTTTGGTCCGCATCACTGAAGTCTGTGTCTATCATAGAACTTACTATTCATTGGGAGAACGCGGTTGAAGAGGCCTATGAACGCAAGCCACTGCGATACACCGAGATGGCAATGGACGCTCACCAGCGAGGATGAAACACAAAAAAATGTCCATCCTGTTGAGGTGGGATGTAGAGGATTTGTGGCTTCCTCCATCATCAGGCTGCTCAAGGAGAGGCCCTTCGGCAGACAGTTAGATCCATCTCTTAAGTGGCTGAAAGAAATGCTCAGTGAATATGGATAAAACGGAAGGACCCCAGCAGGCTCACAGAGCTGACCCACTCAGTAACTAACATTGTAATGATTGGCCATGGGACGCAAGTTTAGACTTGAGCAACTTGTAGCTGACCACCTTTGAGGAGGGAGTATCGTGTTAAATGGCCGAAACACCCTATGAATCAAAGGCACACTACTGATGATGTGTTGTTTATGTTATTCACTCATTTGACATCCAAAAAGTATTCCTGGTGTTGTTTGTTGTTTCATTTTTCAGGTTTTTTATTTTTGGAAAAAAAAAAAAGGTTTTGTCATTGTGTTTGAAATTCTCAAAATAATGCAAGGTGATTTGGACTTGCCTTGACTAAACCAAAGCTGAAATGCTTTGTGGACCATGCACTGTTAAATTTTAAAAATAGCACAAGTAGTGCATTTGAAATTGGTTTTGGACCTTGTCAGCTTTCACACTATAACTATAAAAGTAACAATGGCACAGAAATCCGCTCTAGTCTTCCTTTCTGGACCCTACGTGATCCTGTGATGTTATCAAAATGAAGGATGATGAAAGGGTTGCAACGTTGATGTGAAATATGATATTTCCCTTGGACAGATCAATTTAATGGCCCCAATTGAATTTATTGAATTGTCAAAAAAATGTAGAATAGAACTGAATCTGTTCAAAGTGTTCAATGTCCTTGACATTCCTATCAACTCAAATCAAAAGTAATTCTGATGGTAGCAAGTTTGTATTTTTTTTTTTAACTATTTATTTTAACAGGGGGACTTGGGGAGCTGTATGACTAAAAGACAGACTAATTTGCCTGAATCACTGCAAAGTCTTATTGAACAATACACTTAGCCCTCAATCACTCAACCGACACTACAGCCGACTACTGCAAAGCATTTGCGTTCATTGTGTGACATACTGATCTGTAATGTTTTTATATTATCCAACACGGCTAAAATTATATATGCAAACAGCCAATACGGTCTTAGGATTTTTAGTTGATCAATATATTGGTCTGGCTCCTGCATGCACCAATCTTGAACAAACTGCAATAAAAATGTCCTTCAGTTTTCTGAAGAAAGTCTGAAATTGTTTTAGTGGTAGAAAACCAAAAGGCCTTTTGTAGTTGTTTTTTTTTTAACCTGTAATCATCTCAATGCCATATAGCTGATAATAAGTATACTTAATATGTTTTCTGAGGGGGTGATTTTGATTGCACAGAGAACAAACCATGCAGACCATGCAGAGCCTCATGTGGCCTCCCACATGCTCTGAGGCAGCTGATCTCTTTTCAGGGCCTGGTAAATGTATGGAGAAGGATGCACGCAAGCTGCAGACAGTTCACATGGTCCCGCACACACAACAGAAGAATCTCCCTAGCCTGCCTTAATTGCTTTTATGTTTTTGAACACCATTTTAACGTCTTAAAATTTTTCCAAGATTTTACCTTTAGGTTTTACAGATGATTCATTGCTTTTAGGTAGGGTTTTTATTTGAAGAATCCCTCCTGAAAGCGCCTACTGACTTTAATTGGGTTTTAAATCATGGTCAAAGATTTACAGACACACCAATTTTTTTCTGGGCTAATTTTTGACAAAGGAAGGTTGATTTTACCTATTTAAAATAATGGTGGGACCATGAGAAGGTTCTGATCAGACTGTTGTGTCAGCAGCACATTCGAAATGTCACATACACCATCATCTGATCTATTGAGGATCTGGAGGTTGACATTGTGGAATTGGAACAAATGAGTGAGTCCATGGGAAATTAAGGGCACATTGACAGTCTCAAAAGCAAAAAAAAAAGGTCTGAGCCAACCTGCTAGGCACAAAAGTACAGCTTGCGCTGGTCAGACTCCAAGGGTCCGGGTTGTCATGGAGATGAATGCTCTCTCTAGCTTCTTCTTTGGCCTGGAGAGAAAACAGCAGAGGAAGCTGATCCACTCCCTGCTGTCGGACACCGGGCGGGGTCTGAGAGAACAGAGCCAGATAAGAAAGAGCACATTTGAGTTTTACTCCTCCCTCTACTGAGGTGCTAGCAAGCATCTTAAGAGTGACAAGATATTTAAGGATTTCTGCAGGGCATAACCCCAGGCTTCCCCGGGAACCAACACCAACGACATTTTAGAGGTTTTTCATGAAAGTCTGGCAGCGGGTAGTGTTGTACTGTGACATTGAGAATGTGCTGCAGGTCAACGGTTGCTTGTGTGCTCCTTACAGGGTGCATAGAGATGTGCGACAGAGTTGTTCACTGTCGGGAATGCTATATGAACTCTACCTGGAACCACTCCTTCAGAAAACATGCAGTAATATTAGTACATTTTGTAAGTCACTTTGGATAAAAGCGCCTGCCAAATGACTGTAATGTAAAGTAATGTAATATTTGTGGCTTGCTTTTACCAGGTTTTAACACCAAGATATTTTTATGTGCCTATACCAATGGTGTCATAGTTTTAATTAAAAATCGAGAAGGACATTGACAAAGCAGAACTCACAGGGAACTTTTCTTCTATAGCCTCTGCAAGAGTAAACTAGTGGAAAAGTGAGGCCCTTGCAGCTGGAGAGTGGCATGGAGGCCTCCCTCGTCTTACCCAGAACCTATCCTTAAGGTGAATTGGGACAAAGCACCTCACCATATTTCTTGCAGAATAATAATGGGGTTGGGAGGAAGAGGGGAGGCCTTACACAAAAAAAAAAAGATGACAATCTGGTGAAGTGGAACTGGTTATAATCACAGATGTCATACAAGGCAGATTGTTGGTTATAAACAATGTGGTAGCTACCCAACAGTGGCACCGGCTGGCCTGTCTGGATCCTCCATCAGGTCTTTTGGCACAAGTACAATCAAAAATAGTCAAATGCAGCCTCAGGGCGACACTGGCCCGTGTGTGCCCCCCCAAGCCTGCCTTGGGGGGGCACAGAGCAGTGTCTCCCTGTGCCGGTCCCAAGCCCGGATAAATGCAGAGGGTTGCGTCAGGAAGGGCATCCGGTGTAAAACTTTTGCCAAAACCAAAATCCAAGTCAACCATAACCATATCATACCGGATCGGTCGTGGACCGGGTTAACAACGACCGCCATTGGTACTGATGACCTACAGGATACTACTGGAAATTGGCTACTGTGGGTCGAAGAACAAGAAAAAGAAGAAGAGGAGGAGTGCATGTTCAGAAGCAGAGAGAGAGGAGGAAAGGAAAGAGCCTGGGACTGAGAGTAGGGACTTTGAATATTGGGACTATGACAGGAAAAGGTAGAGAGTTGGTCGACATGATGCAGAGAAGGAAGGTGGATATACTCTGTGTCCAGGAGACCAGGTGGAAAGGTAGTAAGGCTAGAAGCTTAGGAGCAGGCTTTAAGTTGTACTATTATGGTACTGACAAGAAGAGAAATGGAGTAGGCATTATCTTGAAGGAGGAGTTTGTTAGGAACGTCCAAGAGGTGAAAAGTATGTCAGATAGACTTATGAGTCTGTAACTGGAAATTGAAGGTGTGATGCTCAATGTTGTTAGTGGCTATGCCCCGCAGATGGGATTTGAATCTGAAGAGAAGAAGTTCTGGAATGAGTTAGATGAAGTGACGCAGAATATTCAGTGACTACAAACTTGTTATAGTTGAGAGTGAAGCCAGACAGCATAGGATGGTGGTTGGTGGGATGACTCTGGTGACAAGAAAGATGAAGAGGACAAAGGCAGAGCAGTGGATAAGTGGTGGAAACTGAAAAGGGAGGAGTGTTGCATGGTTTTCAGGGAGGAGTTGAGAAAGGGCCTGGGTGGTCAGGGTGAGCTTCCAGATGATTGGACAACAACAGGTAGTGTTATCAGGGAGACAGGTAGAAGAGTACTTGGTGTGTCATTTGGAAGGAAAGTAGATAAGGAGACTTGGTGGTGGAATGAGGAAGTGCAGGAGTATCTTAGAGAGTGAGAAGATGCCTGAAGAATGGAGACAAAGTGCGATGGTGCCCATTTTTAAGAATAAAAGGGATGTGTAGAATTGTGGCAACTATAGAGGGATAAAGTTGATGAGCCATACAATGAAGTTATGGGAAAGAGTAGTGGAAACTAGACTGACAGCAGAAGTCAGCATTTATGAACAGCAGTATGGCTTCATGCCTAGGAAGAGTACTACAGATGCAGTATTTGCGTTGAGAATGCCAATAGAAAAGTATAGAGAAGGCCAGAGGGCCAGAGCTGCATTGTGTTTTTGTAAACCTAGAAAAGGCATATGACAGGGTGCCAAGAGAGGAGCTCTGTTATTGCATGAGGAAGTCTGGAGTGGCAGAGAAGTATGTTAGACTGGTGCAGGACATGTATGCTAGCTGTGAGACACTGGTACGGTGTGCTGTAGGGGTAACAGAGAACTTCAAGGTGGAGGTGGGACTCCATCAGGGATCAGCTCTGAGCCCCTTCTTGTTCACAATGGTGATGGATAGGCTGACAGATGAGGTTAGACAGGAATCTCCATGGACCATGATGTTTGCGGATGAAATTGTGATCTGTAGTGAGAGCAGTCAACAGGTAGAGGAAAATCTAGAGAGCTGGAGGTATGGTCTGGAAAGGAGAGGAATGAAAGTTAGTCGCAGCAAGACAGAATAAATGTGTGTGAATGAGAGGAACTCAGGTGGAACAGTGAGGCTACAGGGAGTGGAGATCAAGAAGCTGGAGGATTTCAGGTACTTTGGGTCAACAATCCAGAGCAACGGAGGGTTTGGAAAAGAGGTGAAGAGACGGGTCCAAGCAGGTTGGAATGGGTGGAGAAAAGAGTCAGGGGTACTATGTGATAGAAGACTTTCAGCCAGAATAAAAGGAAAGGTGTACAAGACAGTGGTGAGACCAGCGATGATGTATGGACTAGAAACTGTTACAATGACCAAAAGACAGCAGGCAGAACTAGAGGTTGCAGAGATGAAAATGTTGAGGTTCTCTTTGGGAGTGACCAGGATGGAGAGGATCAGGAATGAGTCTATCAGAGGGACGGCACATGTTTGATGTTTTGGAGAGAAGGTCAGAGAAGCCAGACTGAAATGGTTCGGTCATGTACAGAGGAGGGATAGTGAATATATTGGTAGACTGATGCTGGAGTTGGAGCTGCCAGGCAAGAGGTCTGGAGGAAGACCAAAGAGAAGATTTATGGACGTAGTGAGAGAGGATATGAAGGTAGTTGGTGTGAGAGAGGAAGATACAGAGAATAGGGTTAGATGGAGAAAGTTGACTCGCTGTGGCGACCCCTGACGGGAAAAGCCGAAAGAAGAAGAAGAAGAAGAATGTGAGTGTGACGATCGCCGTTATATTGAAGACACACATGCAGACACAGACACACACATATCAGAGCAAGAGAGCTCAATTATTTCACACATAAGTCGCTCCAGAGTATAATTCGCAACCCCCGCCAAACTATGAAAAAAAAACGCGACTTATAGTCCAGAAAATATATTCACTGATTTTTGTGATATTATAACTTAGACCTTAGAAATTGCAAAGGTGTATCACCAAAAGATTGGACATGTATATATTTGATTTGATAAAGGGGTAATTTTGGTTAATGTAGAAGTTAGTTCCAGGCCCAGACGTTGTCTTTCTATTTTTTTAGTTCACAGTAATAAAAAAGATAAATTATATTGTATGTCTCCCTGTTAAACAAAAAAAAAAAAAGGGAACCACAATATAATGTGACTACAACAAATCACACATCTCCAATTCTTTCACATCAGTCAATGTTTTAGTAGAAAAGCAGAGCTTTTTTTAAGTCATGTCTGGATTGCTGACCATAAACTTCAATGTAGAGTTAAGTTTTGTTGCAAACATCTGAGCTCACTCTTGGGAAATCAGAGCTGACTCAGCCTTAGCCAGAAAACAGACTGTGAAAAGAAGAAATCTCAGATAAGTCAGATCATTCTGGGTCCCAAGGCTGTGCTGACCCTATCTTTCTTTTAAATACAAACACAATAACCATCATGCTAAGATAGTCTGTACAGTCTCCAAGATATCTACAAGACCTACTCCAAAGTGAACAGTCGTGTGTTGCAAACCTGACAGCGATTCACACTTTTGCAAGATTATCAACACTGCTGAACACAGTATTCAAATCCATTACTTTGTTAAAGGTACCAATCATCACATTGTGAAAGGACTCAACCAAACCATACCAAAAAAAACCCGGATTCAAAAAATATATATATGAAAAATGATTCATGTTTCATTGTAAATGTAGGGGGAAATGTTTGTTCATTCATAATTCATTATTTGTACTGCTTATCCTGCATGCAAGACCATGGGGATACTGGAGCCAATCCTTGTTGATAGTGGGTGCGATGTTGTCCATCCTGCAGAGCTTACCTCTGGGCCATATATTTAGTGATAAAACCAGTCACTGCTGTCATTCAAAGTAATGAGAGATCTGGTCTTCAATTCACCTTTTGAATGTTTACAGAGGAAATGAGAGAGGACTTGGTGTATGGATATTAAAAGATTTTGACAAGAATTAATTTATTATAATTTAATTTTTTAGTGTCACTGCTTGTTAACTTTGTTAGTTGAACATGAGCTATTGTAAAATAAGAAGATAAAAACATTAAAAAAAACATTCCTCTTTACAGGACAATCAGTTATCATATGTGTTCAACTATTATTTCATCTTGAGAGTCACATAAACCTTGTGTTTGGGTATATTTATGTTAGTGTCTATAACAGAAATAAGCAGTTATAATCTGGCAATGAATGGAAGTACAACTCTGAAAAAAACCTCCTAACTCCAATCTATAAGTCCAAGTACCGCACCCTGGGAGACAGAGCCTTCGCCATCGCCGCCCCCACCCTCTGGAACTCCCTCCCCCCAGCCATCCGAGAGTCAAACTCATTGTCTTCCTTCAAAAACAACCTCAAGACCCACCTCTTCCAAACCACCTACAACACCTACAGCTCTTCCCATTGACAATGTTTATGTTCTATGTTTTTCTGTCATTAAAGCGTCTTGTGTACCGTGAAAAGCGCTATACAAATCGTATGTATTATTATTATTATTATTAAAGGTTAATATATTGAAGAAGACAGTACAGTATAGGCTGCTGAAGTATGGAGCAGCTTAATATTGAAATGTCTTAAATAATAAAGTATGGAGTTTAGTTATATCACAAGGATATAGTCATTAGAGAGACCTTTTATACAAAGCAATTTACAGTGGAGATGCTGGGGATTGAACCCAGGACCTCAGCGAAGCATGCGCTCTACCACTGAGCTACACATTTACAAGTGTTGTAGAGTTCTCCGCTTCATTGAAAGTGAATCCTCACTTAGTTTTCACGGACAAAATGGAGTAGAATCATAGTTGATCTTCAAAATTACACAGTTGAGAGAAAATATGTATGTTTGATAAGAACTTGAGCTGTTTATCTCTCTCTCTGTCACACACACAACTTCAGTTGTATAGGATAAGGTATTTTTATTAAGTCATCACCTGTCTGTATGTTCTTTTGCATACAAGGTTATGTGTTTGGAAGTGACTCAACATATTGAAGAGCCAGTCACATGACAGCAACTTCAATTGCCAGACAAAAAGTTTGAATCAAGTGTGGCAGGCTTCAGCTCTCAGTTTGGTTCACCGGCTGCCCCAATTAGCCCTGTGATGACTGCATCTGGTACAGTTTCACTGTTTGAAGAGAGCAATTGATCAAACCTTTAGTATCTAGTTCAAAGAGTAAGGTGCCAAAAGTGCCAGTTGATCAAAGTTGGTCTTAAACTACGGATTCAAGTATGTGTCAAGGTTGAGTGAAGGGATGAGGACCCAAATGGAACATTCAATAGACTGAGGTCAGATAGTCATAGTTGTGGGAATAACTAAAAACAGTAATGAAAAAAGGCAATTATATGGATCAAGAATCAGGATCAAAACAGATAAGAAAAAATGAAAATGTGACTTAAAATCAACAGAAAAAAATGATACATGAACCAATAGGATTACACAGATAATCACAAGAAAAATTCTGAAAATCTTTCAAGATGGAAACCAAATAAAAACAGTACATTAGGCAGGACATGAACACCAAAATGAATTAATCTTTATTAATCCCTTGTGGGGAAAGTCATTGTCTGCAATCAACCCATCATGGATGAACCATGAGCAGTAGGCTGCTTTCCACCAGTGCCAGGGGAGCAGTTAGGGGGTCAGTGTCTTGCTCGACAACTGTCGACAACACTTCGACAACTGTAAATCACAACAACCTGAACTGACAAAGAATACCAGAGCAATGAGGACAGACAGAAATCAACTCCCACTTCAAATCATTATAGTGAGGGCACAGGGGACTGAGAAGAGACAAAACATAATATTAAAAACTACATACACCACTGCGAGAATGCTGACACATTAATGCTGGGAACAAACAAAATCATGTACAAAAGTCCTGATTCACAGCTCAATAGAAAAGCAAGTGAAGTCCAGAGATTTGAAAATGTCCAAAACTCAGACAGCTAAGTTTAATGACACTAAATGTAACCGGCATCAACGGAGTGTTTTCATTTGAACGGTAATATGCAAAAACAAGGTTGCTAAAAAGCTGATGTCTTCAACTACTATAAAAATGATTTCCCCTAACAAAGAAGCTGAAATACAAGAATGAGATCTAATTTGAGAGTAAAAGAATTGTATTTGCAACACAGAGCAAGAAAAAGTGCTGCATTCAAACAGTAGTAGATAATATTCTACCTGCTGCCATGGGGAGGCGGCAGAGTTTATTTTTCCTGTAAAACTGAAGAGCATGACACCCCTCACAGACAAACAGACACACATGCATTTTGAATACATACCTTATGAACGGGATCATTAACATTTTTTCATAAATCAAATTCATTTTTTACAAAAATTGCACTCAACAGATTTACTAGATTTCTTGGTTGCCGATATGGTGTTTTTTACAAAAATCAGACATTTATTGTCGTCATTTTGTACTACTTTCCTTCAAAATTAGGGGAGGGCCTTGTCAGCGTCAAAGGAGAGAGAAATTCTGGTCATAATGATTGGCCTATACTTCAAAAAAACTGTTTTTTTGGCAGTCTCCATTTGTGTATATCTGTATATATGTAAAAATGTAAAAAAGTATCACCATCTCGAGTTAGTTCCCAAAACTTAGTGACGAGACTGTTATAATGTTAAAATGTTAAAAGGACATCATATATCCAACAAGAGGCGGCAAAAAAAGAGAGAATCGATTACATGATCATTCTCTTCTCTTTAAAAATGGTACCACAATAACATATTTGTCAACACATATTTCCGATGAGCATCTGAGATAGAGCCTATTTTTTGCACAAAACGTCATGCATGCGAGAATACATGTTTTGTGTTATATATAAAACAAATAATCTTTTCTTCTTTTGAGCATAGTGTGCAGATTTTTTTCAAACTCTACCAAGATTAAAATAATACCACAGGCTAATGAGAAGAGAAAAAGAAGTAGTAAAAAGATATTGCAGTTTTTATTGAATTAAAGATAGAATTCATAATGAGATAGAGAAATCAATTTAATCAATTTAAGATTGAGTCATGGTAGATAAAGTATCACGATATTGCTGATTAAGTTTTGCTAATTTAATTCTGTTTGTGGTGTAATCGATTTATTGTTGAGGAGGTGATGGATTGAAAACAATCCATTTATGAACTCCTCCAGAATATCCACGAAAACCTGGAGCCATTGACATTTCGGTTTCTTACACTCCTTTCAAAATTACAAGACAAGTAATGCTTTCATAAAGGCATCAGCTTTCTTCTGATATTGATCCACAAACACAATGTTCTTAGGCTCTGTTATCCTGCAGCTCACGTTCTGCTGGTAAGATGCTTATTACATGGTTCTTGCCGACTGTCAGGCCAGTGGAAGCAGGGTGATGAGCTCTTATGGCAACAAAGCAAACACTTCATCGATGTTCTGTCTTCACACTATTAAAAGCATTAGATCTGGGAGGCATTTTATGTTTTCTCAGTTGCTCCTAACAATTTGTCAGGCACTTTGTAAAAACTGTGACAAGCGTGTTTAATTTTTAAATATCTGCAGCTTGCACCAGTTCTGAAAGGAGACTCTGCATTATATTTCCATGATATTATGTGCCATTCCCTCTTGCTTTGAAGTTTATATATAGCTTTGCAGGGGTTGGGATTTGGGGGTGGAAGCAGTGCTAGCGCCTCCCATCGGAGCGAGATGCACACCAGACCTTTGTGAAAAGATACAATCAAAGTTATGTGTGTGTTGCCATTTGACTCACAGTGGTCCAACACATCCACCCTTCTGCATTATTTGGACAGACACTTTTATTTACATTCTACCAAAAACCCAAAACAAAACAGAAAAAAACAAAAAAAAAACATAACACACACAAACTCATTGTTTTTTTCTGATATTTTATTTACATGAATAGAAACCACCTAGGAGGTTGTTAACAGAGCTGAAAGAAAAAATAAATAAATGAAATAAACCATTGATTGACCAAGCATGTTTGCAATATTTATTATATATCGCTGTTGGAGCAAAAGCTTTCATGTGTCCTTTTCATTGCTGCTGTTGGGTTGTTGATTCATGTAGGAAAAGATAAATGGAAAAGGATAAATAAATAAAATGAATGAAAAAAAATGCGAAAGACAAGAAACAAAATCAAAACTATAAAATACAAAATGAATTTTTAAAAGTGAATCAGGATATGCGAGACATTTAACAAATCTTTTGAATCTATTTGTTGGCTGTGTCTATATTCTACTCATGTTATCACAAGTTTATTTTTGTGTTTGTGGAGGAAGAGAGGTTAGAAATGTGTTTGATCATTTGACAACATTTTGAAAACAAGACCAAGAAAGGAATAAAAATAAAACTTTCCGTACGACTGACACGGCTAAACAGTTTGGGTTGATTTTACAGTATTTTATTTGGTAGTGAAAGGAGGGAAGTGATCTTGAATTAAGTTTGGTGCCTACAGTAACAGCGCCAAGAAAACTGAGAATACTTTCACTGATTGTTTGCGTATATTCACATTTTATGGAGTTTTTTAAAATTTTTTTACATAGTGCACTGTGCCAGACCGATGTTATGGTAGTGACCCAATAGACAGTGGGAAATATTCAAAAAATAAAATCAATGGAAGGAAGCAGTTGAAGCTGTACAATTAAAGGTAAGGAGGGAAATAGAAAATTAACAGACAAAGCAGTGTTAGTGGCAAGTACAAGGTTTCTTTTCAAAACTGCTGAAAAATTATTCTGCTTTTCAACAGTCAGTTATGCACTCATCAAAAATAGAGTGTCCACTAGAAACAAGCTGTCAAACAAGCTCACTCTATGAAAATGTACCATTTTGACAAATTAACAATTACATAGTTTGTGGGACGTGAGACTTGATGCCTTGTGGAGTGTGTCAAGTAAAAACAAGGTTTATGTTCAGACCACTGTCCAACCCTTCAGGGGTATGTGGGTGTTGTGCACCCATTAGAATCCTTTAAGACCCCCCAAAATGTTGATATTTGGGATTTTGACATTCATCCAGATATATTTCTGGTTAGACTGAAGACCTTCAGTAAAATTCTGGTCAAGTGACTTTTTTAGCTTCTGGCATTGCTGTGTTTGTTGTTGTGTATGACAGTGTTTTTTTTTGTCATGTCCTATATGTGACATAGCCTCAGGCTTCTATGAAGGATATCTCTGGAGTCCCATATTTTCAGTTGTGGCTGCCATAAATAAAGTATGATGTGCTCACCCCAACTGCTTCCTCTGAGGACCCATATGTGCAGCTTGTCATTTTTAGTGCATAAGAAGAGAGAGAGCAACGGCAAAAGGAGCAGAAATCCCGGAGCTGTTGAGTAAACACCGAACCACTGACCCATGCTTCTGGATGCTGAACTGTGTGCCATATCACCAAAAATAAATGAAGCAGCCTCACGGGATGTGAAGCACCTAAACTGCCTCCAAATCACAATTGTGATTTAGTTCTGGCACTGCTGTATTTTCTGTGAGCAGATTTTGAATTATTTGTTTTAATCATAGTCATAAAAGCCACTGTGTACACTATGTAAATAATATCTCAATCAGGTAGATTGGATTTTCTTCCTGCCTGATGTGGCAGTCGAATCTGAGCAGCACACAGTGTTGCATGTGGATTTGATTTACAAGAGTGGAAGGAGGAAGTGAGTATGTGAAGGGAAAGTAGAAACACATAGCCTGCCTGGAGATTGCTTCTGGTCACTGGTTCAGGTCCCTTGCTACCAACACTCTCTGTCAAGTTGTTGAGATTCAGTGTGAGATGTGTCTCAGATAGTATGGCTGAGGAAAACACAGACACAGAAATCCTCTGTCTCTAAGCCCGTCCTCTTTATCTTCCTATGCTTCTTGGTGAATTTACATGTGCTACTGCTTGCTTATAAGATTACTGGGCAACAGATGTGGTGTAATGGTACAATGCGGCATTGTATGCTTGGCTTTAACTGTAATCCTGCTTCATTGTACCTCATTACAATTTTCAAAATAATGCTTCTTCTTATTTGGTTGAGATGATGAGGTTTCCAGTTTTGTTATTTTTTGTCTTCTCTTTTGTTTTGAGATTTTATGAAAATAAAATGTAAATAAAATGTAAAAAAAATGAAATTTTACAGATTTCAAGTTAAAGTTACATATATGACAAAAATATACTGCTTTATTGTAAGTGACAATCATTTCCCTCTTTAACTGTTTATTCATAATTGAAAGATGTAAAAAATAATTTCAATGTCATATTTTGATATTTTATTAGTACAGTTTCATCATATAGTTGTGTGTGTGTGTGTGTGTGTGTGTGTGTGTGTGTGTGTGTGTGTGTGTGTGTGTGTGTGTGTGTGACATGAACATTACATGTCGTAATTAGAACATATTATTTTTTTGGTCTTTTTCAGTCTGTGGATGTTGTTCAATATACAATGCATTTTTACACCACTCCCCTTCATCTTTCTTCTTTTCATTCTCATCCTAGAACTATGAGTATGAGTACTAGAACTATTACTGCCAATAATTATATCAAAGAACTAAATGAACAAAAAACACTATTCAGGAGTGGGATAATTCAATCTGCATGATTTTGTCACATGGCACATGGCAAGGCTGTACCTGCTGATCTCTGCCTGCTGGAGGCAGTGACAGTCTCCTGTGCAGCTCATCCTTAATCAGCATGCAGCTGAGACCCTGTGAACCTACTTCCTCTTGCTGTGCACACTGTAGGGGGAGTTGTGGCTTACAGTATTGAATTCATTAACCTTTTCGCCACTCCCACTGAAAGCACATAGTAGTGACTGGAAATAACACCCCAACACTTTTAAAGTTTAGTGAGAGGAGACTGACTGTGTGGACGTGGACATGACCCCGTTTTCTATCCTAAAAAATGTCATCTCAGATCAGAGGGTTGGTTATTCACAAACACAACATTTGTTTAGGGGTGTGATGTACAATCAGGACTTTCCAGGTAATGGCATGGTATACTGTCAGAAAGCCAGCAAATATCAGAGAGAAGTTATAATTGTCTCATTGGAGACCCTCTAATGGGCTCTCTGGTAAATTCTTTCTGGTTGTGCAACACAGGTTACATTGACACAATTCCTGAAAGCTCCCTCACTAGTGCAAAGCGAAGGAGAATCAGTCCAATGAGACAAGACATTTGAGAAGGATATGAACAGCTTAAGGTGTAATTATTCTTAATCAAGCAATATTACATGAAATAATGTGCTTTTAGTAACACTGATAGCAGTCAAGCCCACCCTTGAGTATAATGAGAAAACGAATATGGTCTACATGTGTATTTGCCACAATAACATTGCCCACAAGATATGTGCCTTACAGTGATTTTATTCATTCATTCATTTGATTTAAAATGTATTATTTATTCAGTGAAAACCCCAGTAATTATCACATAATAATCCCTGTATCCTTCTAGACGTAATCAACAGGCAGCTATTTGAATGATAGTAATGCTAACACATTACAGACTAAACCAAATTCATCTACCAACAAAAATAATTTACTTTATTCTGTGAATTTACATTGGTAGCATTTAATGACTTTAGAAGCTTTTTGGTGCCTGGCTGCTAGAAGGCACATATATTTATTATTTCTTGGCACATAATTTTTCTATTTTTATCTTATAATGTCAATCAGTTTTGCCCATGGTCTCCACAGATTAGAGAATGCCACTATCCTTAACTGCATCCATATTACAGCTGAAGAACCTTAACCATTTGCAATAAACAAAACACTGAACAGTAGTGTTTGTATCACCTGTATCCTCAGGTAGCCTTCCTTCCCACAGACATCCCACTGAGGTGCCTTGATACAGCACTCTGGGAACAGCCTATTCAATCAGAGATTTCTTTCTGTGTCTTACCCTCTTGCTTGAGGGTGTCAACTATGGCCTTCTGGACAGCAGTCAGGTCGGCAGTCCTACCCATGATTGCAGTTTTGAGTAATGAACCAGGCTGGGAGTTTTTAAAAACCTCAGGAGTCTTTTTCAGGTGTTTAGAGTTAATTTGTTGATTCAGAGGTTGATAGCTCATTTAGAGTACCTTTTCATGATATGCAATTTTTCGAAATAGGAATTTGGGGTTTTCATGAGCTGTATGCCAAAATCATCAGTATCAAAAAAATAAGACCTGAAAGATTTCAGTTGGTGTGGAATGAAATCTAAAATATATGAACGTTTGATTTTTATCATTACATTATGGAAAATAATGAACTTTATTACAATATGCTAAATTTTTGAGAAGGACCTGTATGCACATGAATATACACATATAAACACATATATGCACAAATGATGAAGCCTCAGGTGGCACAAGCCAGTGTCTCTCTGAGCAGGTCCCAAGCTCGGACAAATGCAGATGGTTGTGTCAGGAAGGGCATCCGGCATAAAACTGGTGGCAAAACCAAGTATGCGAATTGAACCTAAGAATCTCATACTGGATTGGTCAAAGCCCTGGTTAACAATAACCGCCATTGGTGCTGATAACCTTCAGGATGCCAGTGGAACTTGGGCTACTGTAGGTTGAAGAGGGAGAGGAGGAAGGCATGTTCAAATAGGGAATAGGGACTTTGAATATTGGGATGACGACAGGAAAAGAGAGTGAGTTGGTTGACACGATGCAGAGAAGAAATGGATATGCTATATGTCCAGCGGACCAGGTGGTAAGGCTGGAAGCTTAGGAGTAGGATTTAAGTTGTACTGTTATGGTACTGATAGGAAGAGAAATGTTGTAGGAGTCATATTGAAGGAGGAGTTTGTGAGGAATGTTCTGAAGGTGAAAAGAATGTCAGATAGACTTATGGATCTGAAATTTGAAATTGAAGGTGTGATGCCCAATGTTGTTAGTGGCTATGCCCTGCAAGTGGGTTGTGAGATAGAGGGGAAGGAGACTGGAGTTCTGGAATGAGCTAGACGAAGTGATTGAAAATATCCCCAGAGGTGAGAGAATAATAATTGGTGGAGACTTCAATGGACATGTTGGTGCAGGCAAAAAGGGGGATGAAGAAGTGATGGGCAGGTTTGGTATTCAGGATAGGAATGCATAGGAACAGGTGATGGCAGACTTTGCAAAAAGGACAGAAATGGCTGTAGCAAATACATCTTTGCAGAAAAGACAGGGACATATGGTAACTTATGAGAGAGGTAAGAGCACGTGGGTAAACTATATCCTGAACAGACGAGGTAATTGCCCTCTGTGCAATATTTAGAAACTGTGCAATATTTCATCTCATAACAGCTACACTGTGCAATATTTCATCTCATCTCATAACAGCTACACTACAATTTTCCCTTCTATCATACTATTGTGCACTCCTTACCTCACTTGTTACTAAGACACTTATAGTTTTATCACTGCTTACTAAGACACTTTATAGTTTCACTGAGACACTTTATAGTTTATAGTTTATTTTTATTTCTAATTCTGCCTTTCTTTTATCATTTATTACTGTTATATTTTCTGTAACTCTGGCACAGCAATTTCCTTCGGGATTAATTAAGTTGTTCTTATTCTTATTCTTATTCTTAATCTGAGGGAGATCGGTGCTTGCAAAGTAGTTGTAGGTGAAAGTGTAGCCAGACAGTGTAGGATGGTGGCTTGCAGGATGACTGTGGTGACAAGGAATATCAAGAGGACAAAGTGGTGGAGCTGAAAAGGCAGGAGTGTTGTACGGTTTTCAGGGAGGAGTTAAGAAAGGTTCTGGGTGGTCAGGGATACCTTCCAGATGACTGGACAACTACAGCTGATGTGATCAGGGAGACAGGTAGGTGAGTACCTTGTGTGTTGTCTGGAAGGAAAGTAGATAAGGAGACTTGGTGGTGGAATGAGGAAGTGCAGGAATACACAAAGAGAAAGCGGCGAGCAAAGAAGTTGAATGCTGAGAGGACTGAAAAGAACAAACAGGAGTGCAGGGAGATACAGCTAAGGTAAAGAAAGGTGTAACAAAGGCAAAACAAAGGTTGTACAATGATTTGTCTGTTCAGTTGGATGGTAAGGAGGGAGAGAATGATTTATACAGGTTGGCAAAACAGAGAAATACAATTGGAAAGGATGCACAGCAGGTCTGGATGATTAAAGATAGGAAGGAAATGTTTTGACAGATGCTAGAAGAGTGGTGGGAAGATAGAAGATGTACTTTGAAGAGCCGGTGAATGTGAAAAATGAAAGAGAGGCAAGGGTAGAAGAGGAGACTATTGTAGACCACAAAGTAGCTGAGATTAGTAAAAGTGAAGTGAGGAAGACATTAAGGAGGATGAAGAGGGGAAAGGCAGTTGGTCTTGATGATATACCTGTGGAGGTATGGGGGTGTCTGGGAGATTGAGCGGTAGAGTTTCGGACTAGATCATTAGACAGGATCTTAGAGAGTGAGAAGATGCCTGACGAATGGAGAAGTGTTATGGTGTCCATTTTCTATGAATAAGGGGGATGTGCAGAATTGCAGTAAATGCAGAAGGACAAAGATGATGAGCCATACAATGAAGTGATGAGAGAGAGTAGTGGAAACTAGACTGAGAGTAGAAGGCAGCATTTGTGAACAGCAGTATGGCTTCATGCCTAGAAAGAGTACTACAGATGCAGTATTTGCTTTGAGAATGCTAACAGAGAAGTAAAAAAACAGGTCAGAGGGAGCTGCATTGCGCTTTTGTAGACCAGGAAAAAGCATATGACAGGGTGCCTAGAGAGGAACTCTGGTATTGTATGAGGAAGTCTGGAGTGGCAGAGAAGTATTTTAGACTGGTCCAGGACATTTAAGCTAGCTGTGAGACAGTGGTGAGGTGTGCTGTAGGTGTAACAGAGAAGTTCATGGTGGAGACTGGACTTCATCAGGGGTAAGCTCTGAGCCCCTTCTTGTTTGCAGTGGCAATTGACAGGCTGTCAGACGAGGTTAGACAGGAATCTCTGTGGACCATGATGTTTGCAGATGACATTGTGATTTGTGGTCAGAGCAGGAAACAGGTTGAGGAAAATCTGGAGAGGTAGAGGTAGGCTCTGGAAAGGAGAGGAATGAAGGTTAGTCAAAGGAAGACAGAATATATGTGTGTAAATGAGAGTAACTCAGGTGGAGCGGCGAGGCCACAGGGAGAAGAGATCAAGAAGTTGGGGGAATTCAGGTACTTTGGGTAAACAGTCCAGAGCAATGGAGTCTGTGAAAAAGAGGTACAGAAAAGGTTTTAAGCAGGTTTAAATGGGGGGAGAAAATTGTCAGGGGTACTATGCAATAGGAGTCTATCAGCCAGAATGAAAGGAAAGGTGTACAAGACAGTTGTGAGAACACTGATACAATATGTATGGTTTGGAAACACTGGCAATAACGATGAGACAGCAGGCAGAGCTCAAGGTCACAGAGGTGAAGAGGGTGAGGTTCTCTTTGGAAGTGAGGAGAATGGACAGGATAAGGAAAGAGTACATTAGACAGACAGACCATGTTAGATGTTTTAGACTAGATTCAACTTTATTGTCATTACACATGTAAGGGATACAGAGTAATGAAATGCAGTTAGCATCTAATCAGAAGATCAAAAAGCAGAACAGCTAGTGCAAGTATGGTGGATAATCATGTGCAGGTTATGAACAGATAGGCAGTGATTAATATGATTGACTGATGGCAATATATGGATGGAGCTATAAATATACAGATGTCTTATACAGTAATTCTACAGAAGGGATAGTATAGAGATGTTATATGAACAATTATACAGAATATACAAGTATAAATAGGGTAACCAGATGAGCAGCTGCCAGATGTTGTTGAAGAGTCTGTTGGCTGGATGAGAGGGGTCTCCGAGAATGCTGTACGCCCGACAAAGGCTTCTCTTCTCGTAGACATCCTCTATAGCAGGAAGTTGAATGCCTGTGATGCGTTGGGCGGTTTTCACCATCCTCTGCAGTGCCTTGTGATCAGCGATAGAACAATTCCCTTACCAAAGTGTCACACAGTTGGTTGGGATGCTCTCTATTGCACAGTGGTAGAAGTTACCCGGGTTGTCAGCGGACAGATAGCTCTTTTTCAGTGTCCTCAGAAAGAAGAGACACTGATGGGCCTTCTTAATCAAGCTGGAGGTGCTCGTTGTCCAGGACAGGTTCTCAGAGATGTTGGTCCCCAGGAATTTGAAGCTGGAGAAGCTAGTTTTGGAGAGAAGGTCAGAGAAGCCAGGCTGAGATGGTTTGTCTTGTACAAAGGGGGGATAGTGAATATACTGGTAGACGGATGCTGGAATCGGAGCTGCCAGACAGGTGGTCTCGAAGACGAAAAAAAGATTTATGGATGTAGTGAGAGAGGATATGAAGTCAGTGGGTGTGAAAATGGAGGATACAAAGAATAGGGTTAGATGGAGAAGGCTGATTCTCTGTGGTGACCCCTGAGGTGAAAGACAAAAGGAAGAGAGGATGCATATATGCGCAAATGAAGCTGCTGTTACTGATTAATCACAAATAAATCAGTTCTGTAATGCAGATACTGTTATACATTTTTAACAAGTCATATCTTTTATTATTATTTTCAGTCTACTATAGCCATTAACTTACAAAAATCATGATTTTTTTTGTTTCGATATACAGTATATGACTTAAAATTTCTCATCATTCACCATTAATTGTTGAATGAAGCAGCTGTAACACTGACCCGCCTCACTCTATTCACATGTGGAAAACATTTTGGTTGCAACTCAGTGCATTGAATTCAGCAAAGAGAGAAACTATATTGCACTCCTTATCACAATGAAGTAGCAAAATTTTGCTCAACTTCTGAATGAATATGTTCAAAGTTGAATAAATATGAATCTGAGCTATTTTCTGTCTGTGAAAGTTCTGTTATTGAACAAACACTAAATTCATAAACAGGCCTGGTGTTGACAATATTGTCAAGAATCTCATTTTTATAGTCTTACAGTCTCAATCATTTGGTACCAAGAGGCAACCAAAGAGAACAGACATTTTCATGAAGAAAAAAGATGCACCGCAGCACAAATATTACATTACAAGAATAAAAAGGCTGACAGGTTTCTGCTTCAGAGTGTAGCGGGTCCTGTGTGAGCGAGTCCTGCAGGCAATGCAGTCTAACAGAGAATTAGAGGATGTCGCCCCAAGATCAAGAAGAATTAAATTTTGCTACAGGAGGATGTACGAGTCTCTTGTGAAGGAGAATAAAACAGGAGACAGTTGGGGAAGAAATGAGGATCAAAAAATGTGGTAACAAGGGGGAGGAAAAGAGAGAAGTTATTTTAAAAGTTGAGAAACTTCCAGAGGCAAGTATAGGCACTGATGGGGAGAGCAGTGGAGGAATGGGGGAAAGGTTTTAATGAACAGGAATGACATGCAGCAGAAATATCAGGGAAGTGAAGGGTGGAGAGACCAAAATCCGCGTTCACATATTTCACAGCCTCATCAACAGGGAAAGTGTAACACCCACAAAAAAGCAAAAACACAACAAACTAATTTCTCTCTCTTAGTTTAAGTTTATAACTTGCCATGTCTTTCAAACTCCGAACAAATGCCTTAATCATTTATCCTTATTATTATTTCACATGTAGGTGAGCTCAATGTAACAATTCAATAAGTGAAGTAAAAGTGATTAAATGTATCTGAATGAGTGAATTTTGTAAACAGACAGAAAGACCAACCAACCAAACAAGCAAACAAGATAAAAAATGCACACAAGCAGATAAGAAATTCAGATTTAATTTCAAGTTCCAGAGATCCAGTGTCATCAATGTGACCCCCCTCCGCCAAATATCTTTGAATAGGAATGCGTAAAAATTGTCTTAAGAATGTATGATAGTTAAATGCAAAATTAATACAATATATGGTCTAATTTACTGCCTTAATACTTGAGATTGTATATGTGGGATGATGTTTTTATTTATTTTTAAGTTACTCTTTTTCATATTTTGTTTTTGTTGTTTTTTTAGCATAAATTTTACTTAAAAATTTTTCATAAAATACTACCATATTCTCTCAACAACATAACTTACTCTTGACCTACATTTACTCTGAGTGTATTTCAATGACAACTGCAGCCCTTTATCTGGATATATCAAACCCACCCTTCATTGACACTTTCTGGTGGCAAAAATTGGAGCATATCTTTCTCTCAGATGCCCAACATCCCTGTGTAGCTCTGGTCAGAGAGAAATGTCTAACCTTTATTCTATTAGGAAACAGGAGAAGACAAAGCAGAATCCAATCACAGTCTGACATATTCTTTGCAGGTATACCTAACAAACATCAGTAAATACTGCCTAATTAAATAAGTAACTGTACATTTTTACAGTATAATTACACAGTGTTCCCTAATTGTGTACATCCATCCATCCATCTCCTGTCGCTTACCTAGCACTCAGGGTCACAGGGGATGCTGGAGCCTATCCCAGCTGTCATCAGGTGAGAAGCAGGGTACACCCTGGTTGAGTCGCCAGTCAATCGAATGGCCACATATATAGATAAACAACAATACATAGATAAACAATATTTGCCCCATTAACCTGATGCATGAAACAGGAGAATCGAGAGAAAACCCAGGCAGAATGTGCAGATTCAATACAAAGACACACACGCTGGACGCGTCTCAGCGGGTGTGCAGAGAGGGTGAATGATCCTCTCGGGGTGACATTCATTCTCGCCCGGGATATCTCTGGCCCGGGATATGTCGTCAAGTGTATTTTCTGACTTTGAATAAACCATTCTTGATTGATCAGTTCCTGACCATAATGATGTTTTTCCCTGAATGAAATCTGAACACACCAGGACAACAAAGTCCGGTCCCGTGGCGGTAGCCACAAAAATGGACAGTAGCTACAATAAATGCCTTTATAGCAAACAGCTGCGACACATAAAAAGCACCAATAATAACCTGATAAACTTGCACTGTTATTTAGGAAAATAGTAGCATTTTACTCACCAAAAACTGATCATTTGTCAGCAATCCATCCTCCTTTCTTCTCTCGAAAAGAGTTAAATTATTCTGTCGTACAGATTATCCGTGTGCTTCAGCTCCAAGCACTCCCAGCAATACAATTTGCAGTGTACCTCGTGAGCCAGGGCTATCGGTCGTAGTTTGTGGCTTGAAAATGTCATGGTTGTGATAGGTTCGCTAGCTCAGGAGTTGCCTGACCTTTCCTTACTATGTCCAGCTTTTCTTCAGATCTGTTGTGTAGGACTAGGTGTTGGTATCCCTTGATGAAAGCATGCCTAAGGCACCGATGAGCCTCTGTCGGGTTTCAAGTGAGCGATGGCCTCCTTCGGGTTGTCAAGTGAGCGCCCTCCTTCATGGATGGCCCACGACATCTCCAGAGGGTTCAGCAGTGAATCCCAGCGTCCCAGGTTCACTCCCTAGATGCCATCAGCTCACTTGAAGGTCCACGTTGGATCTCTTCTCTTCAGCCACAGCCACTGGCTCCCATTTTCAGCAGCCCTGGAGAAGTCCTTGACTGCCTGTCTGTGGGCACGTCCTTTAACTCCCATCTCCCTGAGTAGCCTCGATGTTGACATGGCTATGAAACCTCTGCAGCCTACTTCCACTGGACGAACCTTTGCTTTCCTGCCTTGTCGCTGAGCATCTGTGACCAGTTAAGCATATCTCTGCTTCTTCCGTTCATAGACCTCCTCCACTGCACCCTCCCAGGGTACCGTGAGCTCTATGATGTAGACGAGCCTGAGAGACAATGACCACAGAACGAAGTCTGGTCGCAGGTTGGTGGACGCGATCTCAGCTGGGAAGCAAAGTTTCTTGTCCAGGTCTGCTAGCAGCTTCCAGTCCCGTGCACTGGCCAGTGGCCCAAGGTCAGTTCTCGTGGGGGGGAGGCTGGCTTGCCCCTCCCGCACGAATGGAGTTGTGTACCAACGGGATGACGGGGGAGGAAGGGTGTTTCCAGCAGCGCTGCAAGACATTTTAGTACCTGGTTGTGTCGCCAGGTATAACGGCCTTGGGAGAGGCTGGTCTTGCATCCCACTAGGATGTGCTTCAATGTTGCTGGGGTTGAGCATAGAGGGCATATAGGGTCTTCGCCATACCACTGGTTTAGATTTGCAGGAGAAGGCAGGACATCATAGGCTGCCCTGATGGTAAAGCTCGCCCTGAAGGCCTCCATCTCCCACAGATCTTTCCAGGAGATCTTCTGCTTCTCGATTCCCTCCCATGTCATCCACTGCCCTTGCTTCGCCTGTGACACAGCTTGTGCGCGCCTTCCTGCTTCCTCGTTCCGGCAAACTTCCTGGACCACCAGCTTGCGTCTCTGGGCTGGATTGGCCTTGCTCCAGGCTAGTGTACTGGCCCCGAGCCCAAGTCCACTCCTCCCCTTCCTTCACCCGGCCCACGATGTCCCTGTGACTGAGGGCTGCCTTTGGCTGTTCAGCTGCAGCCAGCGGGGTCCACTTCTTCCCAGTTGCCAGGATGGGGGGTGCTTGGGCTATGAATGGGTCGCTTGAACCCAATAGCATCATCTCCAATCTGACTTTGGCACACTTGTACTCCTCTGCCAGACTGGAAATGGGCAGGTGTAGCATCCCTTTGCTGTAGAGCCCAATCCTGCTGAAGCACCAGGGAAGACCAAGCCACTTCCTTGCATATGAGTTGACCAGTCTCTCCAGCTTTTCTACCTTTGAGAGTGGAACCTCATAGAGGGTTAGTGGCCACAGGAGGCATGGGAGTAGGCCGTACTGCAAGCACCAGAGCTTTAGCTTGCAAGCAGGGTTCTGTCAATGTTCTCCAGGCCGCTGGCAACCTCCTTCCTGAGCTGCTCTATTTGCTCTTTGTCCTTGAGGGAGGCGTCATACCAGCGACCTAGGCTCTTCACAGGCTTCTCCGAAACCATTGGAATTGGTTCCTCGCCAATGTAGAAGCGGTGGTCTAACAGTTTCCCCTTCACAATGGAAATGCTTCTTGACTTGCTCGGCTTGATCTTCATGCGAGTCAGCTTGATGTTGTCTTGGAGCTTGCCTATTAGCCGTACTGTGCAAGCCTTGGCTGTGGTGAGGTCATCCATGTAGGCTCTGACTGGTGGCAGCCTTTGACCGGGTCTTTTTCGCTGACCGCCAACCACCCATCGCGAAGCCCATATGATGACCTCCATGGCCAAGGTGAAGGCCACGGGAGAGATTGTGCAGCCGGCCATGATCCCAACCTCTAGCTGTTGCCGTGGTGTGGTGTACTCTGCAGTTGTCACACAGAGCTGAATGTCTTGGAAGTGGGCCTTGATAAGGGTTGTGATAGCTGGTGGGATGCTGAAGTAGTTGAAGGCTGTCCACAGGAGGTTGTGAGGGACTGAGCCAAAGGCGTTTGCAAGATCCAGGAACACCACATGAAGATCTGTTCCTTCTTTCTTGGCAGCCTGGATCTGATGCCAGATGATGCCAGCATGTTCCACACAGCCGGAGAAGCCGGAGATGCCTGCTTTCTTAATTGATGTGTCAACCAGGTTGTTTTCTTTCAAGAATCCTGCCAGTCTTTGAGCGACCACACTGAAGAAGATTTTCCCCTCCACATTAAGAAGGCTGATCTGGCGAAACTGGCTGATTTTTGATGAATCCTTCTCCTTTGGGATAAGGATCCCTCCAGCACTCCGCCAAGACGTCCGTATTTCCTTCTTTTGCCAGACCACTGTCATCAGCCTCCAGAGAAATCGCAGGACATCTGGTGCGTTTTTATAGAGCCTGTATGGTATTCCGTTGGGGCCTGGGGCCGATGCGGCTCTTGCTCTGCGCACAATTTTGTCCACCTCAGTCCATCTGGGTGGGCTAATGTCTAGCTCGTACTGTGGTGGGTTAACTGGTGGCATGTCTGTTGGGAGGGGAACCTCTTCATGGTGACGGTCATCTGTGCAGGTCTTTTCCAGATGTTTTTCCAGGTCAGCCTTTGACACTGAGAGACTTCCACTCTTCACCTTTGTGAAGAGAGTCTTTACAAAGTGGAAGGGGTCTTTGTAGAAGCGTGATCTTGTTTGCTCCTTCCTCCTGCGCTTCTTGCGGAGATTTTCAGCTCTCCTCAGTGTTGTAAGCCTACTCTGAATTTCTTCCTGCAGCACGTTTATTCCCTCCTTCTCCTCCTCTGTGGCTTTCCGCCATTGCTTCTTCAGCTGCCTCCCCTCCTTGACTAGGCGGTCTATTTCTGTTTGCCTTCTGGACTTGGTAGAAACTGCTGTGTTTGATCACTTGCTTTCGACCACACCAAACCGTTCCGCTCCATAGGCATAGATCAGCCGACCCATTCTCTCCAACTTCTTCATGGGGGTGCTTTTGATCCCCTCTAGGATGGACGAGCTGTGTTGGATTCTGGTTCCTCTCTTGCGCCTAGCTCTTCCTCCTTTGGGACAGGGGCATTGATGTCCTGCAGACTGTGGTGTGTGTCCTGCTGCTGGACTTCAGTCGACTGACTCGGCCTGCTTCTCAAAAAGTAGCTGTTGATGCGACATCCCTGTTGACCCTTCTTTAGGCACCCTTTCTTGCCCTAGTGTATCTTCAGGCCGAGGGTGGAGGTAACCTTTGTCCAGCCACATACACAGTTCCGGAGCCTGTGTCCTGCTGTAGCCAGCAGAGCCTCTGGTATGCTGATCATCAAACTCGTAGTCTGTTCTGTTCCATTCCTGTGTCCGTTACCGTGTTATCTGCCGATGAGCCATCTTCCGCCCCCGCTCTCGCAGGCTCAGGGGGTATTTTTTTTTAATTACTTTTCATAGCAAGTTATGGGTGGGACCCATACACCAGTTGTGCTGGGTCCCGCCAACCACAGGTAGCTAGCCCATGATGGCCCCGTTGGGGTCTGTTCCCTCCTGTCAGCTGTCCTTCCATGCTGTCGCTTTCCATGCTGTTCAAAAAGAAAGTGGCTTTAACAATATATTAGTAACTAAATCTATTTCTTTTCCTCCTGCAGCCATTGCGGGTTGACAATACAGATATTAAACAAGCACAACTATATTTCTGTTCACAGCTGGCTAGTGCACTTCTCCTCACTAATGCACTTGTCCACTCTCTGACTATGCAATCAGAGGGTGTGAATACGCTGACATTGCTTTAGCCTGCTAGAAGGCCTGGGTGGAGGGGGTTGCTGGGCCGCGCCCCGGACAGAGCCGTGGGCTGCGTGATCGATTAAGCGCGTGGTGTCAGTGGAAGAGTAAAGAGTTGGGCATCCCTTTGTCGTCATGTGATGTGCTCCAATGGGCAAATTTTAACGCTACATGAGTTATCTATCTGCGATGCACCACTCTTTATACTGCATTTCTGCATAATAAGACCTATTTTTATAGCCATAAACTAATTATTGGGGGGTGGATTGATTCGGAGCACTACTGAAGGCCTAGGTGTAAAATGCATGAGCTGCCACTGATATATATATATATGTACATATATATATAAACACAGATATATGTGTTTATATATGTGTGTGTATACATGTATATATGTGTATATTTGTATATATATATATATTATATATTGTATATATAATATATATATGTACACACACACTTATTTAGAAATACATACATACATGTGAGTATGTGTGTATATATGTAGATATATATTTGTAAATATATATATACAAATGGGTGTATATATATATATATATATATATATATATATATATATATATATATATATATAAAGCAGCCTCAGGCCGCCACTGGCTGGTGTCTCCCTGAGCCAGCCTCTGGGGGTGGAACTGTGAGCTGTGAGCTGGTCCCAAGCCAGGATAAATGCAGAGGGCAGCGTCAGGAAGGGCATCCGGCGTAAAGCTTTTGACAAAACCAAACATGCGCATCAATCATAATTACCAGATCAAACTGGATCGGTAGAGGCCTGGGTTAACAATGTCCGCTATTGGTACCTATGACCTAAAGCAGGGGTGTCAAACATATGGCCCGTAGGCCGCAACCGGCCCGCAAGGAGGTTCGATTAGGCCCGCAGAATAATTTGAAAGTGAAAAAATGCATAAAAGACAAGGATTTAATTTTTTTTAATGAAATGCAATACAAGAATTCTCCGCTAGGGGATGCACTATTTGGTCAGAGTAGAAGACAATCCGCATCACTGAGACAGATCAAGCCGCAGAAATTATCAAATGTGCCATCTGCTGTTTGTTACGACGTTGTTTCTACCCTGTTCTCTACCTCCCCAGTACTCCCACATTAGCCAAAATGTCGTTATCAAAACAGAGAAAAGTACATAAAGAATTTTCAAAGAAAAATGGACTACGTCCTATTTATTTACAGAGATGCACTCAAAACCTTTGTGCTTGGTGTGTTTGCAACAAGTTTCTGTTTTTAAGGAATATAATATTCTGCGCCACTACGAGACTCATCACAGCAGAAAATATGACAGCTTTCAAGGACAACTAAGAAGAGATAAGATCAACGAATGCTGGCGGGTCTGAGGAAACAGCAGTCCACTTTCACCCATAGCCGTGAAATCAGTGAAGCAGCGATAAAAGCCAGCTACCTAATTGCTAGCGATAATGTGCAATTTAATGTTATTCACCAGCGTCACTACAAAAGCGTATGGTGGACTTCTACTGTTGATCCAACTCCATACATTCTCAGTCTGTATTTTATGTGTATGCATGTGTCATTCATGAAGTTTACACATTTGCAGGACAGGTGAATACTTTCTTCCTTACACATTTAATAGCACTCTCTTTAATTTGTAAGGTGTAGGTAGGGATTCAAATTAGACTTCATTTGTGTCAGGAGCTCCTCTCAGCAGCCGAGAGGAGACACGGCTGGGTCCAATTGAGAATCAGCGCCAGCTGAAGCAGCGGCCAGCTGCCGCTAATCACCCAGCTCCATAAAGAGCAGCGGCACGCTCTGCTCAGGGCTGGAGAATTGTGGGACCCTGCCTGAATAAAGAGATCTGACCTGACTCCAGGTGGTGTGGCTCCCTGCCCGAGTCTGCCCAGCCTTTGACAGAATTCCCCGGCCAACATGGACTCAGGGAGCCCACCACCGGGGCCCGGTCTCAGCCCCGAGGTGAATCTGCGAGGATGCAGAGATGACCATGGCTGCTGAGACAACCACCATTTTCCCGCTTTCATCCAAGGAGAGAGCGTCAGTGTCCTGTCCCACACTCACCCGGGCTGGCTCTGTGGGGTGCCGGGAGGCGCCTGTTGAGGGGGGTGTACTGTCAGGATCTCCTCTCGGCAGCCGAGAGGAGACATGGCTGGGTCCAATTGAGAATCAGCGCCAGCTGAAGCAGCGGCCAGCTGCCACTAATCACCCAGCTCCATAAAGAGCAGTAGCACGCTCTGCCCAGGGCCGGGGAATTCAAGAGGGCTCGAGAGGAGGAAAGAGCGACAGGAGGTCCCAGGGCCGGAGAATTGTGGGACACTTCCTGTGACTCTGCCTGGGACCCTTCCTGTGAGTCTGCCTGTGAGACCCTGACTGAATAAAGAGATCCGACCTTATTCCAGGCCTGTTGGTGTGGTTCCCTGCCCGAATCCCTTTCTTTATAAGTCTCATTTAATCTTAAAGTGCATTACTATATTTTTAAGTAACAATTACTTGTTAAAGTTTTGTGCCTTTGTACAATCAGTGGGATCAGTTGCAATGCATACATGTGAATGATAAAAGTAAATTACACGTTTATCCAAGGAAATATGAGCTGTTTCATGAAATGTTTTGTAAAAGGAATATTCATTAAATTCCAAGATTTTCCTAATGTCCTTGTACTTCTTTACACCAAAGAGGAGGAAAGACATAATATTTTGGTTATTTATTGCTGACTATGCTATGATTTTAATGGTCCGGCCCACTAAACATCCACCAAGACCGTATGTGGCCTGCCATGAGAAACGACTTTGACACCCCTGACCTAGATGGAACCAATGGAAACTGGGCTACTGTAGGTCAAAGAAGAAGAGGAGCAAGACATGTTCTGATGCTGAGAGAGAAGGAGAAAGGCAAGGGCCTGGGACTGAGAGTAGGGACATTGAATATTGGGACTATGACAGGAAAAGGTAAAGAGGTGGTTGACATGATGCAGAGAAGGAAAGTGGATATCCTGTGTGTCCAAGAGACCAGGTGGAAAGATGGTAAGGCTTGAAGCTTAGGAGCAGGCTTTAAGTTGCACTATCATGGTACTGACATGAAGGGACATGGAGTAGGAGTCATCTTGAAGGAGGAGTTTGTTAGGAATGTTCTGGAGGTTAAAAGATTGTCAGATAGACTTATGAGTCTAAAACTGGCAATTGAAGCTGAGAAGCTCAATGTTGTTCCTGGCTATGCCCCACAGGCGGGATGTGAGTTTGAGGAGAAGGAGAAGTTCTGGAATGAGCTGGATGAAGTGATGCAGAGTATTCCCAGAGAGAGTGGTAATTGGTGCAGACTTCAATGGGCATGTTGGTGCAGGCAATAGAGGGGCTGAAGAAGTGATGGGTAGATTTGGTACACAGAATATGAACGCAGACGGACAGATGGTGGCAGATTTTGCAAAAAGGATGGAAATGGCTGTAGTCAACACTTTTTTTTCCAGAAAAGACAGGAAAAGGATGGACGTGGTAACCTGACAGAGATCAGTGACTGCAAAGTAGTTGTCGGTGAGAGTTTATGTAGGGTGCTGGTTTTGCAAGATGACTCTGGTGACAAGGAATGTCAAGAGGACAAAGGCAGAGCAGAGGTCAAAGTGGAGGAAGCTGAAACAGGAGGAGTTGAGAAAGGCTCTGGGTGGTACGGGAGAGCTTCCAGATGATTGGACAACTACAGCTTGTGTTATCAGGGAGACAGGTAGGAGAGTAGTTGGTGAATCATCTGGAAGGGAAGTAGATAAGGATACTTGGTGGTGGAATGCGGAAGTGCAGGACTATATACAGAGAAATTGGTAAGCAAACAAGAAGTGGGACACTAAGAGGACTGAAGAGAGCAGACAGGAGTACAGGGAGTTACAACTTAAGGTAAAGATAGAGGTACCAAAGGCAAAACAAAGGGTGTATGATGACTTGTATGCTCGGTTGGACAGTAAGGAGGGAGAGAATGATCTATACAGGATGGCGAAACAGAGAAATAGCGATGGAATGGAAGTACAACAAGTTCTGATGATTAAGGATAGAGAGGGTAATGTATTGACAGATGCTAGAAGAGTAATGGGAAGATAAAAAGAGTACTTTGAGGAGCTGATGAATGTAGCAGAGATTAGTAAAAGTGAAGTGAGGAAGACATTAAGGAGGATGAAGAGGGGAAAGGCAGTTGGTCTTGATGATATACCTGTGGAGGTGTGGAAGTGTCTAGGAGAGGCAACAGTAGAGTTTCTGACTAGATCATTAAACAGAATCTTAGAGAGTGAGAAGATGCCTGACGAATGGAGAAGTGTTATGGTGTCCATTTTTTAAGAATAAGGGGGATGTGCAGAATTGCAGTAAATACAGAAGGACAAGATGATGAGCCACACAATGAAGTGATGAGAAAGAGTAGTAGAAACTAGACTGAGAGCAGAAGTCAGCATTTGTGAACAGCAGTATGGCTTCATGCCTAGAAAGAGTACTACAGATGCAGTATTTCCTTCAAAAATGCTAACAGAGGAAATACAGAGAAGGTCAGAAGGAGCTGCATCATGTTTTTATAGATCTAGAAAAAGCATATGACAGGGTGCCAAGAGAGGAGCTCTGGTATTGTATGAGGAAGTCTGTTGTGGCAGAGAAGTTAAACTGGTGCAGGACATGTATGCTAGCTGTGAGACAGTGGTGAGGTGTCCAGTAGGAGTAACATAGAAGTTCAAGGTGAAAGAGGGACCTGATCAGGTCTGAGCCCCTTCTTGTTTGCTGTAGCGATGTAGAGGCTGACAGATGAGGTTAGACAGGAATCTCCATGGTACACGATGTTTCCAGATGACAGGTTGAGGGAAATCTAGAGAGGTGGAGGTGTGCGCTGGAGAGGAGAGGAATGAAAGTTAATTGCAGCAAGACAGAGTATATGTGTGTGAATGAGAGGCACTTAGGTGCAATGGTGACGCTGCAGGGAGTGGAGATCAAGAAGCTGGAGGATTTCAGGTACTTAGGGTCAACAATCCAGAGCAACGGAGAGTGTGGAAAAGAGGTGAAGAGACGGGTCCAAGCAGGTTGGAATGGGTGGAGAAAAGAGTCAGGGGTACTATGTGATAGAAGACTTTCAGCCAGAATAAAAGGAAAGGTGTACAAGACAGTGGTGAGACCAGCGATGATGTATGGACTAGAAACTGTTACAATGACCAAAAGACAGCAGGCAGAACTAGAGGTTGCAGAGATGAAGATGTTGAGGTTCTCTTTGGGAGTGACCAGGATGGAGAGGATCAGGAATGAGTCTATCAGAGGGACGGCACATGTTCGATGTTTTGGAGAGAAGGTCAGAGAAGCCAGACTGAAATGGTTCGGTCATGTACCAAGGAGGGATAGTGAATATATTGGTAGACGGATGCTGGAATTGGAGCTGCCAGGCAAGAGGTCTGGAGGAAGACCAAAGAGAAGATTTATGGATGTAGTAAGAGAGGATATGAAGGTAGTTTCTGTGAGAGAGGAAGATACAGAGAATAGGGTTAGATGGAGAAAGTTGACTCGCTGTGGCGAGAGCTATGGAGAGTGTGAAAAAGATTTGAAAAGATGGGTTCATGGGTTTGGTACAGGTGGAGAAAAGTGTCAGGGATACTATGCGATGGAAGACTATCAGCCAGAATAAAATGAGAGGTGTACTCTCTCTCTCTCGCTCTCTCTCTCTCTCTCGCTCTCTCTCGCTCTCTTTCTCTCTCTTTCTCTCTCTCTCTCTCTATATATATATATACACAACACAACACAACACACACACGCATACATATATATATGTATATGAAGATATACTTGATGATCCCAGCAATCTTTCATGGATTATCAAGTTTGTAAAGTGTTAATAATAAAGAATATGAATTGAAGTACAATGAGATTGAGCTGGGCTTGACACACTGTCAAGAATGAGATGAACACTGTGCCATCACAGCTCACTGTGGTTGATCTATGTATACACACATCCACACATACATATATACATACACATCATAGCTAACATTCTACAGTTGGTGTGAAATGAAGTGAAACTCATTGAGAGGCAGGGAACGTAGCTTTTAATTACCCCCAGAGCTGCAGCACGAGGGTGTGACAGTGTGAGTGTTCATGTAATCATGAGCGAACACACACAGGCAACAAGTCACAGCTCCATATTCATTGCAATCCTCGGAAGGCACTGAGCTGCAGAACAGCACAAATCAATGTGATTAGCTGCAGCAGGTCTTGGCCATATTCCGTTTTCCCCTCAATCAGCCGGGCAACACTTTATCCGTCCCATGTCTGCTAATCTAATCAACTGGGTGATTCTTCCTTTTCCCTGTTCAGTTCCATTGAGTGATATTTAAAAAAGAAAAATGATTATGGGCTACTGCTGGCAGCACAAAGTAAACCTGTGCTCCACATCCACAAAGAGATTACTTGTTCATGGGGATGATAGCTGAGGGCAAGTTGCTCACCAGTGTGACGAGTGACACACTGGTAGTGGTCCCCAACTCCCAGGCTGTGGATAATGGAATGATAATCTGAACACCGGGACACTTTGTCCGGTCCCGTGGTGGGAGCCACAAAAACGGACAAATTGGTGACCCCAATGTGATATCAAACAACGTGATTTTCAACTGGTGTGGTCTTCCCGATGTCTTTTCTCAGCGGGAGAAAAGAAAGCTCGAAGGTATTCGAGTATGAAAACACGCTATTAAAGGTAAGCAGTTTCCTTTTCAAAAAACTGCGATTGGATGTTATAAATCACTGGAATCGACAGGTGACCGAAATCTGATACAGAGTAGAGCCTGGAATTGGGAAAAAATTAAAAAAGAAATTTGAAAATAAATCAGGGAAAAGACAAAGAGACGGAGAGGAACTGGCCGATCAAAGTGGGGAGTCAGAGGGACATTGTGTGGAATCCGAAGTTATAGAAAGAGAAGAGAAGTTGAGGTGAAGAGAGACTCTTCGGAGGAGTCGAGGACTCCCGGAGAACAGTGATCAACCCATAACCAGTCGACATTCGGAAAACCTTTGCGACACGGAGAAACTAATCAGTGGGAGTTGATAACTCCACATAATGGCATATCAGAGACAAAGGTCCGTGCCGCTGTTAGCGTTCAAAAGACCGTCTCGGAGGAGAGGGAGAAGGTGATGTGATGTAGGATTGGTCGAGGTTAGGATAGCCTCTGAGACACTGTGAAAGAAGACAGTGGGAGTTGAAAACTCCACCCAGTGGATCAGCTGAACTAATTGCGCCATGTGGATTGCTAGTGTTCAAAATGCCGTTCCCATTATTTATGATAAATGGTTATTTTGTGTTTATGAACCAAAAAGAATTAAATAATTTAGGAATGTGGTGACTGAGTTTGAGACCAGTCGAGATCAAGGGAATCTCTGAGACACTGGCAATAAAGTGCAGTGGGGGTTTTACCATCCCACCTAACAGGGCAATCGGAAGTAATCTCTCCGTGCCGACTGTTCGTGTACAAAAAGGCAAAGAAAGACAAAAAAACAATGGAACATTAGGAAGACAAAAAACTATTGAAATCAGAAAGATAAAAAACAATGAAATATCAGAAAGACAAAAAATAACTAGGGTAAGGTAACAATTTATATATATATATATATATGGTAGATGTTGGAATTCTGTGCATGACTGCTGTGCTGAATAGCTGACTCAGCAGTGTCAGTGGAAACCTAACGGTGCAAACGTAAACTGGCAGCCTGTTGAAGTAGGCGTGAAAGTGCAGATTGCTGTGTGAGTGAAAAGGAAAACTGATCATGAGATGGTGCTGGCGGAGGAGGGTAGAGGTGGTCCCCCCACTTTTGCTGATGGAAGGTGATTGTAGAAACACTCGCCTCTGGGGCGTACACGACCACCCCCCTGATGATGACTGTAATTGAAATTGAAAAATATGAGAAAAACTGAAGTTATCGGCCAAAGCCGGACTACACCTGACCTATCAGAAGAATGTTAAAGTCATAACTATCGAGTGGAAAAACACAAGTGTCCTATTGCAAGGCAAAGTGGGAGAAAGAGTTCCCTGAATGATAATCTGAACACACCGGGACAACACAGTCTGGTTCCGTGGCTGGAGCCACAAAAATGGACTAAATCAAAATAGTCCTAATGAATATTTTCTTATATACAATTAAAACACATTTCTCTGAACAATGAAATTCTTATTTAATCAGAGCAAGTTACTTGAATTTTGGATGGAGCAATTTGTTTTGGGTAATTTATTTATTTTTATTTATTTATCTTGTCATACATCCCAGTTTAAACAGGGGCCTGGGCCCCTGCTCAGTCAACCCTCCAGTACTGTTGAGTCACTCATAGACATATTTATAAAATTACATACCATTTCTGTAAAAGGAAAAGACAAAGATTGATGGTCTTTCATAAAACAGTGACTGATTACAATAAGTAGGAGCAACAATGATGAAGTTTTCCATGTATATTGCCAAGGTTAGGGGCTGGTCTAAGTTGTGATGGCTTGTTATGTTAATGGAAGTTATTTTGCAGAAACTAGGGTTTGAATGGCTCGGATCGGGCTCCGGTGCAGTGTGAGCTGGGTGGTGGCTGGAGCGGGGGACCTTGGGGGTCTGATCCTTGGCTGCAGAAGCTGGCTCTTGGGACATGGAATATCACCTCTCTGGCAGGGAAGGAGCCTGAGCTGGTGTGTGAGGCTGAGAGATTCCGACTAGAAATAGTCAGACTCACCTCGATGCACAGCATGGGGTCTGAAACCAGGCCTCTTGAGATGGGCTGGACCCTTTTTTACTCTTGAGTTGCCCCCAGTGAGAGGCAACGGGCAGGTGTGGGCATATTGCTTGCCCCCCGACTCTGCGCTTGTACATTGGGGTTCAACCTGGTGGACAAGAGGGTAGCCTCCCTCTGAGTTCAGGTTGGGGGGGAAAAGGTTCTGACTGTTGTTTGTGGCTATGCACCCAACAAAAGTTCAATTTACCCACCCTTCTTGGGGTCCCTAGAGGGGCCACTCGAGAGCATTCCTACCAGGAATTCTCTTGTTCTACTGGGAGACTACAATGCTCACGTGGGCAATGACAGTGCAACTTGAAAGGTTGTGATTGGGAGAAACACCTCCCCCCGATCTGAACCCGAGTGGTCCTCCCTATTGGACGTCTGTGGTTGTTACGGATTGTCTGTAACATACACTATGTTCAGGCATAAAGGTGTCCATATTTGCACTTTGCACCAACACACCTTAGGCCACAACTCTTTGACTGACCTAGTGGTCATGTTGTTGGACTTGCGGCTGCATGTCCTGTACAGTCGGGTGAAGAGAGGGGTGGAGCGGTCAACTGATCACCACCTGCTGGTGAGCTGGCTGGGGGAGGATGCCAGTCAGAGGAAATGTCAGTCAGAGGAAGCGATCCGTCAGAAGGTGTTTCAACTCCAATCTCTGGCAGAGCTACAGCTATGTCCCAAGGGAGGCGGGGGACATTGAGTCCAAAAGGGCCATGTTCTGTGTTTCCATTGTTGATTTGGCAAGCTGGAGCTCCAGCTGCAAGGTGGTAGGCGCCTGTCGGGCGGCAACCCTTGAACCCACTTGTGGACCCCAGTGGTGAGGGACGCCATCAAAATTAAGGAGTGCTATCCTTCCTGGCCTTTGGAGCTCTAGAGGCAGCTGACAGGTATCGGCAGGCTAAGCGGCTTCGGTGGTTACCGAGGCAAAAACCCCGGGTGTGGGAAGACCATGGAGGAGATTCTGGTCCACCATCCAGCGGCTCAGGAGGGGGAAGCAGTGCCCCATCAACATTTTGTGCAGTGGGAGTGGGGTGCTGCTGACCTCAATGTCAGATGCTGTAGATTGGTGGCAGGAATACTTCTGAGACCTCCTCAACCATGCTGAAATGCTTTCCAATGAAGAAGCAGAGCCAGGGATCTCTGGAGCAGACACACCTATTTCCGGGGCTGAAGTTGCTGAAGCAGTCGAAAAACTCTTCAGTATCGGGACCCTGGGGGAGGATGAGGTCTGCCCTGGGTTCCTCAAGGCTCAGTAGTGCTGTCCTGGCTGACACTCCTCTGCTGCATTGTGTGGATGTCAGGGACAGTGCTGCTGGGCTGGCCCTTTGAAAACAGGGGATCGGAGGGTGTGCTCCAACTATAGGGGGATCACTCTCCTCAGCCTCCCAGGTGGGTCTGCTGGTTTGTCAAACCTTGGATTCAGGAGGAGCAGTGTGGTAGAGACGCTGCTTCTCTGCATATAGGAGTCAGGTGAAGTGGCTCAGGCCTGTGGTCAGGATGCCTCCTGGATGAGGTATTCTGGGCATGTCCATCTGGGAGGAGACCACGGGGAAGACCCAGGACATGCTGGAGAGATTATGTCTCCAGTCTGGCCTTGGAACACCTTGGGGTCCCCCCAGAAGAACTGGACCTCACTGCTCCGGCTGCAGCCCCTGTGACTCAATAAGCAGGGAAAGATGGATGGATAGAGTTAAGGGGGTTGTTATTTTAATGGAGCTACAACTTCTGGTGACTTTCCCGAGTTCAAATTTGAATAGTTACAGCTAAAACTTAGATCAGTGCACAGGGATCTCCCACGATGCACTTCTCTCATTTCTTCCACTCTTCCTATCCACTCTGTAGCCACGCCCCTTCATCAGTGCTCGATTAAAAACCTCATATCTTCTCCTGAGTCCCTGGACTCATTTAAAAGATTACCAGGGTGAGTGACATGATCTACTGCAGTCATACTACCGGCCATCCACCATTGTTATTTCTTTTATAAATATTAAAGCTATTATTTTATTAGGTCAGCTTTCACAGTGAAATTGTTAAGGCTTCTGTCATTAATATGCGGTCATTTGTACCTGCCCCTCTGAACCCTGATACCAATCCTGTCTCTATCGGACTCTTGTTCTATATCGTCACTCTCTCTTGCTCTCTCTCTGTCTACATCATCCAGCTGAGACAGAGGGCTTCCTGTATTGTGCTTGAACATGTCCAAGGTTTCTGACCCATAGAAAGCAGCTTTTCCTTGCCACTATTGCCAATGGGTTTCTGTAAATCAAGCCCTCTTCCAGCCTGTGAGCATATCTAGAAAAATAATGAATCCCGTTGCTTCTCTGTTGACCATCACCTGCTGAACAAAATCACTTGTAAGGATTCCTACCCCTTGCCACAGGTGGATGATGCCCACTATATCATCGGGTCTTGCTGATTCTGCTCCCTCCATGTTTATTGAGGGTTCGCAAATCATTGCCCTTTTGGATTGAAATATAGAATTGTAAAGCTGGGAGCCAAAGGGGTCCAAAGAGCAAACGTGACACGGGAATCAAAAGAGTCCTGACTTCAACAAGACCAACAAGTTATTACTGGTCAAAGGGGCTGACCCCACCGGCCCCACCCCCCCACACTCAGGAGGTAGGGTGTCTTAAGGGGTTTATTGATGAGGAAGGTGAATGGAGAGCTAATCTGGGGCAGGCTTGTCACCTGGGGATGGTCACAGGGGTCTCAGGAACTAGGAGCTGGCCATGGTGAGAGGAACCAAGGGCTTGGAAGGAGAGGCATCAGGAGTCACAGGAACGAGGAGCTGGTGAGGAAGCACAAGACAACAAATGCTTGGGAGGGGGGGGTAATGCACTAGCAAGGAACAACCAACACTCACCGGTGACGGAGGCTGTGCCCAGAGCCCTTGTCCCAAATCCCAACAAACACTCAAACATCTTTAGTGCTGTTTGGAGAACATTTTTGAAAAGAAAACATGCAAAAGTAGCATTGATATTAAGTGGGGTTTTACTTAAACTGTACTTTTTGAAGGCGACCAATGAAAAATCCTCCTTTTTGCCAGTCTTGTGGATTCGGACTGAATATGACTTTCCCTAAATTTGTTTTATATACACTCAAGAGAATGTTTAATACAGTATTGTGTAACATGCTACATATCACTGTTAAAACATTTGCACACAACACCAATATCTTCAATATCTTTCCCAGGGACACTTCAGAATGCAAACATTTTACGCCAGGGATCAAACTACCAGCCTTCCATCTGTAGAGGTGCCTGTTCTACCAGCTGAGCAATGACAGCCACAACTGTCCCAGTTAATAAGTCCATTTATCCACATAAGATTGTTGTTGGCATGCTGGTCCCTGGGTGCCATTTTTGACTCAAATTATCATAATTTTGCAAGTGCATTGAGTCTTTGTTTCCTGTTTTGAAGGGTGAACATTATGGAGACTTGGGAAAAGGGTTCTCTGACGCTTTATCTCCCTGTACTCCTGTCTGTGCTCTTCAGTCCCCTCAGTGTCCCACTTCTTCTTGCGAACCACTTTATCTTTTATACTGCACTTCCTCATTCTACCGCCAAGTCTCCTTTTCTACTCTCCTTCCAGATGAAACACCAAGTACTCTTCTACCTGTCTCCCTGATCTCATTAGCTGTAGTTGCCCAGTCATCTGTAAGCTCTCCCTTACCACCAAAAGGCTGTTTCAACTCCTCCCTGGAAACCATACAACACCCGTTCCTTTTCATCTTCCACCACTTTGTCTTCTGCTCTGCCTTTGTCTTCTTAATCTTCCTTGTGACCAGTAATCCTACAAACCACCATCCTATGCTTACTGGCTACAACTTACCCACTGCAACACTACTTTGCAGTCACTGATCTCCTTCAGATTACCTCGTGTATACAAGATGTTGTTAACCTTCGTGCCCCTATCACCCCACCCCTCCCGCCTTACGAGTTATCCTATTTTTTTGTATTTTCTGAAAAAAGTAACTTGCAAAGTCTACCGCCATCTGTTCCTCTGCATTCCTATCCTTGATACCAAACCTGCCCATCATTCCATCAGCACCTGTATTGCCTGTATTGCAAACACATCCATTGAAGTCTGCACCAATTACCTTTCTCTCATCTCTGGGGATATTCTGCATCACTTTATCTAACTCATTTCAGAACTTCTCTTTCTCCTCAAACTTATATCCTACCCTTTGGGCATAGCCAATAACAATATTGAGCATCCCACTTTCAATTTGCAATTTCGGACTCATAAGTCTATCTGACATTCTTTTCACTCCCAGAACATTCATTACAAACTCCTCCTTCAAGAAAAAATAACTCCCACTCAATTTCTCCTCCAGTCAGTACAACTTAAAATCTGCTTCTAGACTTTGAGCCTCACTACCTTTCAAACCCTGACCCAGAAGACATCACAAAACAGCAAAGTGTGTGCTTCAACAAGGCTCAGCACAAACACAAACAACGCATTGAGGAGCACTTCGACAACAAACCCCAGGAACAGGTAGCAAGGAATCAAAGAACCCACTTGCTAAAAGGATGTTTGCGTGTTGACAGACATATCAGACACCTGAAATCCTATTTAAACCAATGCAATAGTGACACCCACACCTATTCCACTCTTCAAGAGTGAGACAATTTCCCTATCTAGCTACAACAGCATTAGGTCAAAGACACCCGGCACAGTCAACATGAAGAGTGAATAGCTGGTCATTACATACCCAGACACATCTATCTGATGCTGCTGTGAAGGCAGGACAGAGACTACAACCTCAGATAGCTGCATCATCCCTGCCTCCCTATAAACTTTTAGGTAGTTCAGCTGCTTAGCTTGAGTGACTACGAAGTCCCTGCAGCAGGGGGGGGCTACAACACTCCCACTCAGTGTCATATATAATGGCACACTCCAACGCGAAGCGAATGTTATTATCAATTACCCCCAGAGGACTGTTTTCTCCCTCCTCACCCCTGAAATATTTAACAGAGCACTCAAAAAAAAAATAGTCAAAAACATCTTATATCCTTCTTCTTCTTCTTCTTCTTCTTCTTATGGCTTTTCCCGTCAGGGGTCGCCACAGCGAGTCAACTTCCTCCAACTATGCCTATTCTCAGTATCCTCCTCTCTCACACCAACTACCTTCATATCTTCTCTCACTACGTCCATAAATCTTCTCTTTGGTCTTCCTCGAGACCTCTTGCCTGGCAGCTCCAATTCCAGCATCCGTCTACCAATATATTCTCTATCCCTCCTGTGTACATGACCGAACCATCTCAGTCTGGCTTCTCTGACCTTCTCTCCAAAACATCAAACATGTGCCGTCCCTCTGATAGACTCATTCCTGATCCTCTCCATCCTGGTCACTCCCAAAGAGAACCTCAACATCTTCATCTCTGCAACCTCTAGTTCTAACTGCTGTCTTTTGGTCATTGTAACAGTTTCTAGTCCATACATCATCGCTGGTCTCACCACTGTCTTGTACACCTTTCCTTTTATTCTGGCCGATAGTCTTCTATCACATAGTACCTCTGACACTTTTCTCCACCCATTCCAACCTGCTTGGACCCGTCTCTTCATCTCTTTTCCACATTCTCCGTTGCTCTGGATTGTTGACCCTAAGTACCTGAAATCCTCCAGCTTTTTGATCTCCACTCCCTGTAGCCTCACCGTTCCACCCGAGTTCCTCTCATTCACACACATATATTCTGTCTCGCTGCGACTAACTTTCATTCCTCTCCTTTCCAGAGCATACCTCCACCTCTCTAGATTTTCTCTCTACCTGTTGTCTGCTCTCACTACAGATCACGATGTCATCCACAAACATCATGGTCCATGGGGATTCCTGTCTAACCTCATCTGTCAGCCTATCCATCACCATTGCGAACAAGAAGGGGCTCAGAGCTGATCCCTGATGGAGTCCCACCTCCACCATGAACTTCTCTGTTACCCCTACAGCACACCGTACCAGTGTCTCACAGCTAGCATACATGTCCTGCACCAGTCTAACATACTTCTCTGCCACTCCAGACTTCCTCATACAATACCAGAGCTCCTCTCTTGGCACCCTGTCATATGCTTTTTCTAGGTCTACAAAAACACAATGCAGCCCCCTCTGGCCTTCTCTGTGCTTTTCTATTAGCATTCTCAACGCAAATACTACATCTGTAGTACTCTTCCTAGGCATGAAGCCATACTGCTGTTCACAAATCCTGACTTCTGCTGTCAGTCTAGTTTCCACTTCTCTTTCCCATAACTTCATTGTATGGCTCATCAACTTTATTCCTCTATAGTTGCCACAATTCTGCACATCCCCTTTATTCTTAAAAATAGGCACCATCACACTTCGTCTCCATTCATAAGGCATCTTCTCACTCTCTAAGATCCTGTTGAATAATCTAGTCAGAAAATCTACCGCTGCCTTTCCTAGATACTTCCACACCTCCACAGGTATATCATCAGGGCCAACTGCTTTTCCACTCTTCATCCTCTTCAATGCCTTTCATCACTTCACTTTTACTAATTTGCGCTACTCTGTGGTCTACCTTCTTCTACTTCTTACCTTCTTCTACTTCTAACCTTGCCTCTCTTTCATTTTCCACATTCATCAGCTCTTCAAAGTACTCCTTCCATCTTCCCATCACTCTTCTAGCATCTGTCAATACATTCCCCTCTCTATCCTTAATCACCCGGACCTGTTGTACATCCTTTTCGTCATTATCTCTCTGTTTCGCCAACCTGTATAGATCATTCTCACCCTCCTTACTGTTCAACCGAGCATACAAGTCATCATACGCCCTTTGTTTGGCCTTTGCTACCTCTATCTGTACCTTTCGCCGCATCTCCCTGAACTCCTGTCCTTCAGTCCTCTCAGTATCCCACTTCTTCTTCGCTAACCCCTTTCTCTGTATATACTCCTGCACTTCCTCATTCCACCACCAAGTCTCCTTATCTACTTTCCTACCAGATGACACACCAAGTGCTCTTCTACCTGTCTCCCTGATAACACTAGCTGTAGTTGTCCAATCATCTGGAAGCTCACCCTGACCACCCAGACCCTTTCTCAACTCCTCCCTGAAAACCATGCAACACTCCTCCCTTTTCAGCTTCCACCACTTTGTCCTCTGCTCAGCCTTTGTCCTCTTCATCTTCCTTGTCACAAGAGTCATCCTACAAACCACCATCCTATGCTGTCTGACTACACTCTCACCTACAACTACTTTGCAGTCACTGATCTCTTTCAGGTTACCTCATCTATACAAGATGTAGTCCACCTGTGTGCTCCTACCTCTGCTCTTATAAGTTACCCTATGTTCCTGTTTTTTCTGGAAAAAGGTATTCACTACAGCCATTTCCATCGTTTTGCAAAATGTACCACCATCTGTCCCTCTGCATTCCTATCCTGGATACCATATCTGCCCATCACTTCTTCATCCCTCTATTGCCTTCACCAACATGTGAATTGAAGTCTGCACCAATTACCACTCTCTCATTTCTGGGAATACTCTGCATCACTTCATCCAACTCATTCCAGAACTTCTCCTTCTCTTCAGCTTCACATCCCACCTGCGGGGCATAGCCACTAACAACATTGAGCATCACACCTTCAATTTCCAATTTCAGACTCATAAGTCTATCTGACATTCTTTTAACGTCTAGAACGTTCCTAACAAACTCCTCCTTCAAGATAACTCCTACTCCATTTCTCTTCTTGTCAGTACCATAATAGAACAACTTAACGCCTGCTCCTAAGCTTCTAGCCTTACTACCTTTCCACCCGGTCTCCTGGACACAGAGTATATCCACCTTCCTTCTCTGCATCATGTCGACCAACTCTCTACCTTTTCCTGTCATAGTCCCAATATTCAGAGTCCCTACCCTCAGTCCCAGGCTCTTTCCTTTCCTCCTCTCTCTCTGTTTCCGAACACACACGCCTCCTCTTCTTCTTCTTCTTGTTCTTCGACCCACAGTAGCCCAATTTCCATTAGTACCCTGTAAGTCATCAGTGCAAATGGCGGTCGTTGTTAGCCCGGTCTGCAACCGATCCAGTATGGTATAGTTTTGGTTGACTCGCATGTTTGGTTTTGGCAAAAGTTTTACGCCGGATGCCCTTCCTAAGGCAACCCTCTGCATTTATCCTGGCTTGGGACCGGCACAGGGAGACACTGCTCCGTGCCCCCCCAAGGCAGGCTTGGAGAAACACAGGCCAGTGCCGCACAGAGGCTGCATTACTATTAGGCGTACCTAAAAGCCTTTAATCTTCTCAAAAACCGACAGTATGCCTCATAACCTGGTGCGCCTTAAATATAGATCACTATTGAGCCGCAAGAGGTCTCGCAACTACAGGAAGCAGCAGCCAACTCTGGCTATTCTATTATTGACTGACTTATCTGACCGATTTGTTAATATTCCCTTTAGCACAGCTCCATTTTTTGGATGCATAAAATCACCCCAGCCACTCCTGTAACTCCTGTTTTATGCGCCTTATAATCTGGTGTGCCTTATGGTGCGGAAAATACGGTAAGCTGGCAAAAGCTCAGCAGCAAAAATGAGTCAGTAACAATCGATGCTGACCAATGCGCGATCCTGGAGTGAATCCAAAGTGGAGAAGAAACTAGTGAGAATGATATACTTGATATCAGTGGTGGGCAGTGCATTTTACACCTAGGCCCTCAGTAGTGCTCCGAATAAATCCGCCCCCAATAATTAGTATATGGCTATAAAAAACATCTTATGCAGAAATGCAGTGTAAATAGAGGTGAATCGCAGATAGATAACCCGTGTAGTGTTAAAATTTGCTCATGGGAGCACATCAAGTGACGACAAAGGGATGCCCAACTCTGTACTCTTCCACTGACACCCTCTGTGTGTAATCGATCGCGGCTTTGTCTGGGGCGTGACCTGGCACCCCAAGTGCCCAATACCAAGAGTGTATAAAAGAAGTCTTTATAAGGAAATAAACCCAACCATTGAGGCGATGGTATAAAATGACTGCGCGGTGCAGAGAGGCTAAACCATCCTCTAGGGGCAACATTCACTCTTGCCAGGGATATCTCTGGCCCGGAATATCTCGTAAGTGTATTTCCTGACTTTGAATAAACCATTCTTGCTTGATCAGTTCCTGAACACACCGGGACAACAAAAGTCTGGTACCATGGCGGGAGCCACACAAACGGACAGTAGCCACAATATATGCCTTTATAGCAAACAGCTGCGACACATAAAAAGCACCAATAATAACCTGATAAACTGCAGTATTATTTAGGAAAATCGCAGCATTTTCCTCACCAAAATTCTGATCATTTCTGGACAAAATCCAACCTCCTTTCTTTCTCAAACAGAGTTAAATTATTCTGTCATACAGATTATCCGCGTGCTTTGGCTCCAAGCACTGCCAGCAATAGAATTTGCCTCGGAGCCTGTGAGCCAGGGCTACCAGTCGCAGTTCGTGGCTTGAAAATGTCGGACAAATCCTTTTCCTGGTTGTGACAGGTTTGCCAGCTTAGGAGCTGCCTGACCCTTCTTTACTATGTCCAGCTTTTCTTCAAAAAGAAAATGGCTTTAACAATATATTAGTAACTGAATCTGTTTCTTCTCCTCCTTTAGCCATTGTGGGTTGAAAAAAACAATATTAAACAAACATAACTATATTTCTGTTCGCAGCTTTCTAGTACGCTTCTCCTCGCTTATACACCTGTCTAGTCTGTGACTATGCCATCAGAGGGTGTGAATACGCTGATGTTGCTGAAGCCTCCTAGAGGGCTTTGATGTCGCCAACTCAAAATCTGATTGGTTGAAGCAACAGCGTCATCAACACTTATTTTTTGAATGAAGGGCTTGCAGAACCGATTGTGCGGCCCCCCCCCAGGCAGACTCCTTTGACTTTGACCCTGCCAGGCAATAGATTATGGCATAAATGTAATTGGTTAAATGCTTTAGTATGAAAATGCATGTCTGGAAGCGGCACAACTGGGAGAAAAGCTATGAAAGGAAGTGAACAGACCATTTGGAATTATTTAATAAGTATTCATGGACAAATTTTAATTAACGTTTGTGATTCAGATAATTTTTAGGCCAGCAGAGAAGGCCTTGCAGGGCCTGACGGCCCACCACTGCTTGATATACTCGTACAGAGCAAAAAATTTTGGGAAAAAAAATAATTAAAGGAAAGAAACAGCAACCCTACCAGGTGCATAAGGCAACAGGAAATTGAGCCTTACTTCAAAGAGCGGAGGGATTTGAGGAAACGATGGAATAAATTATCAATGAAAGTGAGACAAGGCATATACCTCCTGCAAGCAGCGTTGAGGTGAGCAGAAAACCTCCAAACTCAATGCAGCAAAAGGGGGAAGACAAGAACATCCTTCTACATCCTATGTGAAAGTTCTCTTTGCAAGTGAAAAGAGTGAATTGCTTAAGGTGCCAAAAGGGAGCTTGAGCAGCACTTAAAGAGAGCATACTCAAATGAGCAGAAACTTGAACAAAGGTAGCTACCATCAGATGTGCTGCTATTTCCCTATCCAGAACACCAATTTGACAACAGGCCCCCAAAGTTGTCTCAGATCAACAACACGGTGAGGAAGGCAAGGACAGTGTCAGCACCAGGACCAAATGGAGTTCCTTGTCAGTTGTATGGGAACACTCCAAGCATCTTCCTTTTGAGGATTTTGAAGGAATTTGAAGGATTTTGAGGAAAACTATCCCGAAAGGATGATGAACAGCAGGGGAGTAGTAATTCCCCAGGAGGACAATGCCTCAAACATTAGCCAATTTTGAGAAATCAATCGACTGAATGTCGATAGCAAAATCTTTTTTAGCATTATTCTCAAAGTCTGACCACTTACCTCTAGCAGAACAACTTGATTGACAAGTCAACATAGAGAGCTGAGGTACCAGGTTTCTCTGGATGCCTTGAACACAGAAGCATGATTTGGCAGCAAATATAATATGCAAAAAGGGGAAGACGAGACCTGCATGTTTTATTCCTTGACCTAGCAAATGCTTCTGGATTTATCCCCCATTCTGTCATCTGGGTAGCCTTGAAACTTGTCTAAGTGCCTGAAACCATTACAGACCTACTCAGACGCTACTTCCAAGATTTGCAATTCTGCAGAACAACCACAGAATACACGCCATCATGACCATCATTGTAATTGGGAATTATGGCCATATCCCCCCTAGCCTTAACATGATAACGGAGGGATCATCAGGACAATCTAGATGGGTGGTTGAAAGGGAGTGTCAGCTGGCTGAACAGCGGCTACCTCTGATTCTTGCCTACATGGATGATATGACCACCTTGACCTCCATGATAGTCTGTGCCAAATGCCTATTGGAGAAGCTTCACTTCAACATTACATGGGCAAGGATGAAGTTGAAACCCACCAAATGCACGACACAAGCTTCAAAAATGCAGAGCACTTTGACAGACTGAGGGAAGAAACCATCAAAGGCTTGATCAGTATTGAGACTCCACTTCTGGGCAAGTTGAAGCTGTAGTTTCTGTAGTTTGGATTTGCTCCCCTGCTTGATTTAGCCACAGACGGTATACAAGTCCCCCATCTCCAAAGTTGAGAGGCTTGAGAGGACAGTCAGTGAATACATCAAGAAGTAGAAGGGACTCCCATGCTGCCCCAGCAACATTGGCCTGTATGCTCATGGTGTCTCGAGCCTTACTGAGGAGTACAAGTGCACCAAAGGGAAGTTGAACATGACCCTAGCGGCATCTCAAGGTGTAGCCATACAAAAAGCTCCGGCAACTGGAAGGAAGTGGACCCCAGCTGAGGCTGTAGAACAGGCACAGTCTGCACTGAGACTTATTGGGACAAGTGCAGCAAGGAAGAGGTGGGGTGGATTTTGGACAAGTCAACCTACATAGAACAAGGCAACACACGCAGAGAGGAGAAACCTGGTAGTTCCTGCGATCTGGTATCTGCAGTAAGTAGAGAGATGTGCACTGGTAGTGTCACAAGCCAAGCAGGGCAAGTGGACTACCTGGGAAAGTGTGGAGTGCCGTAGCTAACTTGGAGAGATCTATGGAAAATGGAAGGGAGCCAAATTGGCTTCATCATCAGGGCCATCTATGATGTTCTTTCTACACCAAAAAATCTCAAACAGTGGTTTGGAGAAGACGCAGCATGCCCTCTATGCCAGACAGCAACAACTCTCAGGCACATCCTCACCAGCTGCCTAACCATGCTGTCCCAAGGCTGTTATACCCGGGGCCATGAACCAAGCCCTACACCAACTGGCAAACATTGTGGAAGGAAGGTGATCATCCAATAATGCCCAACCTCACCAAATATCAGGGCTCTGATCTAATACCCTCTTCATGAGAGCAGTACAGGGCCCGGAGAAAACAGCAGTCACAGTGGATAGTACTCTTTTGGATGCTACAAGGGACTAGAAAATGCAAGTTGCTCTGGGTTAACAACTCAAGATTCCATCTGAGATTTTGAACACCAATCTCAGTCTGGATCTTATTTTGTGGTCAACTTCAAAGAAGTCCCTCTTCATAGTAGAACTAATTGTGCCATTGGAAATTACAGTGAGAGAAGCATATATTGAAAAGTTGAAGTACACCATCATAGCTTTTTATTTCAATATGTAATTCAATGAAAATTTGGCAGAGGGAAAATTACATTAGTTAAAGCTACTGCAATTAGTAAAAACAGTGGTTAGGATTCTTTCTATCACAGCATTAAGTCCCTATCTCTGTCCAGACAGGTGATAAAGGGAAGTTTGTGAGGGAAGAGTGGTAGGATACAAAGACTCTCAGGATTTCTAATGCAAGCACATATAATGGAGCTATTGTTTTAATGCTAAGTATTGTCCAAATACTTTTGAATGCATTTGATCTTCAGATCAATGTTCATGTTACAACTCTAAATGGAACAGAGACTCATACTCAGTGAGGGTTGGGTGGATGATGTTTGTAACATCCTCAAAATATATGATGGTAGGGGCTGCAACAATCTGTCTGAAAATACTGGTTAATTGTAGATGAAGTTTAAAACAAGTTTAAAATAATGTTGAGGGTAGCAGTCACTTTTTTGTGTTTTGTTTGAATTAGTAAAATGTATAATACTGCCAATTTTAATTCTGTTTGAACAGAGGCTGCAGAGCAACAATCCATGTTTTAGGGATGGGCAAGAGAGAAGAAACAACTGCTTAATTATTCGCTGTGACAGAGCAAGACAGAAATAGAGAATCTACAATAGAGAGAATCTACAAGAGAGAGAGTTGAGACGGCAGCACTGTTTGCAGCATTAGCCTTGGAAGGGTTTTCATGTAATGTCACAAGCTATTGTCTTCATATCTCTCAAATCCCATTACCAGAAGTGATGAGGTGGGCATCAGCGAGGACTTCATTCAGATCGACCAGCTTAAGAGCAATGTAGGTCATTTTGAATGGAGACAGAATCCATGTCCACTCAGCAGGGAAGCTTGAGGCTTTGCATTACTGAGTTACTCCTCAACTTTCTGACACCCACACTTGGGCATGAAGTCAAAACAATCCTTGTGTTCTTATGAATGAGTATTATATGGTCCATGTTGTTTGTAATTTTGGATTTGCAAACAACACAGTCCTAGGTTTTATTGCCCTGAATTAAAATGACAACAATATTTTTGGGAAAAGAGCAAGACAAAACAACACAAATAAAATGAGTTGAATCCTATCTAAAAAGATACAAATTCATACTTGTAAGAGTTAATAAACAGGGACACAAAACAAACTATTCTAAACTCTGATATAATCATGTTTTCAGTTCAAGTCCCTTCTATACGAGATGGTCTCAGTTCTCTCTAAGTTGATCTTCACTTCACTGTCAGCTTTTGGGTTTTAAAAGTATCAGTACTTTTAGCACTACTTGTACAACATCATTTTATGAAAGAAACTAGATAGCAATTTATTTACTCATTAAGTACAAAAGCTGTATAAAGTATTTTCTATTTTCAAAGCAAAGATAAGAGATAAAGAATACAACTGATCTACAGTCAGTGACTAAGTCAAATGACAATCTAATGTGACATGAATCACCTGTGAACAAGCTCAGCATATTGTTTGTCCAATAAGATGTTCATTCATTCATTCATTTTCTATATGACTTATGATTCTGCATACTAGGTGGTCACTGGGTTGGGCGAGAGGTAAGGAATGCAATGGATATAGTATGTATGTATATTTTTTTTCTTCTCAGTGGCCCTCATGGCCGTACACATCCATCTACCCATTTTCCACCACTTATCGGGTTGGATTGGGGGCAGCAGCCAATCCAACCCTAACCCTAACCCTAACCACTAACTTCCTTTGGACGAACAATAACTGTAAAACCTTGTCAGAACTTGCTGTTGTCTATGATACCATTGAGAATTTTTTTTTGTACTTTTGTTCTTTTTTTGCACTTTGGATCTAGAAAATGCTATCTCAATCCTCTGATTGCATTAAACATATGGCAGAATTGAAAATAAAGTTGACTTTGACTCCCATCAAGGGTGCATGGGAGTAAGTCCAACCAGTCTACATGTGTTTTGTGGACTTGAAGAAGGCATTCAAACTTGTCCTGTGGAGAGGTGCAGGGGTATGGGGTTCAAAGGTCTTGTAATGAATCAATTCCGTCCCCTTATTGACTGATGCCAGAGCCTGGTCTGCATTGCATTAGTAGTTTGTCAAATTTATTTCCATTAAGGGTTGGACTCTGCCAGGGCTACCCTTTATGTCCATAACCTTTATGGACAGAACTTCTTGGCAGGGTCTCAAGGGGATCCAGTTAGGTTACTTCAGGATTGGATCTCTGCTTTTTGTAGATAGTGTGGCCCTTTTGGCTTCATCAGAACTTGATCACCAGCTCTCACTCAAGCGTTTCACAGTCAAATGTGAAGCAGCTTGGACAGTGAAACATGTTTGCCTCTATGACTGTATCACCAAGCTTGCACCAAGGTATCTTATAGTATTTTCTTGTCTAAAAAGAGCATTTCTGAAGAGGTTAAAGGATTATCCTGGCAAACCAGGATTAATGTTCTGTGTGGATACTGTGTTGTACTGATAAAGCAAACGATTGATGGGCTCCTTTGTCAGTACAACCTGTTAGACCTATACTTTGTCAAGAGTGTTGTATTTTGTGACTTTATTTATATGTTGATGAATCATGAATTAATAATCAGAGTTTGAAATTTCCTTGCATATATTGCCTTTTATTCTCTTTTCCTTATTATATTTAGTTGAGGAAGACTTATCAGCGTTCAGCAAATCTGGGATTCAGAAAGAGCCACAATTGACAGCCCTGTTTTTTAATTCCTCAATCACTGACGACATAAATAATTATATATACATTATATGGCCAAAAGTATTCGCTCACCCATCCAAATAGTCAGAACCAGGTGTTCCAATGCCTTTGGTGGCAACAGGTGTCTTGAATCAAGCACCTAAGCATGCAAACTGTTTTTGCAAACATTTGTGACAGAATGGGTTGCTCTCAGGAGCTCATAAATTCCAGTGTGGAACTGTGATAGGATGCCACCTGTGCAACAAATCCAGTCGTGAAATTTCCTCTCTCCTAAATATTCCACAGTCAACTGTAAGCTGTATAATAAGAACATCAAATTCTTTGGGAACGACAGCAACTCAGTCATGAAGTTGTAGGCCACGTAAACTGACGGAGCGGGGTCACCGGCTGCAGAGGCATATAGTGTGAAGAAGTCGTTAACTCTCTGCTGAGTTAATCGTTACAGATCTCCAAACTTCATGTGGCCTTCACATTAGCTGAAGAATAGTGCGCAGAGAGCTTCATAGAATGGGTTTCCATGGCCGAGCAGCTGCATCCAAGCCACACATCACCAAGCGCAGTGCAAAGCATTGGATGCAGTGGTGTAAATCACACCTCTATTGGACTCGAGAGCAGTGGAGACGCGTTCTTCGTAGTGACAAATCGTTCTTCAGTCCTCTCAGTATCCCACTTCTTCTTCGCTAACCGCTTTCTCTGTATATACTCCTGCGCTTCCTCATTCCACCACCAAGTCTCCTTTTCTACTTTCCTTCCAGATGACACACCAAGTACTCTTCTACCTGTCTCCCTGATAAAACTAGCTGTAGTTGTCCAATCATCTGGAAGCTCACCCTGACCACCCAGACCCTTTCTCAACTCCTCCCTGAAAACCATGCAACACTCCTCCCTTTTCAGCTTCCACCACTTTGTCCTCTGCTCAGCCTTTGTCCTCTTCATCTTCCTTGTCACAAGAGTCATCCTACAAACCACCATCCTATGCTGTCTGACTACACTCTCACCTACAACTACTTTGCAGTCGCTGATCTCTTTCAGGTTACCTCATCTATACAAGATGTAGTCCACCTGTGTGCTCCTACCTCTGCTCTTATAAGTTACCCTATGTTCCTGTTTTTTCTGGAAAAAGGTATTCACTACAGCCATTTCCATCATTTTGCAAAATGTACCACCATCTGTCCCTCTGCATTCCTATCCTGGATACCATATCTGCCTATCACTTCTTCACCCCTTCTATTGCCTTCACCAACATGTAAATTGAAGTCTGCACCAATTACGACTCTCTCATTTCTGGGAATACTCTGCATCACTTCATCCAACTCATTCCAGAACTTCTCCTTCTCTTCAGCTTCACATCCCACCTGCGGGGCATAGCCACTAACAACATTGAGCATCACACCTTCAATTTCCAATTTCAGACTCATAAGTCTATCTGACATTCTTTTAACGTCTAGAACGTTCCTAACAAACTCCTCCTTCAAGATAACGCCTACTCCATTTCTCTTCTTGTCAGTACCATAATAGAACAACTTAACGCCTGCTCCTAAGCTTCTAGCCTTACTACCTTTCCACCCGGTCTCCTGGACACAGAGTATATCCACCTTCCTTCTCTGCATCATGTCGACCAACTCTCTACCTTTTCCTGTCATAGTCCCAATATTCAGAGTCCCTACCCTCAGTCCCAGGCTTTTTCCTTTCCTCCTCTCTCTCTGTTTCCAAACACACACGCCTCCTCTTCTTCTTCTTCTTGTTCTTCGACCCACAGTAGCCCAATTTCCATTAGTACCCTGTAAGTCATCAGTACCAATAGCGGTCGTTGTTAACCCGGTCCGCGACTGATCCAGTATGGTATAGTTATGGTTGACTCGCATGTTTGGTTTTGGCAAAAGTTTTACGCCGGCCCTGCTGACGCAACCCTCTGCATTTATCCTGGCTTGGGACTGACACTGGGAGACACTGCTCCATGCCCCTCCAAAGCAGGCTTGGAGAGACACGGGCCAGTGCCGCCCTGAGGCTGCATTAATATAGTGAACTATGATAAGAACTAAAATTGGTGTTTGGTACAGGAATCTTTTTTTAGTAATATTTGGTGGATGAAAATTGTAGAGGATATGGAGACAAGATCAAATGTCAAAGTCATTTTGCACTTGAAGACATTTGGTGGTTGGAGACCATGACACCGTAATGGGAAGTTGCCTACTGGAAAAAGGCACTCATGGCACAGGGCAGAGATGCCACACTGCTGGAATGCTACTACACCAGCAATCCCACTGAGAAGGGGTACGTGAAGTGTAAGTGGGTAACGTGGATGCTTCAAAACTCCACATACAAGAAAAAGAAACAAAACAAAACGACTTGCAACTCAATTCTCTCATATTCCCAAGAACGAAAAACTGATACAATTTGATAAGTGATGATAAATAATGTTCCTCATTCACAGTACTAAGAGGCTACAACAAGGGAAACCCTGAAAGAAAGGTAATGAGGGGCTGTCATATTCATCCTTGAACACCAAGATTAGGTATCATGCTCTAAAAAGCAAAGTGACCCTTAACAGAAGGGCAACTGGCCTGAGACTTAAAATCAGCAGATCTTGAAACCTAGCTGAATGCTAGCCCGGATGCTAGGCTACAAGATAAACTTGAGGAAGAGGAGACAGTGGCTCAAGGTCATGGAACCAAGGAGAGAGGTTTACTTGCTAGCTTAACTGTAGGAAGATGAAGAAATCAGGAAAAACGTGCTAACCAGATACATCAAAATAATTATTGTAAAATTATTATTATTGGCAGTGTGACACCTGGCTCAGTCAGTCTCAGAGTTGACGTTCTTGTCCAGATGGTGTTAAATGCATAATTATAGTCAGTATGTGAGACTGTTGAGATGAGGTGTGTAAGCTTTCTGGAGACTTCATGGACACCGTTGTGGAAAAGATGGTCCTGAGCCGAAATGCATTGATATTCATATAACAGTCGATCTATGCTCCTTCCCTCATTAATGGACAAAGAGAGTGCAGCCACTGCTCTCCTGCACTGTAACATAATTATTTCAACAATTTGTCAGGGAAATACCTAGAATATTGCTTTTGGCTCTACCTAACCTCTTTCATAATTGCTTGCTTTGACAAAATTGCTTTGACAAGTGCTCAAGAAATCAGCAGAAAACACCTGTTGGCGAAAATGATGGTTGCTATCTAAAAACATTGATGCTTTGTGATATGTTGGACGATGCCAACAATATCACTTTTCTCACAAAACAACCATCTTCTACCATCCGCACACGGGCAAAAAACATAATATTGGAGGTGTGATCTCATACGCTGCTATGCATGTCATTTATATGCTGAAATGTCCCTGTGGGCTAACATATATAAGAAAAATTCATAGACAACTGACAACGTGCATCACTGAACACTGGTGCGCCGTAAGAAATCAGGTGATCTCCAGCCCTGTTGCGGTACATTTCAAGGAAGCAAAACATAATGTCTCAACCTTTAAATACCTAGGGATAGAGGCCATAAAGTGTCCACGAAGAGGAGGCGATCTAAACTCTAGTTTTTTAACCAAGAGTTATTCTGGATCAACATGCTTGGCACACTCGCCCCACAAGGATTGAATGAGTACTTTGATATAAAACCTTGTTTATAGGTATGTCTGCATGTTTGTCCATTGGTGTCTTGGGTCGGGTCTTTCCAACAAGAGGTGCAAAAAGAAAATAGGAGGGAATCAATCACATGATCATTCTCTTCTCTTTAAAAATGGTGCCAGACTAACATATTTGTTAACGCATATCTCCGGTAAGCATCCAGTAATGCAGCCTCCGGGTGGCACTGGCCGGTGGTCTCCCCGAGCCAACCTCAGGGGGGCAGTGTCTCCCTGAGCCGGTCCCAAGCCCAGATAAATGCAGAGGGCTGTGTCAGGAAGGGCATACGGCGTAAAACTTTTGCCAAAACCAAACATGCTAATGAACCATAATAACCAGATCATATCAGATCGGTCGAGGCCCGGGTTAACAACAACTGCTATTGGCACCGATGACCTACAAGGAACCAATGGAAACTGGGCTACTGTAGGTCAAAGAAGGAGAGAAGCAAGGTGTGTCGGAAGCAGAGAGAGAAGAGGAAGCAAAGAGTCTGGGACTGAGAGTAGTGACTTTGAATATTGGGACGATGACAGGAAAAGGTAGAGAATTGGTCGATATGATGCAGAGAAGGAAGGTGGATATACTGTATGTCCAGGAGGAAAGGTAGTAAGGCTAGAAACTTAGGAACAGGCTTTAAGTTACACTACCATGGTACTGGCAAGAAGAGAAATGGAATACATTTTGTGCCGTTAAATAAACTATATTTTAAAAGGGGAGTTTCCTGGTTTTGTGTACGCATATTGTGACAAGACTGTGTGAAAGGGTCAATGCTCAAACTTACAGCTTATTAATCTGAAATATAATTATTTTTAAATATTGACATTTGTAGATAAATACCAGCCTTAGGGCGGCAGTGGGCGGTGTCTCCCCGAGCCAGCCCTGGGGGGAGGTGCGGGCCAGTGTCTCCTTAGGCCGGTCCCAGCACCTGAAAAATGAAAGGGTTGCATCAGGAAGTGCATTCAGCGTAAAACTTTTTCCAAAACAAAACATGCAAGTCAAACACAATAACCAGATCATGCTGGATCGGTCGAGGCCCGGGTTAACAACGATTGCCTTCGGTACCTACAAAGGCCTACAGGGAACCAATGGAAACTGGGCTACTGTAGGTCAAAGAAGGAGAGGAGGAAGGCATGTTCAGAAGCAGAGAGAGGAGGAAAGGCAAGAATCTGGGACTGAGAGTAGGGACTTTGAATATTGAGACTATAACAGGAAAAGGTAGAGAGTTGGTTGACATAATGCAGGGAAGGAAGGTGGATATACTGTGTGTCCAGGAAACCAAGTGGAAAGGTAGTAAGGCTAGAAGGTTCTTTAAGTTGTAGGATCATGGTACTGACAAGAAGAGAAATGTAGTAGGAGTTATCTTGAAGGAGGAGTTTGTTAGGAATGTCCTAGAGGTTAAAAGAATGTCAGATAGACTTAAGAGTCTGAAATTTGAAATTGAAGGTGTGATGCTCAATGTGATTAGTGGCTATGCCCCGCAAGTGAAATGTAAGTTTGAAGAGAAGGAGAAGTTCTGGAATGAGCTAAATGAAGTGATGCAAAATATCCCCAGAGATGAGAGTGGTAATTTGAGCAGACTTCAATGGACAATTGTTGGTGAAGGCAATAGAGGGGATGAAGAAGTGATGGGCAGATCTCGTTCATGCTCTGTGATGATCACTAGTCTGAGGCTGAGCCTGATACTTGGTGGTGTCTCATCTTTTGTACAAGTTCATCAATGTTAGGGGTCAGACTCTGAGATGAGGAAATCCTCAGGATTGAGTGAAGGTGCTTATAATTAAGATGGCTCCTGTGCAATGTTGTGTTTAGCTTCATCAAAAAAAAAAATACAGTTGCTCACACAGGTATGTGCTGCAAAGCATAGAGAGTGTCTGAGGATCTTGGATTCGCAGGAAAGTTTCTTTGATTCCATACTTTCAGTGAGAAAAACAAATCTTTTCAACCAAATACTCGGATCTTTGTTTCTGTTTGAGTGTGTTTAGAGATAGACTTTGAGGTAGACAGATAGACAGAGAGCTAGACAGACAGAGAGCTAGATAGATAGGATGCTTTTTAATTAAATAAGTTTGGTTAGTGCATCAAATGTGTCCGTTGATAGGACACTTGAATAATAACTTGGGCTTTCAAGCATTAAACTATACAAGGCTAGTATAGCTCCCAACTACCAAAGTAAAGGATGCTGGGAAGACTTTCATGCAGGTCTCCCCACAACACATGTTGTAACTTGGATATGTATGTGGAAGTTTGAAACCTCCTAATCCTCGTAGAATTGTCTGGTGATCACAGAGTCTACATAAAATTAATAATATGAACATTTCAAATGTTGGGCAAGTGCACCAAATCCAAGATGTATATATCATATATTAATGGTGGGCCGTCAGGGCCTGCAAGGCCTTCTCTGCTGGCCGAAAATAATGTCTGAATCACAAATGTTAATTGTATTTTGTCCATGAATACTTATCAAATAATTCCAAATGGTCTGTTCACGTCCTTTCATAGCTTCCAGACATGCATTCTCATATTGAAGCATTTAACCAATCACATTTCAGCCATAATCTTTTGCCAGGGAGGGTCAAATTCAAAGGAATCTGCCTGGGAGGGGGGGGGCTGCATAGTCAGTTCTGCAAGCCCTTTACGCAAAAAATAAGTGTTGATGACGCTATTGCTTCAACCAATCAGATTTTGAGTTGGCAACATCAAAGCCTTCTTGCAGGCTACAGCAAAATCAGCAGATTCACACCCTCTGATTGCATAGTCAGAGACTGGACAAGTGCATTAGGGTGGAGAAGCGTACTAGGCAGCTGCAAACAGAAATCTAGTTGTGCCTGTTTTAATATCGGTATTGTCATCCCACAATGGCTGCAGGGGGAGAAGAAACGGATTCAGTTGCTTATATATTGTTAAAGCTGTTTTCTTTTTGACGAAAAGCAGGACATAGTAAAGAAAGGTCGAGCTACTCCTAAGCTAGCAAACCTGTCGCAACCAGGAAAAGGGTTTGTCCAACATTTTCAAGCGACAAACTACAACCAGTACCCCTTGCTCGCAGGCTCCGAGGTACACTGCAAATTTTATTGCTGGGAGTGCTTGGAGCTGAAGCGCACGGATAATCTGTAAGACAGAATGATTGAACTTTTTTTGAGGAAAGAAAGGATGGACTTTGTCAACAAATGATCAGAATTTTTGGCGAGTAAAATGCTGCTATTTTCCTAAATAATAGTGCAAGTTTATAAGGTTATTATTGGTGCTTTTTATGTTTCGCAGCTGTTTGCTATAAAGGCATTGCTATTATTGTGGCTACTGTCTGTTTTTGTGGCTCCCGCCATGGGACCGGACTTTGTTGTCCCAGTGTGTTCAGATTTCATTTAGGGAAAAACGTCATAATGGTGAGGAACTGATCGAGCAAGAATGGTTTATTCAAAGTCAGGAAATACACCTACGAGATATCCCGGGCCAGAATGAATGTCACTCCAAGAGGATCGTTCATCCTCTCTGCGCACCTGCTGTGACGCATCCGGCGAATGTGCAGGTGAGGAGGTTCAGGCCCTGAGCTGAGGAGGCATGGTCATTTTATACTGTCACCTCAACGGTCGCGTTTACTTCCCAATAAGAACTTGTTTTATACACCCTTGGAATTAGGGCACTTGGGGTGCCGGGCCACGCCCCCGGAGAAAGCTGTGTGGTGCGTGATCGATTATGCGCGAGGCGGCATCAGTGGAAGAGCACAGAGTTGGGCATCCCTTTGTCGTAACGTGATGCGCTCCCGCTGGCGAATTTTAACACTACACAAGTTATCTACCTCAGTGCACCTCTCTTTATACTGCATCTCTGCATGAGATGCTTTTTTATAGCCATAAACTAATTCTTGGGGGGTGGATTGATTCAGAGCACTACTGAAGGCCTAGATGTAAAATGCACGGCCCGCCACTGTTATATATTCCACCTCCTGCATTTGTGACAGATTTATTTACTCTAAAGTTTACAATTATTGATTCTGTGTAGTAAGGTGGTGCACTGATTAAGGCTTCCACAATACATTGCTCTATGGCTCTATTACAACAGGGGGGCCGGTTCTGTGTAGAGTTTGCATATTCTCCCAATCTTTGTGCGAGTTTCCTCCTGCTTCTTCAAACAGTCAAAAAATTTGCAGGGCTTAATTGGAGACCCTGAAACTGCCCAAATGTATGACTGAGGGAGTGAATTGTTGTTTGTCTCTGTATCATCAACTCTAATAGGTCTCCTGCACCCCTGCTACCATGAACAGGATGAGTGGTAGATAATGAATGAGTGACTGATGTCAAGCACAACCGTCAGAAGATCTTATGGTCCTATGCTGAGTTTTCATGTTTTCTCCATGCACTGCCTTGGGACTCAAGCTTCATCCCACAGAACAGATGTCTGCAGGTGCTAATGTGTGGCTTTTTATCAACTGGTGAGGCTGAATATACCCCAGCCCTCCCCCCTGTCAGGAGGGCACAAGTTCACCCGATAACTGTCTTTGGCAACTTAACACAGGTGCTAGGTGTGATTGTCTAGGAACTAGATGTTGGAGAGTAATTCTAATTTATGCTGGTCTAAGTTAAAGCCTGTAAAGAGGAGACTGAGGTTATCATAAGAAATAACACAGACAAACGACTATTCTTTTGTGCTCTGCAGAGGGGGAGACTCAGCGCGCTCTTTGGAGGCAAGATCCAGAGAATCCCATCGAGTTCCTCCTTGCTCGGCTTTTTATTGTGTGAAAGTGTTTATTTACATAACAACATTCATTGGATAGTATAGTTCATGCATATGTTAAGTTGTTCAGGATGATATACAAGGGTGGCAGGTTTCTGTCCAGAAGTGTTTATCCTCGTTAGATTTACGTTTACGGGGGGTGGGTTCTTATCTAAAGATATTTACGACCATTGGCAGTTTAAGGACAAAAGTCATTTGTGCTCTAGCATGTCTGGCTAACTTCATGTGAGTAGTCGAAATAACATAGTTATAGAAATAGAGAGAAAACTCTAACACTAGATATACCGGTTTTGATTCCAGGCAGCCTAGGTTAACCTCTCCACTTATCTATTACTGTTATGTTTTTTACTTGAAACTCTGGCACAACAATTTCCCTCGGGATTAATAAAGTTGTTCTCATCATCATCTCATCTTAACGTCAGAGAACAAGTTCCCCTGAAGGTATGAATAAAGCATTCAAAATCTTTGTGTACAAGATGAGTAGGGAAAGCAAGCAAACAAAACATATGAGATCAGCTGACATGTCACTCAGCTGTCTGTTTTTTTTTCTGACTTTTAGGAAAAATCCTCTCATGTAAAATACTTAATGTTGACAAAACTACCCAACAGTAGTTGAAATTACCTTAAACCATTAACATTTATTATAGGGAATCTAAGAGAAAGTTGCATGTTTTACTGGAAATATTTTCAAGGTATTAACATTTTAAAATGGTCAGTCTTTTGTTTGCTTATTTTATTCATCTGTTGTCTTTCCTTTTCTTTGAAAGCTTTAAAAATAAAATGTCTATACATATAAAAGTGTGAGACAAGATACAGAAGAAGACATAGAATGAGTATAAAAAATACTTTCTAGGTACAGGATCAGGTCTCTGCCTTCGTAGATGTGATTCTGTCGGCTTAAATCATTCCATCATCTCCATCTCTCACTGGAACGGTTCAGAGCTGAGTGTGAAGTGGCTGGGATGAGGATCAGCACCTCTATATCCGAGAGCATGGTGCTCATCTGGAAACACACGGAGTACCCACTCCTGGTCAGGACTTTCTAGTCAGACTGACAAAAGTAATGTAATGTTTTATATGCCACTGCCTGCAGCAAGAAACAATCATACCTTCCCCCTCCAAAAAGTGAAGAATGTATTTAATGCTATTTGCATTCTAGCAGGAGATTCATTTAAGTTAAAGGGTTGGAAGCTAACTGGTCTTAAATTTGGCCTTATGGAACTTAAAGCACAATATAAAACAATGCAATAGGTCATGTAGGTCATAAAACAATTGAGATCAACTACAGTAGTGGTAAAGATGATATATCAAGAAGTTAATAAATACATAAACTAAACCTTCTTGGAGACATCCAAAAAAAGAAGACCAAAACACACATCCAAGCTTTGAGTTATCGTAACTTCACTTACATGATGTCCAAAAATATAGATCCTGCATTTAAGTAAATTATTCTTGATTTGAGTCACATATGAAGATCCATATTAAAAAAGTTGTATTGAACACGTCGAACTACAGTAAAACATTTTGTAAATTGTGCTGAACTGAGATTTTCGACTAAAATCATCCACAATACATTTTATTGCCATGAGTTTACTGAGACACAGGAAGGATTCTTCCCCTACACCCCATGTCAAAAGCACCTGCTATTGCTACGTCAAGATTAATGAATACAATACCCGCAGAATCTGCGAGTGTGGGGGTGCAAGCGGACTCATCTGTTGAAATTACAGTATTAGTACCTGAACCAAAAATGACAGCGCAGTACAGGAAACTATGTCATTTTGTACAGCTACTGCTATATATGGCTATAAACTGCACAACTGCATCTGCAATAAAATAACACCACACTTGGGACCGAGGATGCACCGGGGAAAGAAAGGGCGTGTGAGAGAAGAGCCACAGAGGCCTTGTATTGACTACTTTAAGAAAGGTGTCGAGTCAATCATATCAAGCACAGCAACAGCACGCTAACCACAGCTTCCAGTGAATCAGCACCTCTGTCGCACTGGAGGTAACCTCAAGCATAGACAAGGCTACAGTTGTGAGTCCCATCCCACCCAACCAGCGAGACCGGCAGTGGAGAGGAAAATGGCAAGCTAAAATGCATGTCAGAAAAGAAGCTGAGATCATGGGAGATGTTATCAACCAGTGTGGAAAGGAATGGTTCTGAGTTTGAGAAGAAAGGCAGGACACAAGTTCCAGTGGTGCCCACATCCAGGAGGCAACATGACATTAAGTGTCTAGTCCAAGACAGACCACACAGGAAGCAATGGAAAAAGTGGTAGACAAGCTAGGTATCAGTTTCCAATTGGCATCCCTTCAGGCAGAAACCTTAAGGAAACGCAGAAGAAAAAAAGCGTACTAGAACACAGTTCTATAAGGGTCCTTAATATCTGTTCTCAAGGGAGAAAAGAGTTCTGAAAGCAACCAAGAACAAGCTTGACGATCACTTCAGGCCTTCGGAGCCAAAATGGCATGAACACCCTGCTGTCCCACCAATTCTGCCCCCAGAATAAGAATTTGACCTTGGTCCCCCAACCTCGAAATAGCAATCCACAGGGTAAGCTTCTGATGAAGTTACTTATAAAAGGTGTATAAAACCCTCATGTGATGTCCTGAGGTTTCTCTGGAAGTTCATGATAACAGTAAGGCAAAAGGAGAACATACCCAAAGTGTTGCACAGAGCAGCAGGTGTCTTTCTCCTGAAAGAATCAGCCAGTTTTGACCACTCTACATAATGTAGAGAGTAAAATCTTTTTGGTGATTGCTCTGAGGATTTCTGGATACCTGCTGAGGCAGTACATAGATACAGCTGTACAAAAAGCGGGCATATCAGGCTTCTCTGAATGCCTATAACACTAGCAAGGTCTGGCACCAGATTCAAATGGCAAAGCTCTCCATGTGGTCTTTCCAGACCTGACCAATGCATTTGGATCAATGCTCCATGAGCTCCTTTGGGCCACATTCAAATTCTTCACTATCCCAGATAACATTACAGCCCTGGTCAAGTCTTATTTCCAAGACCTGCAGTTTTGCTTCAGAGTTTACCTCCTTTTGGCAATCCTTGGAGGTTGGCATCAGGGTAGGCTGCACGATCTTTCCCCTGGCTTTCACATCAGCAATGAAGGTCATCATCTGAGCCTCTAAAAGAGACTCAGTCCCGACTCCCACCTCCCTCCCCTCAGAGCCTACATGGATATCACTATCCTGACAACCGCTGCTCCATGTACCAGACGACTGCTCAAGAAAACTATAGATTAGTTGATAAAATCATCCAACTGAGACAGCATTTCCATTGTCAAGGGAGTGTTGTCTGATCTCAAAATTCGACATCAGGCATGAGCAAATCCCTTCAGTATCCTAGCAGCCAGTCAAGAGCCTTGGCAGATGGTTTGATGCAAGCCTGAGAGACAAGGGCCAGGTAGCACAACTGCAGAAGTACAGCAGCAGCAGTGGAGTGCCAGCAATCAACAACACTGCGCTACCTGGGAAGCTTGAGATCTGGTTCTTGCAGTTTGTCCTCTTGCCCCGGGTGCTGTGATCCATCACACTCTAGGTGCCAATCTCAGAAAGATTGGCGATGGAAATTACAGGCCACAAAGGGATGGCTCGGAGTCCCACACTACCTTATGTCCACAACACTCTATGGAGACTGCCAAGGTGGTGTCACTTAGGAAGCAGGAACAGTGGACAAGCATGGAGAAAATAAAATTGAGCTGGAAAGACCTGTGGAGCATGGAATTCAAGCAGGTCACTTTCATATCAGGGTGATGTAAAATGTTCTTCCATCATCTTTGAATCTTCAGCAGTGGTGAGGGAAGATACTGGGAGCGCACTCTGCTCCAAGCCAGCGTCCCTCAGGCACATTCTCATTGGGTGTAGGGTGAGTCTTTCACCAGGGACGCTATACCTGGCAGCATAACGTTCCTGCAGATTCCTCCGTCACATCAGGAAGATTCCCAGATTCCTCACGGATGAGATACGGATGCAGATACTCATCCAGGCTCTAGTCATCCCTTGCCTGGGCTACTGCAACTCCTTCGTTGCCGGTGCCCCAGCGGTGACCATCAGGCCTCTGGAGCTTATTCAGAAAGCGGCAGCCCGCCTGGTGTTCAACCATCCCAAATTCTCCCACACAACTCCCCTTCTTATGTCCCTTCCCTGGCTCCCAATAGCCGGCCACATCAAGTTCAAGACCCTGGTGCTCGCCTACTGGGCAGTGAATGGGACAGCCCCATCATATTTTCAGGATATGGTCAAGCCACATGTCCCTAACCGTCCCCTCCGATCTGCCACCTCTCAGCAACTGTCCACCCCATCACTCAGAGCCCCTGGCTGCCAATCGAACCGGTCTCGGCTCTTTTCGGTCTTGGCTCCTCAGCGGTGGAATGAACTCCCGGAAAAGGTCAGAACAGGGTCGCTGCCCATCTTCCGCCGTGAGCTGAAAATGTACCTCATCACCAAGCACTACCCGACTAATCACACTCCCCCCCCCCCCCCCCCCCCCAAAAAAAAAAAAAAAAGAAAGAAATGAATATATGTATTTATATGGTGTTGAGATGGCAATTTGGTAGAGTGGTGACTTCTGAATAACGACTACTGGTACTTTGGATCTTCGGATATTGAATTGCAATTTTTGTAAGTCACTTTAGATAAAAGCGTCTGCTAAATGACTGTAATGTAATGTGACAAACTGGCAAAATAATGCATGTAGAGCTGGTACTTATGAGGGAGAGTTGAATGCCACTGATGAATTGCATCCAGGTGAGGTGAATAAGCTGACAAGGTGGGTGAGCCTGGCTGACAGGGGGGGCAGAAATGGGACTAACGAAAAAACACTAAGTGAAGACATTGTAAAGCCCAATTTTTAGTTTGACACTTTGAATCTATGTACTATCATTCAAATATGTCTTGAATGCAATACTTTTGATTGGGGTATTTTCACAGCATGATACCGTATTACTCAAGCAACACATTTAATATGTTACGTTAATATGTTAGGCTGGAGTACTCTGGCAACCAGCTGCCATTGAAAGGAAAAGTACCAGCTATAAATTAGTCACTCTGATTGTCATTTAGTATTTTGAGCTCCACTTGACTTGGTGTCAATGACAGGATTGACCCAGCAAGTCAAATGACTTGTTGATTACAAAAGCGTGCAATAGTAATATGATTTACATTTTATGTAATCATAGTTGATATGCTCTAGATATTCCCAAAGCATTCTGGAACCTTTTCCTTCCATTTTCTTTTGCAGCAAATTGTCTGCTTCAGGGACACTACTAACAAGATGAAATCATGATGTGACCTTAGCTCAATGTTAGCAGATTAATCACAGACTCAAGGGAATCACAGTGACCCTCATTTTCTTGGTGGCATAAGAAATAGTACAGCTGATGTCCAGGTTAGTTTACTATTATGTGATTCAATTTCATTGCATACATGATTGCCATGCAGACAGTGGTTTGGCAGAAGGAACTGTTTTCCAAATTGTCATGTAGGATGCATGACAATTGCATCCTAGTCAGCAGCATTTGTCAGATTCAGATTGAATCAGTTGTGCTCACATGGGCAATGCGGGGCATTTCAAAATTGCTGCAGAGGCAGTTTATACAGCCACTGTCTCATATTTTACCCATAAGCCATAAAGGTTATGTGACTCTTCAAATTAATGGCAAATCTCTTAGAAAATATGGCATCTATTGGAGAGCCAGTGCCTTCGTAAGGGTAAATGTGTTCCATTTAGTCTGCCCTGGATATTTCAAGCAATTTGATATATAGCAAAACAAACACATGCGCAAAAGATTCCAAATGAGGGAAACTCCTGCTGCTATTGTTTCAGCTACTATGTCTGCAGCTGCACTGCATGCTCTCTCATTCCACCCCAAAGTCTCTGCATAATTTTGAGGTTTTCTACATCCTGATCGCTAACTCAATTATTTTTCTCACCATGATAGATCTAGTGATTATTTAAATTCAGATTTTTCTGTATTTCGTAGAACTATTGGATATGGCTCCTAGCAAATTATCGGTTTGCTGATGGGGAAATTACTGTGTTTCTTTTTTTTTTTTCTTTGGAAGAGTGGAAAAAAATGGAACCTGCCACTGAAAATTGTTATTGTCCCATTAACCCTTTTCACTGTTCCCTCAGCCCAGAGCTGACTTTCATCCTAAACCACACCATAAAACATCTACAGAAGAAACCATGCAATTACAGAAGCCATCTGGAACAATGACATAGGATAATAGATATGATTAATGCTAAACACAAACATATGGCAAAGTGTTAGATTGCTGTTTGACAAGATGATAATGGAAAACTATACGTACATTTATCAATGGCAACAGTCTGGCTCCACTGATGAGGAATAGTGGCCTTGACAGAGTGATGCCCTTTAGATGAAGTTGAAGCTGACATCACGCCACATTTCTTTCATTTGAGTCAGGCTCATGTTTTCACGATGCAACTCTCCCTGGCGACTGCTCTACTGTGTACCCAACCTCTCACCTGATGTCGGTTTGCATAGGCATCAGCGGTATCCTAAATGCTGGACATGTGGGATAAGGAGTAGATAATGAATAAATGCATCAGGCTTGACTGATGAACATAATAGCACCAACAGGGAGACAAAAGCAGGATGAAGGTGAACTTTTGTAGTTTTTAGATAAACTCATAGTGCAGTGGAATGCAGTGCTGGTGTATGGCTCTATGTCATGTGTGCTTGTGTGTGTGTGTGTGTGTGTGTGTGTGTGTGTGTGTGTGTGTGTGTGTGTGTGAGAGAGCGAGAGAGAGAGAGAGTGTTTGGGGAGTGGTCATTACCATGTAGTTGCCATTGGTGGTAAGGTATGAGAAATGTCAACAGAGCCAGTGCATGGCATGGTATTGTAACATCTCAATGATGATGTCTGCAACGAGGCTTTCACTCCAAATGTCGAAGCTTTATTCCAAACAATTTCTCTTGATATAACCATACTAGAATCCACAACAGATTCTCAAATCATCCTGCTCCAACCCCTGTCAATCACCCCCCCGGCATTCTCTCCACCAATCACCAGACTGTATTCTATTTGACAAGCCTGCAGTTCAGTGATCAGCAAAGGGCTGTGGAGTGAGCTTTGATTTTGGGATGGCTACAATATATGTATACATATGTATACATTTTTTTCTGTAAGTGCTTAAAGCAGCAAATGTATATATGTATATACATATATGCAGATAGATAGATAGATAGAAAATACAGTATGTATGAATACATCTATATACACACACATATACATACATATATATGTATATAAATGCACACATATATGTTCTTTCTCTTTCAGCTGCTCCCTTCACGGGCCCCCACAGCTAATCAACTTCCTCTACCTAACCCTATACTCTGTATCCTCCTCTCCCACACCTCAGCATCCTTCTGCCAATATTTTCCGCATCCATCCTCTGTAATTGTCCAAAACATTTCAGTCAGGCCTCTCTGACCTTTTTTCCAATACATGCAACGTGCGTTGTCCCTCTGACCCCAACATCTTCACCTCTGATATCTACAGCACTGCACCCTTTCTTTTTTTTTCGCAATGTCATCTACAAACATCATATTCCATGGAGAGTCCATGGAGGGTTCCATGGAGTGTAATTTAATTTGTCAGTCTGGCCATCCCCACTGCAAACAATGTGCTCAGAACCTATCCCTGATGTAGTATCTCCTCCTACTCACCAATGACTCCCAGGTCACATACAAACATGCATACATGCACGAGTCTGACATACTTCCCTGCCACTCCAGACTTTCACATACCACACCAGTTCCTCTCTTGGCACCCTGTTGTGCTTTATCTAGATCTACAAAGACACAATGCAGGTGACTGATGACCTTCTCTGCACTTTGCTATCAGCATCCTTAAAGCAAATATTGCACCTGAAGAATACTTTCTAAGCATGAAACTGCACTGCTGTTCTCAAATGCTGACTTCTGCTCTCTGGCAAGTTTCCAGTACTCTTCCCCATACTTTCATTGTATGGCTCATCAACTTAATTCCTCTATAGTTACCGCAATTTTGCACATCACTTATTCTTTAAAATGGGCAACATCACACTCCTTCTCCATCCATCGAGCATCTTCTCACTCTTTAATGTTGAATTAAAAAAAAAAAAAAACAACAACAGAAACTCTACTACTCCGACACTTATTCTTTAAAATAGGCACCATCACACTTCGGCTCCATTCTTCAGGCATCTTCTCACTCTAAGATCCTGTTGAATAGTTGAATCTAGACAGAAACTTTACCACTGCCTCTCCTAGACACTTCTACACCTCCACGGGTATATCATCAGGATCAACTGCCTTTCCACTCTTCATCCTCTTCAATCCCTTCCTCACTTTACTTTTATAAATTTGTGCCACTTTGTGGTCTACAATAGTCACCTCTTCTACTCTTTCCATTCTTTCATTTTCCACATTCATCAGCTCTTCAAAGTACTCCTTCCATCTTCCCATCACTCTTCAAGCATCTGTGAACACATTTCCCTCTCTATCCTTAATCACCCAGAGCAGCTGCACATCCTTTACATCATTATCTCTCTGTTTCGTCAACCTGTATAGATCATTTTCTCCCTCCTTACTGTTCAACCGAGCATACAAGTCATCGTACGCCCTTTGTTTTGCCTTTGCTACCTCTATCTTCACCTTTCCCCGCATCTTCCTGAACTCCTGTCTGTGCTCTTCAGTCCTCTCAGTATCCTACTTCTTCTTTGCCAACCGCTTTCTCTGTATATACTCCTGCACTTTCTCATTCCACCACCAAATCTCCTTATCTATTTTCCCTCCAGATGACACACCAAGTACTCTCCTGACTGTTTCCCTTATAACACTAGCTGTAGTTGTCCAATCATCTGGAAGCTCTCGTTGACCACCCAGAGCCTTTCTCAACTCCTCCCTGAAAACCATACAACTCCTACTGTTTCAGCTTCCACCACTTTGTCCTCTGCTCTGCCTTTGTCCTCTTGATCTTCCTTGTCACCAGAAACATCCTACAAACCACCATCCTATGCTGTCTGGCTACACTCTCACCTACAACTACTTTGGAGTCACTGATCTCTTTCAGGTTACCTCGTCTATACAAGATGTAGTCTACCTGCCTGCTCCTACCTCCGCTCTTATAAGTTATCCTATGTTCCTGTCTTTTCTGGAAAAAAGTGTTCTCTACAGCCATTCCAATCCTTTTTGCAAAATCTACCACCATTCCTCTGTGTTCCTATCCTGCGTACCAAATCTGCCCATCACTTCTTCATCCCCTCTATTGCCTTCACCAACACATACATTGAAATCTGCACCAATTACTACTCCCTTATCTCTGGGGATATTCTGCATCACTTCATCTGATTCATTCCAGGTCTTCTCCTTCTCCTCAAATTTGTATCCCACCTGTGGGGCATAGCCTCTAACAACACTGAGCATCAAACCTTCAGTTTCAAGTTTCAGACTCATAAGTCTATCTGTCATTGTTTTCACCTCCAAAACGTTCCTGACAAACTCCTCCTTCAACTTAACTCCTTCTCCACTTCTCTTCTTGTCAGTAGCATGATGGTACAACTTAAAACCTGCTCCTAAGCTTCTAATCTTAATACCTTTCCACCTGGCCTTTTGGACACACAGTATATCCATCTTCCTTCTCTGCATCATGTCATCAACTCGCTATCTTTTCCTGTCATTGTCACAATATTCAAAGTCCCTACTCTCAGTTCCAGGCTCTTGCCTTTCCTCTTCTCTCCCTGCTTCTGAACACACCCTCCTCCTCTCCTTCTTTGACCTACAGTAGCTCAATTTCCATTGGTTTCCTGTAGGTCATCGGCAACATTGGGAATCGTTGTTAACCCGGGCCTCTACCGATCCCCTTTTATCTTGTTATTATGGTTTATTCACATGTTTGGTTTTGGCAAAAGTTTTACACTGGATGCCCTTACTGACACTGCCCTTTGCATTTATCTGGGCTCGGGACTGGCTCAGGAAGTGACAGTGGCCCATGTGCCTGTGAGGGTGGCTCGGGTAAACCCCGGCCAGTCCCTTCCCGAGGCTGCATTCAACTGGTCTCTCAATGTAATTGATCAAATTTTCTCAATAAGAGGACAGGGTACAGGGCAGTGGTGAGGCCTCATTACTTACATTACATTACACCTCGATTACTTCCGGTGCTGTCTTGGGCAGCTGCCTGCCAGAGTTTCTCCTCACCTTAGTGTTTCTTTTTCCTAATCTCTCTACTTCTATTTTTCTATTTACTTCTTCTTGCTTTAGTAACAATTTAGTTTATTGAATTTACCAAAACAAGAGATGTTGCTCCATTCGCTATTTCTTGTTTTCGCGGTGCTTGGAGCACTTTTTCGAGCCATATCCCAGTCCTGGCGGAGCAGCGCAATGGCTCCATCGTTTACACCTCGGATCAGCTGATGCAGCTGAGATGCAGCGGCGGGATGGGGGAGAGGCACGAAATCCCTAAGGAGCTACGGAGGAAATACCAGGGCTGCAGAGCGGGGGAGGAGACGGGAGCTGAGGAAAAGGAGATACAGACCGTATCTCCCCTCCATTGTGATGAGAAACATGAGATCGCTGGGCAACAAGTTGGAGGAGTTAACAGCACTCACACGGAGCGACAGTGTGTTTTGTGAGGCCTCGGTGTTGTGCTTCACAGAGACTTGGCTAAACAGCAACATACCGGACTCAGTGGTGAGTTTACCCGGCTTTCAGTTGGTGCGAGGGGACCGGAGTTGTGCAGGCAGCGGCAAGAAGAAAGGAGGAGGTGTCGCTGTGTTTGTAAACAACAAGTGGTGCAACTCTGGACACATCACGGTGAAGGGGCGTGTGTGCAGCCCGGACTTCGAACTGTTGGCAGTGAGTCTCTGGCCGTACTATCTGCCCAGAGAGTTTTCCCACGCCATCATCAGAACAGTTTATATCCCACCGTCTGCCGTTGCACCGCGGGCTAATGACGTCATCAGCTCAATGGTCGCAAGACTCCAGACTCAGAACCTCAGTGCCTTCGTAGCCATCTCTGGGGATTTTAACCACGCCACATTGTCATCTTCTCTGCCCACTTTCAAACTGTTTGTGGACTGCAAGACTAGAGACAATAAAACCCTGGACCTGCTGTATGCAAATGCCAAGGACACATATAGCTGCACAGCTCTCCCTGCTCTGGGCAGGGCAGACCACAACCTGTTCCATTTAAAGCCTCACTATGTTCCTGAAGTCCAGTGTCAACCTGTGATCACCAGAACTGTCCGAAGGGGGTCTCAGGAGGCAGAGCTGACTCTTCAGGGATGCTTTGAGATGACTGACTGGGATGTGCTCTGCGAAGATCAGGGAGAGGACATTGAAAAACTCTCTGCCTGCATTACGGACTATGTGAACTTCTGCACGGACAACATCATCCCCACCAAGACGGTGCGTTGTTTCACAAATAACAAACCCTGAGTGACCAAGGACATTAAGGACACGCTGAACGGGAAGAAGGCGGCATTCAGGAGCGGAGATAAAGAGGATCTGAAGAAGGTGCAGACTGAGCTGAGGGAGAAGATCGCAGAGGGCAAGGACAGTTATAGGAGAAAGCTGGAGAGCAAACTCCAGCAGAACAACATGAGGGAGGTGTGGAGTGGGTTGAAAACCATCACTGGCCATGGAAAAGAAGGAAGCCAGATGATGGTAGGAGACCTGCATGAGCCCAACGAATTAAACCTGTTTTTCAACAAATTTGATGAAGAAGCCTCTGCCCACCCTCCCTCCAGCTCCGCTCAGGACTTTCCTCCCCCTGTGCCCTCACCCCTCGCCTCTAAGACTTTTACCCCTCCCCCACACACCTCTTCTGCTTCCTTGGACGATGTCTCGTTAACACCTCAGCCCTCCTGCCCCCCACTGGGACTCTCTCCACCCCCTCCTGTCACCTTCACTGCCGAGGAGGTGAGAAGAGAGTTCACTCGCCTTCATCCCAGGAAAGCCCCTGGCCCTGACGGCCTTCACCCCAGAGTGCTGAAAGGATGTGCCTCTCAGCTGTGTGGGGTCTTCACATACCTCTTTAACCTGAGCCTGATCCAGATGGTTGTCCCTGACCGGTGGAAAACCTCATGTCTGGTCCCAGTGCCCAAGAAAAAGCATCCCAGCACACACAGCAACTACAGACCAGTGGCCCTGACATCACACGTCATGAAGTCGTTGGAGAGGCTCGTCCTGAGGCAACTTCGTACTGTTGTCGGACCTTCGCTGGACCCCCTGCAGTTTACATACCAGCCTCGGATTGGAGTGGAAGACGCCATCATCTTCCTGCTGCACAGAGTCTACAGCCACCTTGAGGAGGCAGGAAGAATCGTGAGAGTCATGTTCTTTGACTTCTCCAGTGTTTTTAACACCATGAGACCTGCCCTGCTGAACAGGAAGCTTCAACTACCTCACAGGTCGGCCGTAGTACGTGAGGCTGGGGAACATCACATCGGACACCATAGTGAGCAGCACGGGGGCACCACAGGGGATTGTCCTGTCTCCCTTCCTGTTTACACTCTACACCTCAGACTTCAGGTTCTCCTCGCAGACCTGCCACCTGCAGAAATTCTCAGATGACTCTGCCATCGTGGGCTGCATCAACGGAGGCCAGGAGGGGGAGTACAGGATCGTGGTGGACAGGTTTGTGGAGTGATGTGGACTGAACCACCTGCAGCTCAATGTGTCCAAGACAAAGGAGCGAGTGGTGGATTTCAGGAAACAAAGGACCCACCTGAATCTGGTCACCATCAGGGGTACAGAAGTGGACATTGTGGACACCTACAAATACCTGGGTGTCCACTTGGACAATAAACTGTACTGGACCTTTAACACCAATGCCAGGGTCAGACCCGTCTGTTCTTCCTCAGGAGGCTCAGATCTTTCAACGTCTGCAGGACCATGCTGCAGATGTTTTACCACTCGGTGGTGTCCAGAGCCATCTTCTACGCTGTTGTGTGCTGGGGCAGCAGGCTCAAGACAGCTGACACCAACAGATTCAACAAGCTCATCAGGAGAGCTGGATCTGTCCTGGGAGTGGAGCCGGAGTCTGTTGTGCAGGTGTCAGAGAGAAGGATGCTGATGAAGCTCCTCAGCATCATGGCAAACGTCCATCACCCCCTGCATGCCACACTGACATCCTGTCAGAGCTCCTTCAGTCGTAGATTGATACCACCAAGGAGCTCCACTGAACGCCACAGGAGGTCTTTCCTACCTGAGGCTATCAGACTTTTTAATTCCTCTTCCCTCAGCCGCAGGGAATCTTCAAATCTTTGTACTTAAGACCTTAAAACACTTGATAGCCTTAACCTTGACACTTTATATTCTATTGTATTTCTTATTCTCCCTCCTTCCTACTATTATCTATTATTGTTATGTTTTTGCTTGACAGTCTGGCACAACAATTTCCTTTGCGATAATTAAAGTTGCTCTCATCTCATCTCATCTCATCTCATCTCATCTCATCTCATCTCATCTCATCTCATCTCATCTCATCTCATCTTATCTCATGATGGACTCCTGGGACAAGAGGAGGATCGTTTGCCTGTAGATCCTTTCCGTGGAGTACGCTGAAGGCATCTATATAATTGGATCTATGATAACAGGAATGCTACTGTTGATTTAAGGCAAAATGTGGAAGATTCTGGGAGTACTTCAGAAGCTCCCAGTTATGGTTGAAGGAATGAGCAGGACTGACAACACTCAAAGAACTCAGCAGTCTCATAGACACAATGTTCATTTGTCAAGGATGGATGCCAACTTGGAGAAGTCTACAGCTCGGCTCAACGGAAAAAAAACACCTTATTTGGTCAACTGGATCCACCGGGAGAACCAGAAAGACTTAAGGCAAAATTATAGTTTCAGCCTGAACCCAAAACAGTTGCTTTCTTTACTGGCCCCCCAATGCTAACCTCGGAAGGCTGGTAGCTCTACACTCTCCTGGAGGTTATGCAGACAAGATACCAACCCCCTTACCCTCTCCACCTAGGACTCTCTGCTGTCTTGCTTCGCATGTATGAGGTCCTGGGTTCAATCCCTGGCATCTCCACTGTATGTCGCTTTGGATAAAAGCGTCTGCCAAATGACTCTATTTGTATCAGAACTCTCAAAGGTCATCTCCATGTCAATGGTCGTGTCTTCATTATCAGACATTTGGGAGTGACTAAATGGACACTGAAGTCCGTCGGCTCACACATAGACGCACATGAAGACACATAGACACAGATGAAGACACACCCCCTCAATTCAATGGCTTCTCGGCTCCCAGCCCCTCGCCTTCCCCTTGTTGCATAGGAGCATACGGAGCCCAGTGTGACTGCGTCTGTAGGGCAGCCTGCATGGCTCCAGTGTCTGCATTGTGACACCATCCCCACCCCCACACCCTCCACCCTTTCACACAGGCAAGCCTCGAGTACTGTCGCAATGTCTAATTTGTAATGTCTTATTACATCTCCTACAGGAGCCTTCTTAAATTGACAGCGGCTTTTTTCCATCTCCTTCTCCCTTGTTCCCCCTTTCCTCATTTTTCTTTTTAAGATGGAAGACGGCAGTCCTTTCGCAGCAGCTCACCTGCTACTGGAACACAAAAATTCCCTTTTTAGATCAATAAAGTATGTATTCATTCATTCATTCATTCATTCATTCATTCATTCATTCAGAGAAGATACCAAGTACTCTCCTATCTGTCTTCCTGATTGCATGCGCTGTCGTTGTTCAGTCATCTGGAAGCTACCTGGACCACCCAGAGCCTTTGTCAACTCCTCCCTGAAAACAATTTAAGACTCCTCCCTTTTCAGCTTACACTACTTCATCCTCTGTCCTTTCTGTTGTCCTTGTTGTCCTTAATCCTACAAACCACCGTCATATGCTGCTTGGCTATACTCTCACCACCACTACTTTGCAGTCACTGATCTCCTTCAGATGACATCATATACAAGATATACTCGCGTTCTCCTACCTTCACTCTTGCAAGTTATCTTATGGTTCTGCCTTTTCTGGACAAAAGTATCCACGACAGCCATTTTTATCATTTTTGCAAAGACTATGATTTGGTTCACAGCCCTGCACATCCCCTCAACCCAAGTGTACAAACCACCTGGTTGCAGATCCCATGATTTGGATTTATTTTTCCTTTGTGGACCTAAAGACTGTTCTGCTGGCACAGTGTTACATGCAACAGTGTTCTCTTTGCAACATCGCAGAAATCTTCTGCACCTCAAAAATGAGCCTAAGTGTCCACTGCTCATATTCCAGGAGAGATATGGAGGAGAACCTGTTAGGGGAGGCAAGCTGGGGCAAAAGTGAGAGAGTAGACCGACAGAGACAGGAGATTTAAGCTTTCCTTTCCCTCAGACATCATGGGGAATGTGAGGTCACTTGCCAATCGAACAGACAAACTGACACCCCATTCAATAACCAGCATATCTACACTCACCGACCACTTTATAAAGTACACCTGCCCAACTGCTCGTTAACACTTAATTTCTAATCAGCCAATCACATGGCGGCAATTCAGTGCATTTAGGCATGTAGACATGGTCAAGACAATCTCCTGCAGTTCAAACCAAGCATCAGTATGGGGAAGAAAGGTGATTTGAGTGACGTTGAACGTGGCACGGTTGTTGGTGCCAGAAGGGCTGGTCTGAGTATTTCAGAAACTGCTGATCTACTGGGATTTTCACGCACAACCATCTCTAGGGTTCCGAAAAAGATCCGAAAAAGAAAAAATATCCAGTGAGCGGCAGTTCTGTGGGCGGAAATGCCTTGTTGATGCCAGAGGTCAGAGGTGAATGGCCAGACTGGTTCAAGCTGATAGAAAGGCAACAGTGACTCAAATAACCACCCGTTACAACCAAGGTAGGCAGAACAGCATCTCTGAATGCACAGTATGTCCAACTTTGAGGCAGATGGGCTACAGCAGCAGAAGGCCACGTCAGGTGCCACTCCTTTCAGCTAAGAACAGGAAACTGAGGCTACAATTTGCACAAGCTCATCGAAATTGGACAATAGAAGATTGGAAAAACGTTGCCTGGTCTGATGAGTCTCGATTTCTGCTGCGACATTCGGATGGTAGGGTCAGAATTTGGCGTCAACAACATGAAAGCATGGATCCATCCTGTCTTGTATCAACGGTTCAGGCTGGTGGTGGTGGTGTAATGGTGTGGGGAATATTTTCTTGGCAATCTTGGGCCCCTTGGTACCAATTGAGCATCGTTGCAATGCCACAGCCTACGTGAATATTGTTGCTGACCATGTCCATCCCTTTATGACCACAATGTACCCAACTTCTGATGGCTACTTTCAGCAGGTTAATGCGCCATGTCATAAAGCTGGAATCATCTCAGACTGGTTTCTTGAACATGACAATGAGTTCACTGTACTCAAATGGCCTCCACAGTCACCAGATCTCAATCCAATAGAGCATCTTTGGGATGTGGTGGAACGGGAGATTTGCATCATGGATGTGCAGCCGACAAATCTGCGCCAACTGTGTGATGCCATCATGTCAATATGGACCAAACTCTCTGAGGAATGCTTCCAGCACCTTGTTGAATCTATGCCACAAAGAATTGAGGCAGTTCTGAAGGCAAAAGGGGGTCCAACCCGTTACTAGCATGGTGTACCTAATAAAGTGGCTGGTGAGTGTATAGGGACTGTAGCATGTCTTGCTTCGCAGAGACCTGGCTCCATGGGAATACACTGGACAGTGCCATTGATCTACACAGCTTCACACTGATCTGCACGGGGCAGGGGGGCACTCACATTCCAGTCAGCAGGAATTTCAGATGTGTCTCTCTCACTCCTGTTCTCCCCCTTTACTCAATATACTCAACGAGAGGGAATAAAACACCGGACCTCTTGTATGCATACAAATGTTCCAGTGCCTTCAACAGCATCCAACCCACTCCCTTGAGAGACAAGCTGCTAAGTATGCAACTTCACCCAGACATCACTGCCTGGATTCTGGACTACGTCACAGGGCAGCCCCAGTATGCCAGGATGGATGGTTGTGTATCTCAGTCTGTGGGGTGTAGCACCAGAGTGCCCTTAAGTACCTGCATCCTCCAAAAGTTCTCTGATAACTCTTCCATAGCTGGATGCATCAATGGTGATGATGAGGAGTACAGAGGTTTGACTGATAGTTTTGTTGAGTGGAGCAGGACTACCTACAACTGAACATGACCAAAACAAAGGAGGTGGTGATGGACTTCAGGAGGAACTGTAGGAGACCTATACCGATCACCATCCGTGGTGAGGAGGTGGAGAGGATGGACCCATGCAATTACATTGGGGTCCACATTAACAATAAACTGGACTGGACACATAGCACAGATGCCCTCAACAGGAAAGGTAGTTTGGTGTCTGTAGCGGTCTCCTCAAGAACTTATACCAGTCTATGGTAGCCAGCTTGCTCTTCTTTGCTGTAGTGCGCTGGTGGGGCAGTGCCAAGACCGGTGAGGTCAACAGGCTCCAAAAGCTTGTGAGGAAAGCCCGCTCAGTGGTGGGACTAAACTTGGACAGTCTGGAAGTATTGGCTGAGGGGAGATTGAAGGACACACTTCGATCAATCCTGGATAATCCTTCTCACCCCCTGCACAACAAGCATTGGGTGATGGGAAGCTCATTCAGCTAGTGGATTATCTTACTCCCAGTGCAGGACCGAATGCTTCAGACAGTCTTCAGTGTCCACGGCTATCAGACTGTACAACAGCAGTCTGGACAGCATGCAATTGTGACTGGCCGAAGTCGCATCTGTACTACCGGCCAATACATGTAACTATCACTCACTCACTCACTCACATCACTTTGTCTGTCGTGGTAATTTCTCCTGGTTCTTGTTCTGGGAGTCTTCTGTGGTCTGTCTTAATTTCCAGCAGCAGCTGAGTGTCGGCATTATGTAATGCCTCCATATACCAAATAACAAGACTACTGGGCAACCAGGTAAGTCTCAGGCTGGTGTCTTTATGTTGACCGTAATTGCTGGTGATCTGCTTCAGATTAGGGTACTTAAATGAATTGAAAGTCGGTATATGGAGTGAGCAAAGGTAGATGGTGTCCCCTTAGATTGCTTTTATCACCTTGCATCAAACTGAATTGTATCAAGGCTGTAACAAGGCTTCCATGTAAGCTTGCCTGGAGGTATTCTGAAACCTGTTTTTTTGGCTGTTTTTCCAGTTTCTAAATATTTTTTTCTTCTCTTTGAATATCAATCAGCTCATAACACCGGCTGGTGCCATTGTGTTTTGCTGATAGAATATTAGCAAGATGAATTTCTATTGGCCAGAAAAAGATGGAACTATAATTCAATGTGTATAAATTCCCGATTAGCATAAAATTAGTAATGTGGACATTCATAAACACAAACAACTTAAAACTCTTAGCATTACAGTTTACTGTCTGTTATCGATTAAATTATGTAATTGCAGTATTGAAGAATGTACACTTCAAAATAGAAGCCATATTTGGTTAATACTGGTAATTGGTTGAATTTTTGCCATGATGTAACAAATACATCTTATGCTATCCATCTGTTATAGAAATTGGACAATGCAGTGGTGGGCCGTCAGGGCCTGCAAGGCCTTCTCTGCTGGCTTAAAAAAACATCTGAATCACTAAAATCAATTATATTTTGTCCATGAATACTAATTAATTGATTTTAAATGGTCTGTTCACTTCCTTTCATAGCATTTCTCCTGATTGTGCCGCATCCAGACATGCATTTTCATATTAAAGCATTTAACCAATCACATTTCAGGCATAGTCTGCTGCTAGGCAGGGTCAAAGTCAAAGGAATCTGCCTGGGGGGGTTCATATTGATAATATGAACATTTCAAATAATGGGCAAGTGCACCAAATCCAAGATGTATATATTATATATTAGTGGTGGGCCGTCAGGGCCTAAAAGGCCTTCTCTGCTGGCCTAAAATAATATCTGAATCACAAATGTTAATTGTATTTTGTCCATGAATACTTATCAAATAATTCCAAATGGTCTGTTCACTTCCTTTCATAGCTTCCAGACATGCATTCTCATATTGAAGCATTTAACCAATCACATTTCAGCCATAATCTTTTGCCAGGCAGGGTCAAATTCAAAGGAATCTGCCTGGGGGGGCTGCACAATCAGTTCTGCAAGCTCTTTATGCAAAAAATAAGTGCTGCTGATGCTATTGCTTCAACCAATCAGATTTTGAGTTGGCAACATCAAAGCCTTCTAGCAGGCTACAGCAAAATCAGCAGATTCACACCCTCTGATTGCATAGTCAGAGACTGGACAAGTGTATTAGTGAGGAGAAGCGTACTAGCGAGCTGTGAACAGAAATACAGTTGTGCTTGTTTAATATCGGTATTGTCATCCCACAATGGCTGCAGGAGGAGAAGAAACGGATTTAGTTACTAATATGTTGTAAAAGCCATTTTCTTTTTGAAGAAAAGTTGGACATAGTAAAGAAGGGTCGGGCTACTCCCGAGATAGCGACCCTGTCACAACCAGGAAAAGGATTTGTCCGACATTTTCAAGCCACGAACAACGACCGGTACCCCTGGCTCACACTGCAAATCGTATTGCTGGGATTGCTTGGAGCTGAAGTGTACGGATAATCTGTACAACAGAATAATTGAACTCTTTTTTAGGAAACAAAGGAGGATGGATTGTCTACAAATGATCAGAATTTTGGTGACTAAAATGCTGCTATTTTCCTAAATAATTATGCAAGTTTATAAGGTTATTATTGGTGCTTTTTATGTGTCGCAGCTGTTTGCTATAAAGGCATTGATTGTGGCTACTGTCCGTTTTTGTGACCCCTGCCACGGGGCCGGACTTTGTTGTCCCGAAGTTTTCAGATTTCATTCAGGGAAAAATATCAAAATGGTAAGGAACTGATCAAGCAAGAATGGTTTATTAAATCAGGAAATACACTTACAAGATATTGTGGGCAAGAATGAATGTCACCCCAAGAGGATCGTTCACCCTCTCTGCACACCCACTGAAACGTGTCCGGCAGATGTGCAGATGAGGAGGTTCAGGCCCCGAGCTATGGAGGCACGGTCATTTTTTACCATAACCTCAACAGTCACGTTTACTTTCTAATAAGAACTTGTTTTACACACTCTTGGAATTAGGGCACTTTGGGTGCCAGGCCATGCCCCAGACAAAGCCACAGGGTGCGTGATCGATTACGTGCAGGGTGTCAGTGGAAGAGTACAGAGTTGGGCATCTCTTTGTCCTCACGTGATGCGCTCCCGCGGGCGAATTTTAACACTACACAAGTTATCCATCATTCACCACTCTTTATGCTGCCTTTCTGCATAATAAGGTATTTTTTTTACAGCCATAAACTAATTATTGGGGGTTGATTGAATCGGAGCACTACTAAAGGCCTAGGTGTAAAATGCATGCCCCACCACTCGATCAATGTTGTTGTTTTTGAAATGTGTTAACTGGCTACTCTCCAGTGTTTTTAAAAACACCTACAAAAGGACAATTCTACTTTTTTTGTGTGTTTGAGAGTATCAAATGTTTGATACTAAAGTGAATTTAATTTCAATTAAATTCTACACCTGGTTATTTTTACATCTAATTCATACAGATCTACACCTGATCGAAATATCTTTCAAAATTAGGCTTTTGGACAATAAGTTGATTTTTTTTCTTTTTTTTCTTTCAATTGTGCATTATGGCAGCAAGAAAGCATTAGTAAACTGGGATCAGTTCCAACATTAATCAAACATTCAGAGTTCTCCGATGTGAATCCCGCAGCAACCCCCGGGTCGTGAACCGGTACCGGTCCATGGAGCAATTGGTACCGGGCTGCACAAGAAATAATCAATTATTTCCGTTGGATTCATTATCTGAGTCTGAACAATCTATATTTTTAAAAGTCTTTCATTTTGAAAAATGACCGTAATCTCTCGGTTACATCTCGGTCAGTTGAGCGCCAAAAATGTAACCCACAAGCTAGAGGCTGGGGACCACTGTCCTAAAGGTAACATTGTATAACCAATATATTGGGTTGTGTTCGTGTTGTGGGAAGACTTCATTTTAAATTATTTTGGTATCACATTTCATTCCCAAGCACATGTTTTGTGACAACCTGGCATGAATAAGTGACCCATAGACAGCTATAATTTACAGAGAAGAAACCAAGTGTGATTTATTTTAACTCTCAAGGCAGATTATATGCATGTAATTGGAATTATGATGTCCCATTTGCAGAAGAATACTGAATAATTTATTAGATCTGTGGAAGAACACAGGCAGGTTTCTGAGAGGTAAAATATCTCACTGGTTGATTCCATGTGACATTGCTGATAACACTCACAATAAGTCAAAAAAAGCAGATAAACTTAATAATTAAATCATCCAAACCATATTCATATTGTATCTGCCCTCAGTCATCCACCTTTGTCATCTCCACTCCCTGCAGCCTAACCATTCCACTTGGGCCCCTTTCATTCACATATATATCCTGTCTTGATGCGGTCAACCTTCATTCCACTCCTTTCAAGGTCATACGTCTGCCTCTCTAGATTTTTCTCCACCTCCACCTGTAGATTCCTGTCTAACCTCATCTATTAGCTTGTCAATCACCACTGCGTACAAGAAGGGGCTCAGAGCTGACCCCTGATGCAATTTCACCTCCACCTTAAAGCTCTCTCTCACACATACAGCACACCTCAGCACTGTCTCACAGGAGGCACACATGTCCTGCACCAGTCCAATATACTTCTCTGCCACTCCAGACTTCCTCATATATTTCTGTAATTCCTATCAGCACCCTGTTGTATGCTATTTCTAGGTCTACAAAAGCATAATCCAGCTGCCTCTGTACTCTCTACCAGCATTCCGAAAGCTACTACTACATGCATTCTCCATTCCTCATGCATTTTCTCACTCTCCAAGATCCCGTTGAATAACTTAACTAGGAACTCTACAGCCATCGCTCCTAGACATTTCCATACCTCCACAAGTAATTGATCAGGACCAAATGCCTTTTAACTATTTGTCTTCAATGCTTTCCTCACTTCACCTTTACTAATCACTACTAATTCATGGTCCACAATAGTCAAGTCTTCTACCCTTCCCTCTGAATCATTTTCCTCATTTATCAGTTCTTCAAATGACTCTCAGTCTTCTCATCACTCTTCAGACACATGTCAATACAATTCGCTATTTTTAATCCCCCAAAGCTGCGGCATGTTCTTCTCATCTCTATAAAGAATTATAAGAATAAGAATAAGAACAACTTTATTAATCCCGAAGGAAATTGCAGGAAATTGTATCTCCCTCCCTACTTTCCAATCTCTCATACAAGCCTTCATATGCTCTTTGTTTGGCCTTTGCTACCTCAACCTTTATTTTGCGCTGCATCTTCCTGTTCTGTTGTCTGGTCTCTTCATGCCCTCCAGTGTCCCACCTCTTTGCTGACCTGTTTCTCTATATTCTCCTGTACTTCCTCATTCCACCAGCAAGTCTCCTTTTCTACTTTCCTTACAGGAAAGTGTGTCATTTGGAATCTGTCTCCCTGATCATATAAGCTGAAGTTGTCCAGTCATCTGGAAGATCTCCTTGATCAAAACGAGTTTCTCAACTTCTCCCTGAAAACTCCTCCCTTTTCAATGTCCACCACTTCTTCATCTATTCTGCCTTTGTCCTGTTCATCTTTCTTTAGTTGATCTACAGATCAACAGAGTCTTCCTACAAACCACCGTCTTATGCTGCTTGGCTATACTCTCACCCACCACTATTTTGCAGTCATTGATCTCCTTCAGGTTACATCATCTATACAAGATATAGACGCATGCTCCTACCTCCACTCTTGTAAGTTACCTTATGATTGTATATCGTTTAAGCAAATATGACATATGTCATACTCTTTCTTGGCATGGAGCCATACTGCTGCTTACATCTGTCCTAAGTTTTGCCTCACCACTTGTTTCCATGATTTAATTATTTGGCTCATGACCTGTATTTCTCACAGAAGCTACCTCAGTGTTACTTGTTACCACAATTCTCCCTTGGTCTTAAAAACCAGTACCAACCTCCTTCTCAATTCCTGGCAGCATCCTCTCACTCTAAGATCTTGTTGAATCGTCTGCACTATTTTGCTTTGAAGTGAATATTGTTCATGACATTTATGATGGGAGTTATTACCTGCTTAAATTTGGTTACTGTTGCATCTGTCACCTGTTGGATGATTTAAGGGAATGCAGAACTGTTGGGAGGTCTGTAGCACCTTTATAGTTCACAATGAAACCAGCTATCCATCAGCCATACCAGGGGGCCTATCTGCAGTCACAGATACTGTGGTGTTTTGACGAGGAAACAATGGCGGGGATGTGAAGGAGATTAGTATTTTAATACAGACACACCAACAAACAACAACAACAACCTTGAACATCCGGGATCGCCCATATATACCCGGCTTAACCATGCCCTCCCCCAGCCCTTACTCCCATGGGGTGAGAGACCACACCCAATAGTGTGAGCTACAATACCAGTTTTTTTAAAAATATCTTTTCTCTGCAAAGAGCTTCCATCATACATGTCTTTAGGGCAGTAGTGTCAAGAGCTTTTCCTTTGTGGAGAAATCATCAAAAATCATCAGGATACAGATCCAAAGCAGTACTGTGCTGCTGGACGCTGACATCGCACTGGATGCTAAACATAGCCGACACCCTTCCACCCATCATACTTGCTTAAGAGGTAAGAGGGAGATACCATTGTTTCCAGTATTCTCATTTTTATATATAGTATTTGCAATTATCATCATTGCTGGAGCCCAGAAATCACTGACATGCTGAGCTGTTGTGAAACTGACAAAAATAGAAGTGAATTGGTACATGTGGTTTGGGGGGTGGGATTAATTGGCCTGACAGACTAATTTTTCAGTAAATTGCCTGAAATTTTAAATTGGTGAAAGGGTCACTGTGCAATCATTTCCATGTTCACTGAAGGATGTCACATTGGAAAGCTGACATTTTCAATATTAAGCCCTGGTATTCAATATGTTTAATTGATGATTCTCAAACCTGAGCAGGGGTTATTCTATTAATTTATTGCGTAATATCACAGACAACCAAAGCCCTATCATCTCTCTGAGTTATCTACTGCCTGGAGCATTGTGAAGGCTGTTAGTGGCTTCAAGGTGACTAACTTACTTACCAAGACATCCTTAGCCAGATCTGTCATACCCAAATGCGTTTTGTCAAAGGCCATTAGCTCATTGATGGCGACAGTCTGTGAGATCTTTTAACTTGCTTGACATGAAACTTTGTATTTGTCGCAGCAGTGGAATGGAATTCCAATCCTACTCGCCAAACCGTGTCATGACTTTATATATATATATATATATATATATGTGTATAAATATATATATATAAACAAAATTATGTCTGTTAATATGCTTACTTATATCCTAATTAAAAAAAATCCTACTACTCTTCACTGTGTTTTACACTTGGAAGCTGCTGAATATGCACCAGCTGCACTGATCTATATTCTGCAGTGCAGGAAAAATGTGACAAACTTATCGAAAATATGTCATGTGGAATTCAATCACAGTTTGCTTGCAGCACTGACCAGAGGGTATAAAATCAGATTTGGGCCAATATCTCTAGCAAATCTTGGGAGCATTGTTCTTCTGGAATTTAACCTGCTGCATCATCAAGGTAGAATTGTTACCGGTTTTCTGAGCAGCAGCCTGTGTTTAATATTGCTCACTGACTGTTACGGTTGGTTCCCAAGAGGACAGACACAGGTTCGTAGAATCGCAGGTGGTTTAATAAGTGTATAGACCGGGAGGTCGTACACACATCAGGGAAAAGACTACGCAGACTTCTCATAGCAACGAGATCAGACAATGTCTGCAACTTTGGGTCCACCTTATATACTCTTGCCTAATTAGTGGGATTGTTTCCTGGTGAGGCGTGTTCACCAGGTGCAGGGGATAACTGCCTTGATTGCTGTGCCACCTGCCTGGGGATCCGATGAGTCGTGACAGTACCCCCCCCTCCAGCCTCCTCCTCCTTGGACGAGGGCGCACGGCGACGGGGACGGCCACGGGGACGCGGAGCCGGTTGATCTGGATGGGTGCTATGGAACTCCTCCCACAGCCCTGGGTCCAGGATGTCCTTGCGGTGGACCCAGGAGCGTTCCTCTGGCCCGTACCCCTCCCAGTCGACCAGGTACTCCAGTTGACCCCGGCGGCGCCGAGATTGGAGTATCTGGTGTACTGCGTAGATGGGTCCCTCGTCAAGGAGGGGAGGTGGCGGAGGTGGCACAGCAACCCCAGGGCCTGCAGCGTCTGAAGAGTCTGAGGAATAGCACGGTTTTAACAGAGATACATGAAATACTGGGTGAATTTTATATTCAGGCGGGAGTTGAAGGCGAAAAGTAACCGGATTGATCTGGTGGGAGATCCTGAAGGGCCCGATATACTTTGGCCTGAGTTTTTTGCAGGGGTGTTTCATGCGAAGGTCCCGTGTCGAGAGCCACACTTTCTGTCCCACGACATAGGCAGGGGCCTGGGCTCGGTGAGCATTTGCACAGCGGCGGCGGCGGCGTAGAGCCCCTTGCAAATGCCGGTGGGCCCTGGCCCACACCCTCTCACTCTCTCTGAACCATTGATTGACTGCTGGGACTTCTGAGGATTCTCCTGTCCAGGGAAACATGGGTGGTTGGTAGCCAAGCATGCACTGGAATGGCATTAACCCGGTGGTTGGTTGCTGGAGGGAATTTTGAGCATATTCTGCCCAGGGAAGGAATTGACTCCAATTTGCAGGGTGTTGCTGGCAGTACGTTCGGAGGTAGCGGCATACCTCTTGGATCTTGCGTTCTGTTTGTCCATTGGTCTGGGGATGGTAACCAGACGACAAGCTCACTGTCACCCCCAGCAGGCGAAGGAAGGCTCTCCAAAACCTGGATATGAATTGGGGTCCCCGATCAGAGACGATGTCCTCCGGCAGTCCAAAGTTCCGGAAGACCTGGTTGAAGAGGGCTTCTGCAGTCTCTGATGCTGTTGGGACTCCTCTCATGGGGATCAACTTGCATGCCTTAGAAAATCGATCCACTACCACTAGGATGCTCGTGTATCCCTTGGAGGGGGGGAAGGTCTGTGGCATAATCAATGCCGAGATGGGACCAGGGTCTATTTGGGATGGGTAAGGGTTCCAGTTTCCCTGCTGGTAGGTGACGAGGCGTTTTCGCCCGGGCACAGTCGGGGCATTGGCTGACATATCTTCGGACGTCTCTAGACATTCCTGGCCACCAATATTTGTCTCGGAGTATGTTCTGAGTCGCACTCATTCCTGGATGCCCGGTACCTGGTGCAGAGTGTGCAGAGGTGAGGAGAGATTCCCGGATGGTTTGTGGTACGTAGGTACGATTGGCCGGAGTGTTGGGTGGTGCGGGGTCGGACACTGATGCTTCCCGGATTTCTTCATCCAGGCTCCACCGGATGGGGTTTACTAGCACACCGTCACGCAGGATTTTCTCCGGTTCTTCTGGGGCGTTTTCTGGAGAGTGAATCCGTGACAGAGCGTCGGCTCGCCCATTGAGAGTGCCAGGGCGATATCGGATGTGGAACTGAAATCGGGTGAAGAAGAGGGCCCATCTTGCTTGGCGGGGGTTTAACCTCTTGGCTTGGCGCAGGTACTGCAAGTTCTTGTGGTCGGTTAGCACCGTGAATGGGTATTTTGCGCCCTCAAGCCAGTGGCGCCACTCTTCCAATGCCAGCTTGATGGCCAGGAGCTCTCTATTGCCGATATCATAATTGCTCTCTGCTGAACTCATCCTCTTTGAAAAGAAAGCACAGGGCTGGAGTCGGGCTGGCTTTCCATGGGGTTGGGACAGGACGGCTCCCACCCCCGTGGTTGAAGCATCAACCTCCACTGTGAAGGGAAGATCTGGGTCCGGGTGGTGCAGCAGAGGGGCGGACGTGAAGGCCTTCTTGAGCTCCAGGAAGGCTCGTGTGGCGGTTGGGTTCCAATGCAGGCGTTTTGGTTTGCTGCGTAACAGGGAGGTGAGGGGCGTAGCCAGTTGGCTGAAGTTCTCTATGAACCGTCGGTAGAAGTTAGCGAACCCCAGAAACCTCTGTAGTTGCTTGATTGTCTGGGGTTGAGGCCAAGAGTGGACGGCACTGACCTTTTCTTCATCCATACTCACTCCCTGTGGATGGAGGTGGTAGCCGAGGAACTGGACGGTGGTCTGGTGGAACAGGCATTTCTCTGCCTTGAGGAACAGTTGGTGTTCGCGAAGCCTGGTGAGGACCTGGGTGACATGGCGAATGTGACTGGACAGATCAGGAGAGTGGATCAGGATGTCATCTATATAGACGACCACAAATTTTTGGAGGAAGTCTCTGAAAATCTCGTTCATGAAGCCTTGGAACACAGAAGGGGCATTGGCTAGGCCATATGGCATGACCCGGTACTCCCAGTGACCAGAGGGGGTTACGAAGGCAGTTTTCCACTCATCCCCTCTTCGAATGCGCACCAGGTTATAGGCGCTCCGGAGGTCCAGTTTGGTGAATATTTTGGACCCCCGGAGGGACTCCAAAGCCGCTGGCACCAAGGGTAGAGGATAACGGAATTTTACAGTGGCTTGGTTCAGGATCCGGTAGTCCACACAGGGCCTCAACCCTCCATCCTTCTTTGCGATGAAGAAGAATGGCGAGGCCGCAGGGGATTTCGACGGTCGGATATAGCCCTGGCGCAGGGATTCCTCTATATAGGTCTCCATGGCCGCCTGTTCAGGGAGAGAGAGAGGGTAGATCTTTCCGTTCGGTAGCGGTTGGCCTGGAAGTAGATCGATCGCACAGTCCCAGGGACGATGGGGAGGCAGCGCAGCGGCTCGTTGGGAGCTGAAGACGTCCTGAAAACCCGCATACTGGGATGGGATCTGGGCCCGGTGGTCTTGCTTGGGGCTTTCTACTGATGTGGCATAGAGATGCACTATTCTCCTTGGAGGGAGCTGGGGAAAACAGTGCTCCTTGCAAGTCTCACCCCAGCGCAGGATTTCCCCAGTGGCCCAGGAAACCGTAGGCTCATGCGCCCTCAACCAAGGTCTGCCTAACACCAGATCTATCTGGGATTCCTCCAGGACATGAAACGAAATGTTCTCCACATGCAGAACCCCAATGCTAAGCTGAAGGGAGGAGGTTTGTGTGTTGACTTGCCTGGAAGATAGGGGTTTTCCCATCACTGATCGCACGGTGAAGGAGGGGGAACATGGGAGCCGGGGAATTTGTAGCCGTCGGCAGAGTGCACCGGAGATGAAGTTCCCTGCCGAGCCGGAGTCCAGGAGGGCGTGCACCAGGTGGGTAGAGTCAGACACACGAAGCTGGGCTGGGATAGTCAATGGTGTCAAGTAGACGTTAGGAGAAAGCACAGCGCCTACCTGGGGTGTTGGAGGTCTCATGGGGCAGTGTGATATCCGGTGATCCTTATCTCCACAGTAGAGGCAGAGGCGGTTGGCTATGCGTCTGCGTCTCTCTGTGGTTGATAATTGGAGGGCATCCACCTCCATGGCCTCTCCAGCTTGCTCTGGCTGGTTCCGGGACGGCCCTGTGGCAGACCTTCCCGGGACAGAGAAACAGGCCTCTCTCCGGTGCGATACCCGGATGGCTAGCTGGATGAACCTCTCCAACCCCATGCCGTCATCGTACGCCGCCAGGTGGAGGCGCAGGGAGGTGTTCAGGCCTTGTCGAAACTTGGCCAGAAGGGCTGGCTCATTCCATCCACTGGCGGCTGCTAGCGTTCGGAACTGTAGGGCGTACTCCACGATGGACCCCTTCCCCTGGCGGAGGTTGAAAAGTCGAGCCTGGAGGGAGGAATCCCCATCGGGCAGGCTGAAGGCTTCTAGGAAGTGCTCCATGAAGTTCTGCGCTGTCGCCGTCACAGTGCCTGGGGTATTCCAGATCGCTTCCGCCCACTGGAGTGCCTTACCCGACAGGAGGGAGATGACGTAGGCGATCTTGGACTTCTCCGTGGGGAACCGAGCGGGCTGCATCTCAAACATCAGCGAGCATTGTAACAGAAAGCCCTTACAACTTTCGGGTGCGCCGGAGTAGGTGGCCGGGCTAGCCATCGGGGCAGCCTGGATGACCTGATGAGGCGTGGAAGAGCTAGTGGGCTCCATACCTGGTCTGATCTTCTGTTACGGTTGGTTCCCAAGAGGACAGACACAGGTTCGTAGAATCGCAGGTGGTTTAATAAGTGTATAGACCGGGAGGTCGTACACACATCAGGGAAAAGACTACGCAGACTTCTCATAGCAACGAGATCAGACAATGTCTGCAACTTTGGGTCCACCTTATATACTCTTGCCTAATTAGTGGGATTGTTTCCTGGTGAGGCGTGTTCACCAGGTGCAGGGGATAACTGCCTTGATTGCTGTGCCACCTGCCTGGGGATCCGATGAGTCGTGACACTGACCCTCTAAATATCTTTTATATGTGCTCAAGATATATTGGTTCATTCCATTACATTTACAAAGGTACATGATCTTGAACTTCTTTACGCTTGTCAGAAAAAAGTAATTTTAATCATGTTGTGCAGTTTTATACTATGGTTGTTGTTTAATGTCACAATTTATCCAGAGGGTTTTATTTTGTTGATTTATCTGCATAATAACTCTGGGTTCTACCATTAGGGAGTTGAAGACTTGAGAGTGATAAATGAAAACAATTTGAAAGTGGAGGAGTATTTAAAGATTACATTTGTTTTGTGGTTGGATTCCAAAAGGGGCCTGTCTGTGTGGAGTTTGCATGCTCTCCTTCTATCTCTGGGGGGTTCTTTGGGTTTTCCAGTTTCCTCATAAATAGTGAAAAACATGCAGTAGGCTAACTTGAAGCTAACCCCATGTTTCCCTTCTCTACAGTGTTGGCTGAAGAAATATTTTCTGTGTTGCTCTTAGTTGTAGGAGTCCTCCTAATCCTTTTTCACTTGTACAGCACCATATAAGCAGCCAATATTTATGATTTGGAAATACACAACAACTCTGTCTCCTATCCCCAACTACAGACAATTTTGAGTCTTCCATGAATCTTGTTACAGTTTCCCCCAGGAGCACAGGCACGTAGGAATCTTCTTCTTCTTCTTTCGGCTTTTTCCGTTAGGGGTCGCCACAGCGAGTCAACTTTCTCCATCTAACCCTATTCTCTGTATCTTCCTCTCTCACACCAACTACCTTCATATCCTCTCTCACTACATCCATAAATCTTCTCTTTGGTCTTCCTCGAGACCTCTTGCCTGGCAGCTCCAATCCCAGCATCCGTCTACCAATATATTCACTATCTCTTCTCTGTACATGACCGAACCATCTCAGTCTGGCTTCTCTGACCTTCTCTCCAAAACATTGAACATGTGCCGTCCCTCTGATAGACTCATTCCTGATCCTATCCATCCTGGTCACTTCCAAAGAGAACCTCAACATCTTCATCTCTGCAACCTCTAGTTCTGCCTGCTGTCTTTTGGTCATTGTAACAGTTTCTAGTCCATACATCATCGCTGGTCTCACCACTGTCTTGTACACCTTTCCTTTTATTCTGGCCGATAGTCTTCTATCACATAGTACCCCTGACACTTTTCTCCACCCATTCCAACCTGCTCGGACCCGTCTCTTCACCTCTTTTCCGCACTCTCCGTTGCTCTGGACTGTTGACCCCAAGTACCTGAAATCCTCCAGCTTCTTGATCTCCACTCCCTGTAGCCTCACCACTCCACCAGAGTTCCTCTCGTTCACACACATATATTCTGTCTCGCTGCGACTAACTTTCATTCCTCTCCTTTCCAGAGCATACCTGCACCTCTCTAGATTTTCCTCTACCTGTCGTCTGCTCTCACTACAGATCACAATGTCATCTGCAAACATCATGGTCCATGGGGATTCCTGTCTGACCTCATCTGTCAGCCTATCCATCACCATTGCGAACAAGAAGGGGCTCAGAGCTGATCCCTGATGGAGTCCCACCTCCACCTTGAACTTCTCTATTACCCCTACAGCACACCGTACCAGTGTCTCACAGCTAGCATACATGTCCTGTACCAGTCTAACATACTTCTCTGCCACTCCAGACTTCCTCATACAATACCAGAGCTCCTCTCTTGGCACCCTGTCATATGCTTTTTCTAGGTCTACAAAAACGCAATGTAACTCCCTCTGGCCTTCTCTGTACTTTTCTATTAGCATTCTCAACGCAAATACTGCATCTGTAGTACTCTTCCTAGGCATGAAGCCATACTGCTGTTCACAAATGCTGACTTCTGCTGTCAGTCTAGTTTCCACTACTCTTTCCCATAACTTCATTGTATGGCTCATCAACTTTATCCCTCTATAGTTGCCACAATTCTGCACATCCCCTTTATTCTTAAAAATAGGTACCATCACACTTTGTCTCCATTCTTCAGGCATCTTCTCACTCTCTAAGATCCTGTTGAATAATCTAGTCAGAAAATCTACCGCTGCCTCTCCTAGACACTTCCACATCTCCACAGGTATATCATCAGGACCAACTGCTTTTCCACTCTTCATCCTCTTCAATGCCTTCCTCACTTCACTTTTACTAATTTTTGCATGTTGTGGTCTACAATAGTCACCTCCTCTACCCTTGCCTCTCTTTCATTTTCCACATTCATCAGTTCTTCAAAGTACTCTTTCCATCTTCCCATCACTCTTCTAGCATCTGTCAATACATTTCCCTCTCTGTCCTTAATCACCCGGACCTGTTGTACATCCTTTCCATCTTTATCTCTCTGTTTCGCCAACCTGTATAGATCATTCTCACCCTCCTTACTATCCAACCGAGCATACAAGTCATCATAAGCCCTTTGTTTTGCCTTTGCTACCTCTATCTTTACTTTTCGCCGCACCTCCCTGAACTCCTGTCTGTTCTCTTCAGTCTTCTCAGTATCCCACTTCTTCTTCGCTAACCCCTTTCTCTGTATATACTCCTGCACTTCCTCATTCCACCACCAAGTCTCCTTATCTACTTTCCTTCCAGATGACACACCAAGTACTCTTCTACCTGTCTCCCTGATAACACTAGCTGTTGTTGTCCAATCATCTGGAAGCTCACCCTGACCACCCAGACCCTTTCTCAATTCCTCCCTGAAAACCATGCAACACTCCTCCCTTTTCAGCTTCCACCATTTTGTCCTCTGCTCTGCCTTTGTCCTCTTCATCTTCCTTGTCACCAGAGTCATCCTACAAACCACCATCCTATGCTGTCTGGCTACACTCTCACCTACAACTACTTTGCAGTCACTGATTTCTTTCAGGTTACCTCGTCTATACAAGATGTAGTCTACCTGCGTGCTCCTACCTCCGCTCTTATAAGTTACCCTATGTTCCTGTTTTTCCTGGAAAAAGGTGTTCACTACAGCCATTTCCATCCTTTTTGCAAAATCTACCACCATCTGTCCCTCGGCATTCCTATCCCGGATACCAAATCTGCCCATCACTTCTTCATCCCCTCTATTGCCTTCACCAACATGTCCATTGAAGTCTGCACCAATGACCACTCTCTCATTTCTGGGAATATTCTGCATCACTTCATCTAACTCATTCCAGAACGTCTCCTTCTCTTCAGATTCACATCCCACCTGCGGGGCATAGCCACTAACAACATTGAGCATCACACCTTCGATTTCCAGTTTCAGACTCATAAGTCTATCTGACATTCTTTTCACCTCTAGGACGTTCCTAACAAACTCCTCCTTCAAGATAACTCCTACTCCATTTCTCTTCTTGTCAGTACCATAATAGTACAACTTAAAGCCTGCTCCTAAGCTTCTAGCCTTACTACCTTTCCACCTGGTCTCCTGGACACAAAGTATATCCACCTTCCTTCTCTGCATCATGTCCACCAACTCTCTACCTTTTCCTGTCATAGTCCCAACATTCAAAGTCCCTACCCTCAGTCCCAGGCTCCTTCCTTTCCTCCTCTCTCTCTCTGCTTCCGGACACGCACTCCTCCTCTTCTTCTTGTTCTTGTTCTTCGACCCACAGTAGCCCAATTTCCATTAGTACCCTGTAGGTCATCAGTACCAATGCCGGTCGTTGTTAACCCGGTCCGCGACCGATCCGGTATGGTATAGTTTTGGTTGTCTCGCATATTCTGTTTTGGCAAAAGTTTTACGCCGGATGCCCTTCCTGACGCAACCCTCTGCATTTATCCGGGCTTGGGACCGGCACAGGGAGACACTGCTCCGTGTCCCCCCAAGGCAGGCTTGGAGAGACACGGGCCAGTGCCGCCCTGAGGCTGCATTACAGGCACGTAGGAATGCAGGTGGATTTAATGTGTTCTCAATCTGGAACATCGCTATGCAAAGACAAGTTGAAGACACCATAAGCTTCTTCTTCTAACGAGACCAGACGATGACTGAAACCTTGGGTCTGGCTTTATACTCTGGCTTGATTGTTTCCTGGTGAGGCGTGGCCTCCAGGTGCGGAGGATAATTGCAGTGATTGCTTTTCAGCTGGCCTGGGGACCCGAGGAGTCCTGACAAATCTATTGCAAATTTTGGACTGTAGGAGTAAACCAGAAAATCCTGACATGCACAAAATATTCACACTCCACGTAGAACCGCCAGAGACAGAATTGAACCAGATACATCCTCATAGTAGGACTGGAATGTTGATGACTATCACCAACGTGCCAAAATTTACACCTGTATCAGATAAAAATGTTTTGGAGAAGATCTAAATATTCCAAAAATTTTAATTTGGTAAAAAAAAATCAATAAAAATAAAATAAAAATGTATTTAATCCTTTGGTTATCAATCTTCCCAGCAAAGACCATGTTTTTCACACAGCATAAGACATTATTCTGACTAACTGACAGCACTACTCACTCTTACCATGGATGGTAGTGTTTTTCAGTAATAATATACATCTAGATCATGAATATTATTTTGGAAGCTAAGTTGGTCTCACTGGAGTTCATAAGTTTTGGAGGAGCAAATTGATTTCTAGCTTTGTGCAGGGGGCTTGATGCTGTCTGATTGTGAACAAAAGGATCATAGGTCAAATGTTGCTCCTATCAAAAAGAATTTCCACATCTAGCATGGCTAAAAACTCTACAGAAAAGAAATATCAATAAATCAGATGAGGGATTCAATGTTAATGCTAATTTGTGGCACCCAGGACTATTTTGATAATTGGATTGGTATTGTTGGATATGGAGACACCCCCCAACATTTTTTGTTTTGTGTGTATATTGTTTTTGTTTTGATTTCAGATGGCACTCACCCACACTATGCTGGAAATGTTTGAATTGACGCTGTTGTAGTTCTTGGTAGTGACACAGCAGTAGGTGGTTGACTGCTCAAGCCTCGCGCACAAACAGCGGTTGCCGGCGCCTGGCTTCCAGCAGTCATTCGCCGCTCTGACTAAAACGTATTTACTTGTGTATTCCAGGTGGGTTGAGTGTCCAGGTAGTTGTATATGTAGCATCAGTGTGGGAGTATATGGGTTTAAGGAGACGTTTTGGGTGTTGGAACCAATTTTGTTGTGTGTTTTACGTTATTAGAGTAATCGCTAACCGGCGCTAGCAAAAGCGACCGTTAGCTCTAGTCGACGTTGACTGCTCAAGCCTCGCGCACAAACAGTGGTTGTCGGCGCCTGGCTTCCAGCAGTCATTCGCCGCTCTGACTAAAACATTTTAACTTGTGTATTCCAGGAATAAATCACATGTGACACACTAGTTTCTGCCTCCCGTGTGTAACAATGGCTAAAAACTCTACAGAAAAGAAAAATCAATAAATCAGATGAGGAATTCAATGTTAATGCTAATTTCTGACAGATATAGCAAAGATCCAGCTGAGAGGCACGTTTACCACTCCTGTCAGCCTAATAATTAATAATTTTATTTTACTAGCAAAGAAGCCTTAGTCAAATGACAAGGAAATAAAGAATGCTTCAACAACGTTGTTTAATGTATTAACTACTCAGTGTGTCTCCTCACTCTTTGGTCTTATGAACTTCTGGTACACCAGAAGTTATGAACTTCAAGTGACACCACTTATAGTGAAAAGAGGGGTTTGAGAAGAACTATTAACCCAGTCATAAGACAAGTGGGTGGTTAAGAAGATAACTGGGAACAAAGGAAGTCTCCAAAAGGAGAAGAAAAGTCAAAAAGCATGGAAATCACAATCAAACATGATCTGGATAGGAACACAACTTGAAAGCAACACAAAATGGTAATCGGTACTCTACATACCTGACTTGGATTGGAACATCATTAGAAATAACACCTGACATGGTATAACAGGAACAGAAATTAAGACAAAGTGGCTACCACTAAACGCTCTAAAGCACATGCACTCACCGGCCACTTTATTAGGTACACCATGCTAGTAACGGGTTGGACCCCTTTTGCCTTCAGAACTGCCTCAATTCTTCGTGGCATAGATTCAACAAGGTGCTGGAAGTATTCCTCAGAGAGTTTGGTCCATATTGACATGATGGCATCACACAGTTGGCGCAGATTTGTCGGCTGCACATCCATGATGCAAATCTCCCGTTCCACCACATCCCAAAGATGCTCTATTGGATTGAGATCTGGTGACTGTGGAGGCCATTTGAGTACAGTGAACTCATTGTCATGTTCAAGAAACCAGTCTGAGATGATTCCAGCTTTATGACATGGCGCATTAACCTGCTGAAAGTAGCCATCAGAAGTTGGGTACATTGTGGTCATAAAGGGATGGACATGGTCAGCAACAATATTCACGTAGGCTGTGGCATTGCAACGATGCTCAATTGGTACCAAGGGGCCCAAGATTACCAAGAAAATATTCCCCACACCATCACACCACCACCACCAGCCTGAACCGTTGATACAAGGCAGGATGGATCCATGCTTTCATGTTGTTGACGCCAAATTCTGACCCTACCATCCGAATGTCGCAGCAGAAATCGAGACTCATCAGACCAGGCAACGTTTTTCCAATCTTCTATTGTCCAATTTCGATGAGCTTGTGCAAATTGTAGCCTCAGTTTCCTGTTCTTAGCTGAAAGGAGTGGCACCCGGCGTGGCCTTCTGCTGCTGTTGCCCATCTGTCTCAAAGTTCGATGTACTGTTTGTTCAGAGATGCTGTTCTGCCTACCTTGGTTGTAACGGGTGGTTATTTGAGTCACTGTTGCCTTTCTATCAGCTTGAACCAGTCTGGCCATTCACCTCTGACCTCTGGCATCAACAAGGCATTTCCGCCCACAGAACTGCCGCTCACTGGATATTTTTTCTTTTTCGGACCATTCTCTGTAAACCCTAGAGATGGTTGTGCGTGAAAATCCCAGTAGATCAGCAGTTTCTGAAATACTCAGACCAGCCCTTCTGGCACCAACAACCGTGCCACGTTCAACGTCACTCAAATCACCTTTCTTCCCCATACTGATGCTCGGTTTGAACTGCAGGAGATTGTCTTGGCCATGTCTACATGCCTAAATGCACTGAATTGCCGCCATGTGATTGGCTGATTAGAAATTAAGTGTTAATGAGCAGTTGGGCAGGTGTACTTAATAAAGTGACCGGTGAGTGTATATACAAACGCATTTACCGGCTTCTCCTACACTTAGGGTTGCATCACCGTTCACCCAATGTCAATGCCTGTCATTGGGTGAGAGGCGGGTTACACCCTGGACTGGTCACCAGCTAATTGCATGGTCACATAGAGACAAAAAAAAAGCATTCACTCTCTTATTCATATATTTGGGCAATTAACAGTCGCCATTTGAATGTGGGAGGTTACCAGAGAATCCTGAAGAAACCAAACGTATTTGCAGTACATATATGTGGCACCTATGTTTACATACATATGTTTACCCCTCCACTTATATGAACCTTGTCTGGATGCAAGACAAAACAAAACAAAACAAACAGAAAGAAAACACCATAAATTAAACATACTTAGACAATATGTGCACAAAATTTTAAATAAGTACTAACATTTTAATGGTTTTTACTTTTGACTTGTGGAGGCAGATATTTAAAATGCAGTCTGGTGTGGAAGAAATGCTGATAAAGACAAAATCTACTTTGGAAAAAGGTGAAATGTTGGCGGTTTTCTAAATGAGATGATTAGCTATGCGATCATTAGCATCCACAATTATTAAGCCTTATTATAAAGTCAGCTAGACCTCTAAAAAAAGTCCAAGACTTGGTCTGACCTCATTAGTGGTAGCATATGGGAGGCAGAGCTGTTATCCAAGTTTAAGTGTCAAAGCCCAGCATGATATCCATTACACATGATATGGCTCTGACAAATTAATATGCATCATTATGAAAGGCCTAGAAGTATCCAGGTCTTTCAGCACTTCTGTAATCTTCAATAAAACACCAGGAATTTTAGACGGCATAGAGACGTGACAAATTCTAACATTTTAAAGTTTTTGGGGCAAACTGTTTGCATTACAAATGTTTCCACAATCTAGTATTGATTCTGCCTTTAAATCTGTACTTAAAAAAACAATCTTCAACTGCCATGATTGTTAGTCATCTGTAACAATGAGAATTGGAATAAGATAACAATGAAGTTACTTACACATCCTAACAATTGCCTGATGAAACTACATTCACATCATAGTTGCACCATTGGTTGACATCATGTCTTTCAAATTAGAAAGTAACATCTTTCTGATATTAAAGTCTTCTCTGAAGATACATGAGGATATATTGATTTTTTATTTATTTATTTATTTATTTTTTGTTTCTGCTGTTAATGTTTAAACAATGTCGCTGATTGTCACTACTAAACTTAATTACAACAATGTTGAAGTTTATTTTTTCATTCTGGAAATATAATTAATTTATCCGGAAACCAGCATCAGTCAAATGAATGAATTCCACACTGGACATTTTTCAATCGCATGACAAAGTGAAATAAATAAAATAATGAATTAAAACAAAATAAAAAACAGATTACAAAGACAAGTCTGATTTTAAAACTGAGGTCAATCAGCATAACTTTTGGCATCACAAATATCTTGAGGCTAATAGAACACAGCTTTGAAAAGTTTATATTTTATTCCCGTAGCAACCATTTTTAGAAAGAATATCTTATAATATCCTTCAATACATGTAAAATATTAACTTGTACCAAAAAAACAAAATAGGCAGTGATTTGAAATACCTCCCTGACTCTGAGGTCATATATTACACATTTCTGTCCGTGTGACCTGCAACCCATGAAACTTGCCCACCAAAAACTATAATCATAAATAACCAAACTTCACTTTTTGCTGATGATGCTGCTGTTGATAGCTGCCTTGGTGTGTTGCTCATACTTTTTTCATCCCAGCCACTTTACTTGCGGCTGCAGATCACTCTGGTGAGCACCGGAGATCACGGTCAGATAATACTCAAAGGACTAAATCTATGTCAAAAAACAGATACCAAATTCCGAGGCAACCAATTTAGATCCCCTCAAAACTTTGCTGTGCTTGGGAATCTTGTCCATAAAGGGTTATGAACAGAATTGGTGACAAAGGGCAGTACTGGTGGACTCAGATCCTCACTGGAAATTAATAAAACTTACTGCTAGCAATACGGTCCAAACTCTGACATGTCATAGACATACCTATTGGACCATATCCAGTACCCCATACTTCCAGAGCATCCTCCAGGACCAGACCAAGGAAACCACATTGCTCCTCCTGAATCCAAGGTTCAACTATCCAATGGACCCTTCTCCCCCCCCCACTAGATTGAAAAGATGTTTCAAAGAGGGTGATCACCTGTTGTGATCCAAATAGGTATCACCATATCATCACCCCCGTTTGCCAAACCGAAGGCATTGTGTCCTAGCTCCAGGTGACGTTGCAGAGGCATGTCAGCCAGGTCAGCATGCTGATGCAGTTTCAGTGGTCAGAGTATTCCTTCCCCCGAACCATGTCATTTCGACTCAAGATCAGAAGAGTATATCAGCACACTATACTCACCGTTCAAAGTCCCACTGCTCTACCCTACTGAGACACTGGATAGTGGACCAGAATCTCCTCAAAACTGTCCAGTAGTTGGTCACCGTGGCCTCACTGAACTCCTCCCAAGCCTGTGTTTTTGCCTTGGCAAAAATTGAAGCTGTATTACATTTGGGCTGCTAGTAACTGAGAGCTGGCTCCAGAGCCTCACAGGCTAAAAAGGCCTGATAGCGCCCCTTCTTCCACCAGGTGGCACTCCTTACTCCTTGTGTCCACCATTAGGTTGAGGGGGTTACCGCAAAAGGCACCAACTCCTTATGGCCACAGCAGTGGTCTACCACCTAAACAATGGAGGTACAGAGCGTGGCCTACTTGACTCAATGTCCACCACCACCCCTCGGAAATTGTTAACATTTTTGTTAACATAATGACACTCCTATACCAAGGCTTCTAAGGTTTTTAATTTCCTGCAATCCTATCAGAAGTGGGCTGACTGTATGTAATAAGTATCGTGGGAATTGTGATCATGGGAACTGTGAGTATAAATATAGATATTTAAATATCTATATTTATGCACACATATATTTATACAGATATATATATTTATACACATGTAGATATTTAAATATCTATATTTATATACACAATATATATATTCATACACACAAGTCCCATGATCTCTTGTTTATGAGTTTAATTCGTTCTCTGACCGAGCTTGTAACTCAGCCTGCTCATATATATCCCCATTAAAATTAATTGAAATGCTGTTAATTCATTCCAGACCTCCAAAAACCACACGGTATTTTTTGTTACTTGTTTTTAAATAAGAACTTTATAAAAAACAAATAATGTGTAAAAAATGATAATACATACAAAAAGAATGTAAAGAAATATACTGGTTTGATTGAGCATATTTATCTTGAAGATCAAAAGAAGATACAAGCGGTGGTGAGGGAGATTATTAGGGGAGTTTTTCATTTTGAGTTCTATGGCTTAATTTACTCGCTACACACTTAATGCTATAGTATATTGGTACATTTAACTTCCATACTATGCTACACTTTATCACTAAAGTTCATTAATTAATAGAGTGAATGCAGTTTGTCTTTTAAAATCATCAAATCATCCCTGACTGGGTTTGAATGACTTTTCTGATGCCACATCTGTTGATGTTCCCACTAACTGCAGCATCAAATCCCTGTCAACTGTCACATAGCTTCAACGGTGACGCATGAAACACTGGGTGAATCTTATAATCTGGGAGAAGGTGGAGGCGATATGTAACAGAATTGATTTGATGGGTGATCACGAATGGGCCAATGCATCTACGTTTCATTTTTTTGCAGGGGTGCGGCATATGAAGATCCAATGTGGAGAGCAACACCCTTTGCCCCACAGTGTAGGAAGGGCCTGTACTTGACAAGCATCTGCGCAATGGCGGGCGAGAAGCACTGACAGTTGGCAGAAGTTGTGGATGAACCGTCGATAAAAGTTCACAAATCGTAGGAACATCTGTAGCTTCTTGATTGACTGAGGTTGAGGACAGGATTGCACAGCTCTGACCTTGTCTTCATCCATACTCACTCCCAGCGGATGGAAATTAAAACCTAGAAACTGGATGGTGGGCTGGTGAAACTGACACTTCTCCGCCTTGAGATATACTGTAAGTGGTGTTCCTGGAGCCTGGTCAGGACTTTGGTGACATGGCTGTGACTTGGGAGATCTGGAGAGTGATTAAAAATATCGATGTACACGAACAAATTTTCTGAGAAAATTTCACAGTATTTCATTCATAAAACCTTTGAAACAGACAGTGCATTTGCCAAACCATATGGCATTATTTTGTACTCCCAGCGATGGGTGGGGGTGACAAAGGCGGTCTCCCTGTTGATTTTAAAACACCAAAGATTTCCTCCAAAGAGGATGGATGAGCTGACAGCGCTGCCTCAGCATCAGGATATACCAGGAGTGCAGCATCAAGGTGTTTACAGAGAATGGGCAGATAGGGCAAAAGATAGTTACTAGGAGACGGTAGAGACAAGGGCTTCTTGTGTATGCAAATGGAACTTAATGTAACTCTAGGCGCACCACGATTAAGGAACAACTCTGCAGCAAGGAAAACTGAACTCTTAGCCATTAGCATGAGGCTGTACTATCCACATTCTGGGAACTTAAACTATGCTGCGCTTTCCCCCATGCTGCCTAAATTCACCCATCACCCTGCTGCACGAGGGAAAACACTGGATCTTTTTTATGCCAACACCAAGAAGGCATCAACAAATCCTGGGTTAATCTTGACATAAAGGCCTTTCTGAAGGAGTAGAGCAGGGTCTTTAAGTTAGGAAACAAGGAGGAACTTACTCACTACTGACTGGGTGAGAAAAGAGCTCAGGAGAATCAAGGCTAGAAAGTCGGTGGGTTCGGATGGCATCAACCCCAGGCTCCGAAAGTCCTGTACAGATAAGTTCTGTGGGATTGTGGAGCACATTTTCAACCTAACCAGGAGTGAGTTCCACAACTGTGAAAAACATCTTGTGTGCTGCTGTTGCTAAAGTAGTGAAATCCAAGTCAGAGAACTATGTCTCAGACATGGTGGTCTGCAGCACAGGGTCTCCATGGGGAATGGTTTTGCCCCCCCTTCCTGTTCACCCTGCATGATGCAGATTTCATGCACAGTTCTGACAACTGCCACATGCAGAAGTTCTCTGAGGAGTCTGCCATCATTGGACTCCTTAAGGATAATGATGACCGTGAGTATAAGGAGCTGATACAAGACTTTGTGGACTGGTGTCTGCGGAGCCGCCTCCTTTTAAACGTGTGAAAAACCAAGGAGCTGGTGGTGGATTTCCACAGGAACAGATATGCCCCAACACCAGTGAACATCCTGGCGATGGACATTGACATGACATTGACTGGATGTTCACCTGAACAATAAACTGGACTGGTCTCAGAATACTGATACTCTCCACAGGAAACTTCAGAGGATACTGTAGCGCTGTTGAGGAGACTCAGGTCCTTTGAAGTGCTGGGGCCTTTCATGAGGACCTTTTTTGTCATCAGCCAATTTCTTTGGTGTAGTCTGCTGGAGCATCAGCCTGTCAACAACTGACAAAAAGAGACAGGACGAACTGCTTAACGAACGAACTGGACTCAGTGCAGGTGGTTGGAGAGGAGGGTGGCAGCAAAGCTATCAGCGCTGATGTCAAAGACTCCTTCCTCATGCAGAACATCATTGCAACACTGAACAGCAACAGACTCCTTCACCCCAAATGTGCAAAGGAGAGATTTTGCAGGTTCTTCCTGCCAACTGCTGTGTGACTGCTTAATACCCAACTCTGATCTTAATAGATGTCTTTTCATTCTTTCATTCACTCACTCACCCACCCTTAAATCCACTCACCTGTAGGTGTTGCTGCTATAACTATTGTTGTACGCTGCTTGTTGGCCACTTTTTACACATGTTTATACTGATTATATATTGTTTATATTCTTATTCTTCTTATACTTACTTGGACTTATTTCTTTTTTATTTTATTGTACATATTTAGATTCCTTTGATATTTATATATTTGACTGTTGCGCATGATTATTGACTACCTCTACTGCACTATCCACATCCTGATGTACGTGAAATTGATATTATCCCACTTTTGGATGATTAAAGCAATATTCTGTTTATTTTGTTTGAAACCACTGTTTCAAGAAAGTTGACACCCACCTACAATAACCAAAACTATGCATTTTCCAGAGACATTAGAGTTAGGAGGGGCAAAATATATATATATATATATATATATATATATATATATATATACACACACATACTGTTTTTATATAGATATATATATATATAAATATCTCACAGCTGTGTTGGGAACTCAGGGACATACATATATATATATGTATATATTGGACCACTTCTGAAGGGAATACAGGGAATAAAAAAACAAGATGGAAGCCATAGTACAGGTACATCATTTTGCAAACAAAAAGGGACTTCAATTACTACCTGCAGAATTAAACTGGCAGATACATCATGATTGATCATTGCTGGTACATTTCCTCCTGCAGAATAAAGTACTGTGTTAGAGCTTTGGTGATCCCAGAGCTGCAGTGTAGCTAAAACCCCCAGAGGATGTGTATGTCTTCTAGAAAGATCTGAATTTCCAAGGTGACTTGATTTAAAGCCTTTCAAAAATCATGAGAATCATGAGGAGGGAGGACTGCATGACTTTCAATATCTTTATGCATAAATGAAACAGGGAACAACAAGTGTTCTTTGCTAATCCATCCAAGTCTTTGACCTTGTCATTGACAATATGCACAAAATGAGGAAAATGTGCAGTGATGTATATGGGTAATAACAGATGAATTAACACACAAAATAGCTGATGTGCCACTCTTCCACTTTCCGACCCCCATCTAGTATCACTGAGTCTTCCCTACTTGCATTCATATTTTTGCTGACACACATCGCAGCTCATACGTTCAACTAATCATTTCTAGGATCATGATTTATAGGCCCCTATTGCTAATGAAGACTGAGTAACAAGCTGTCAATGGTAGCTCAAGGTTATTTATGTTCCCTGTTAAGGCAATGTTTTCTCTTCAGAGGGACAATAAGATTGTCTTGCCAATGATATTTGAACTCCTGGAGCTAGTATAGGTTCCATTGGCTCCAGCACGACAGGCATTTTCTTAGAGAGATAAGGATGATTAATTTCCATCTTGACTTTACCAGAAATTGATTAAAAGTTTAGCCATTGGCCTGAGCAGCACAATTTGAGGCTGACTGATGTTCCATTCAGCTGACTTTATCAGTCATTATTACTTTTTATTGTCTCATTCATAATGCTAAATATTAGATATTTGTTGTATTGCGTGTTTTTTCATTGTAATAAGAAAGACTAACAACATTTTCTTTTTTTATTCTGGGAAGTTATTTATCTACTAGTATCTATCTACTCTTCCACTCATGAGTTTACTGCCTGGCAATTGTGTTAAATATCTATCTATCTATCTATCTATCTATCTATCTATCTATCTATCTATCTATCTATCTATCTATCTATCTATCTATCTATCTATCTATCTATCTATCTATCTATCTATCTATCTATCTCTATATATACATATATATGATTGTGTAATTTAGAGTGGGCCAGTCAAACGTAAAGGACGAAGCCTGAATAAATAAAAGTCAGGGATCACAAAGAGGCAAAGGTTTTTCAGAGGCAAGCAACACTCATTGAAATCAATGGCTAATCTGATGACAGTTCTTAAACTTTACTCCCCTGAGAATTCAGAAACAAGTGAGAATCCAGGTAGAGCAGCAGCTGTCGCTGAGCAATTACTTTTTCTCATAGCAACTTTCATTGTTTCTTTGCTGATTCACATTTTCTAAGATGCCTAATTAAGACATTCAATCTGGTTCAGCCAGCCAAGATCAATACAAAAGCAGTGCTAACCTTCTGATTTAAGGCTAACTCTGCCTTATGTGTTGTATGATCAATAAAACCATACAAGTGGGTGAAATATGCATTCAGACATACAAGTGTAAGACCATACCATATGTAATAGGTCATTATACTGGCAATTCACAAAGGAAATAGAGTTGTCAAGTAAGGCCATAGAATTAAGATTGCATTTAGATGTATTTTGGTTAGATTAAGGGGTAATCCATCAAATCAGATTTAATCCAATTGACATAAAATTACATCCACTGCCCTGAAAAAATTGTGGTTAAATAATTGAGAGACTATAGTTCATTTTATGAGGATTGTTGCGGGCAATAACCAATGACAATGGACGTTTTAGTCACTAAATGCCGGTCACCAATCAACACCATAGCAACCATACCTATAGAATGTTAATGGTAATGATAAGAATAAAAATATTATCACTTATACTGATAAGAAGAACAAGAGTATAATAAACAAACATATTGAATCGTAGTATACCCATATCTGTTAAGTGTACTGTTTGACAAACCACAAAATTTAATAGAATGTACAACAAATATTATATATATAACAAATATGTAAGTACCTTAGCTGTTATTAGTTGAAATGAAATAGAATGTGAGGCATGAAACACTTCATGTAGATCTGTGGTGACAAAGTAGCTGAGATGGAAAGCAAATCTCTCGACGTATTGGTCTATTTACAGTCACTCTTCACTAGAGAATGAATCTGAAATTACAAGCAGATAAAAATAATTTTGTCTGCAGGGTGACAGGTTTTAGCATCTGTGTGGGTTGCCAGAGATATCTGGGGCTGATCACAGGAGACTGACTGCTTCTTTGTATTACATTAAGTCAACTGGAGTAGTTTGGGAATCAGATATAAATACCTCCAGAAAGGCCCTAATTAGAGGCGTTATTGGACCTTCGGTGTTGCAGGAGATTAGATGCCTGAATTAATAGATACATTTCAGATATAGGATGGCTAAAACAGCTGAATATTTGAATGTGGTTGATGCAATCAATGTTAATGAATCCACAGGAAGTCCAGCGTTGCTTTTTTGGAGCAAAGTATGTTTTCAATTTACACATAACATAAGTGGTTATTCAAGGAAGGCATAAAATGTAGAAAAGAAAAGAAAGAGTTCTGAATTTAAAATTCCTTTTATTTATACACAGTAACAAGAAACATACAATAAATTACTCAGTTTAACTTAAAAGACAAAGCCACTTAAACATTAAACACCCTATTTTTTGATTCCATTTGGCTGACGGAGAAAAAAAAATCAACATAGCTGATACCTTAATTTTCTTCAAATACTTCAGACCAAAGATAAACAAATGGAAGTAAAGTTGACCCTGACACCAAGAAACACAGCTTTTAAAAATTGAACAATGGACTCGCATTCACACCTGGACCCACACACACCCAGCCAGGCACATATACAATGCCCCCCTGCAGACAACCACTCAATCCTCTCTCCACAGACAAAACCTTGCACTAAGTTTCTCCACTTGAAACTCATTCATATTTATATCACCCTTCATACCATCTCCATCTCATGTATATAACTACGTACTATAAATATAACTTGTCTGTCTATTTTTATTTTTATAAAAACCTGTATATACTCTGTGCAGGGAGCTCTCATCGCAAAATTTCACTGTGCCTGCATAATGACGATTAAAAAAATCTTGATCTTAATCTGGGGAATTCAAGAAACAAATGAAGCGATCTTTCAGAGTGTGAGCAAAACAGTCTCCCTGTTCACTCCAGGCCAAATGGGTTTGGGATTGGTGGAAGTCTCACAAAAGGTCCATATCCAGGATATCTCACCTTTAGAGGGAGAGGTCATGGTCCAGGCCAGGCTAGGGGAAGACACACAGGGTTTCAGGAGAGATACATGAAAAGAGGCATGTATTGGAACACGATCTGTGGGTGACATCCTGGCATTGTGACAGGGAGAAGTTCGACCAGGTCAAGCTGAGGGTGACGGAAAAGCAGGATCAGAAATCCCTCGACCAGACAGTAATTAAATATAGGAAAGCGGGTCAAAAGTAATTGCAAGAATAAACAGGGATGCGAATAAGAGACAATAGTGGGAAGATGTGGGGTGGATCACAAGACAAGAATAATATGCTCACTACAGAAGTCGAACTTGTGAGAGGGGACATATCTGTAGACGACAGCAAAGGGGAGGTCATGGAGAAGGATGTACAGTGTGGAGTCAGAACGAGGTGATGAGCTGTTGATCTTACAAACCGATCCATTTGCGGTGTCAGAGACCAAAGTCAGACACCGGTCTTGCAGTTGCTGCTGCTAACCGCTGAGCGTATATATATATGTGTGTATATATATATCTATATATATATACCGAATGGAGTCCCATACCTGCTTTACAAGAGGTGCCCCAAGCTCCTTCAGCGCCTGGGGAAAATCATAAGGGTGATCTGGAGGAGGGGGGAGGTTGCCTATCAATGCAGATCTGCAGAAGGGGTGTGGATCCCAAAAGAAGAGAAGTCTACCACCATTGAGCAGTTCCGAACCATTTCACTGCTCAATGTCGAGGGAAAGATATTTTTCAGTATTCTTTCCCGTCGACTGTCCGACTATCTTCACCAGAATCAATACATCGACCTTTCTGTGCAAAAGGGTGGGATTCCAGGAGTACCAGGATGCCTGGAACACAGCAGGGTAGTGACACAGCTGATAAGGGAGGCTCGAGAGGGGAAAGGGAACCTATCTGTGCTTTGACTTGACCTAGCTAATGCATATGGCTCCATACCCCACAAGCCGGTGGAAATGGCATTGGAACGGCACCACGTCCCATGTAACATCAAGGCCTTAATCATCGACTACTATAACAGCTTTTACCTGAGATTTTCCTCTGGAACAGTCACATCAGAGCGGCACCGGAAAGAGAAAGGGATAATCACTGGATGTACCATTCCAGTGATACTCTTTGCCTTGGCTATGAACATGTTAGTAAAGTCTGCCAAGCCAGAGTGCAGAGGGCCCACAACCAAGTCCGGGATCCGTCAGCCCCCCATTAGAGCATTTATGGACAACCTGACGGTAACAAGTGCATCAGTTCCAGGATGCAGATGGATCCTCCAGGGCTTGGAGAAGCTCACCACCTGGGCACGCATGCACTTCAAGCCGGAGAAATCCAGGTCTCTAGTCCTGAAGGGTGGAAAGGTGACTGACTGGTTCCGCTTCTCCCCAGGAGGCTCCCAGATCCCATCAGTCCCATCAGAAACCTGTGAAAAGTCTTGGCAAGATCTTTGACTGCTCCCTGTAGGATACAGCCTCTATCAGGGCTACCAACAGTCAGCTGGAAGGCTGGCTAACAGCAGTGGACAAGTCAGGTCTCCCCGGGAAGTTCAAGGCATGGATGTACCAGCACGGTATTCTGCCCAGGATACTGTGGCCCTTGCTTGTCTATGAATTTCCTATATCCACCATGGAAGGGTTTGAAGGGTTTGAGCGGAGGGTCAGCAGTCACCTCCGACGCTGGTTGGGGCTTCCCCAGAGTCTCAGCAGCATTGCCCTTTATGGCAATAAAAACAAGCTGACCCTACCAATCAACAGCCTTACTGAGGAGTTCAAGGTCACGAGGGCAAGGGAGGTTCTCCAGTACAGGGAATCAAAGGACCCAAAGGTTGCTCAAGCCGGCATCGTGGTGAGGACAGGCAGAAGGTGGAAGGCGCATGAGGCGGTGGACCAGGCAGAAGCTTGGTTGTTCTACCAGGAGCTTGTAGGGTCTGTGGCAAATGGTTGGGCAGGCCCGGGAACTATTCCGACAAAGCACCTCAGTCAGTGCAAGGACAAGGAAAGGCGGGACCAGGTCCAACTCGAGGTGCGGGCTGGTTTGGAAGAGCAACGTGCAAGCCAGTGGGTAGGGCTAAGGCAGCAAGGTGCATGGTCTAGATGGGAGGAGGCCATGGACAGGGAGATCTCGTGGGTGGAGTTGTGGAGGGCTGAACCACTCCGTATAAAATTCCTCATCCAGTCGGTCTATGATGTCTTGCCCAGCACGTCAAACCTCTTTCTTTGGGGCAAGGTTGAAACTCCATCATGCACATTGTGCCAGGGAAGGGGAACTCTGGAGCGCATCTTTAGCAGCTGTCTGAAAGCACTTGGAGAAGGCCACTATCGTTGGCGCCATGACCAGGTGCTTAAGGCAATTGCTGAGTCCACCCACTCTGCCATTGACCACAGCAAGCGCTTCCAGCCACAGAGGCAGGGTGTGACATTCATCAGAGCCGGGGAACAACCTCCTCCCCAACCAAAGACCCAAACAGGACTTCTGGGATCTGCAAAGGACTGGCAGCTAAGGGTGGACCTCTGCAAACAGCTGAGGTTCCCTGAGGACATCGTAGAAACCCGCCTAAGACCAGACATCGTCCTACATTCAGAGTCCTCGAAACAGGTCATCATGCTAGAGCTGAGTGTGCCCTGGGAGGAGAGAATGGAGGAAGCCAGCAGAAGAAAGGAGGAAAAGTATGCTGAGCTGGTGGAAGACTGCCGCAACAGGGGGTGGCATGCACAATGCTTGCCCATTGAGGTTGGGGGAAGGGGCTTTGCAGGGAATTCTCTCTGCAGGGCCTACAGTCTCCTGGGCATCACAGGGGCACGCAAAAGGAGAGCCATCTGTTCAGCGTCAGAGGCCGCTGAGAAGGCATCCAGATGGCTCTGGATCCAGAGGGACAAAGATTGGATGAGCGCTTCTTAGACACAGATTGTGAACTGATCACTCCCTGCCGGGTCGCCTGGGTGAGGGGGTCTGAAGTTGAAAGACTCGAAACCCTCCGTGACCCGAGGTACTATCACTGACGATGTGTCCAAGAAACTGCATCACAAGATGTATCTTAAAACCATATATATATATATATATATATATATATATATATATATATATATATATATATATATATATAAAACATTATAAACACATATATAGATGTGTTTCGTTTGATGCTTGGCAAGAAATAAATTGGTAAATGCAACTGCTTAGGTCATCTCCTTTCATTCTTTATCAAAGAATGCCTAGGAGTACTTGGTGAAGGACACCAGACTCCGACAAATTCTGAACAGGAGCAAGGCAGTCTGAATGAACACCTCTGATGTTCATACGGAACAGAACAGAACAGAACAGAACAGAACAGAACAGTGGTTATTCTATCGGCCCTCAGCAAAGGGATTAATTTTCAACCCATCAAAATGCTAGGACCTGCCATGCTTTGAGGATTGAACTATTGAAGTCCCACTTGATAGAGAATCCCTGGCTGCATCAAAAAAGATGTCTGTCAAGCACTAAAATGCCAACCTTTCTCAGAAGCAGCTTTGCAATGGACAGTCAGTTCAATCAGCATTCTGATAGGATCCTCTTTGCTGTCTGCCATCTGAAAACAGACATTTTAATACCAGTGTATGTGAGGCCTTGGCTCCTCTCTGTAACTGGAAGACAAAGCACTGCCGCTAGGGTCCAGTGTTTTCTGGTCAGAAGAAGTTCAAGATTAACTGCCTGCTTTTATGACCCACTTACAGAGCTTGGTCTTTACCCAGTTAACCTTCGCTGAACTTGCTCTCTCGCACAGAGTGCGTTCATAAGGTACTGGACATCTTTCTGGTCGGATATGAAAACATTAACATCATCCACATTACAGGTGCTCCTGTCCACTTAATTCAGGCAAGGATAGGCTGCTGAGCTGGTGCCTGTGTCAAGAGAGCAAGGGCTCAATGGCTCAGAGCTGCCCAGAAATGGGGCAGCCTTGTTTTATTCCTTGTTGAAATACAATCAAATAATTGTGATAAACACACCCACAATATAAATATATCATCAAACCAAAGGTATATGTGTCTATGTGGACCTTATCAAAGCTTTTTCTTAAACCAGGGCGACTCCACCTGTTTTTACAATGAAACTGTCATCTGACAAAAATTACCTCATGAGAAACATAGTGCACACTATAGTCCTATCCAGTTCTTTCCATCGCAAAATTGCTTTGATCTGTGTGTAGGATGTTTCCAAAAAAAGCCCTTCTGTCTGTCCGATACTGTCATAAACAGGATTATGCAGTCTGTGCACAGTAAGGCCACAGGCCTTTTTTTTTGCAAGGTTAGCTGGTTGGTGCGTACACATTAGCTAAACAAAAATCATTATCTCCTCTTGTTATTCTTAAATTCAACAGATGGCCTTTCACTATCTCAGCAGAGAATTGGAAAACTGCATTGTCAGAGGCCATGGAAGAATAGCTACTTCAGCGCTCATGTTAGTTTTATGACAAAGGTGGAAAAGGTCCATCCCACTATAAGTCCCATTCCATCTTGTCCTGCTGTACTGTGTAAAAAGTGCACACCAAGCCTTTTTTGGCAAGAAATATCAGAGATTAGAGCACTATTATTTCTGTCTCTCCCACCATTAATGTTTAAGGAGTCCACTCCAAAAAACAACATGGAGAAGAGAAAAGGCAAAAAATATATATATATATATATGGGAGAAATGGACACAAAAGACAGCAGGGCAGATGAAAATATTTGATTACTATTCTTTTTTGCTAGTGCTTGCTTTTTTTTTTGAGTTAGTTATGTGTCTTCACATCCAATGTGCAGGGATTTGCCTGTTTTCTCACAACAGTGAGATATGATGATTTTGATGATTTTTTAAGTATCGCTTATGCATCCAGGAACCTTATTCTTCTTATGGAGGGTGTGATCTAAAAAGTTATTGATTTCCTTCAAGGAGTAGAGGTCCTACATCTCCTTGCAGAATTCACTGAGTGAGCAGAATCTGACTCAGTGCCACACTTAATGTTATCTCCCTCACTTATCTGGCTTTACAACTCAACCTTTTCCTCAGTAACTGTGGATTCTTGGATCCAGAAAAACTTGGAAGCTCAACTACTCAAAATGTGTCTGAGGAAGACACAGTCTTCCTTTTTCCAGTGTCCTGCTCCATGACGGAAGCAGGGCTCTGTGGTGCGTGTTTACTTTGCCTGGAGTCCTTATTTTTAGGCAAAGGGCAAGGTTTTGATAGACAGGAACCACTGGCGGGCTCAGCAGTGCTAGGCTTGGTGGCAAGTGAGTGGGGATCGGATACAATAGTGTAAGTCATTGTGGCCCTAGTCAGACTTGCCCCCGATCACAATAATCCTCTTATTCCAGTTTCTTATATAGACAAACCATCCATTTCTAGCCCACATGCCCTCAGTCAAAACACTTCACCTGCACGGAACAAGAACAGGACAGATAGAACATTCCATGTGGTTAAAGGTGATGGCTGCTCCTTACTCAGCTACCAGACAGCTGATATTCTTCTTCTTCTTCTTCTTCTTTTGGCTTTTCCCGTCAGGGGTCGCCACAGCGAGTCAACTTTCTCCATCTAACCCTATTCTCTGTATCTTCCTCTCACACCAACTACCTTCATATCCTCTCTCACTACGTCCATAAATCTTCTCTTTGGTCTTCCTCGAGACCTCTTGCCTGGCAGCTCCAATTCCAGCATCCGTCTACCAATATATTCACTATCCCGTCTCTGTACATGACCGAACCATCTCAGTCTGGCTTCTCTGACCTTCTCTCCAAAACATTGAACATGTGCCTCTGATAGACCTGATCCTATCCATCCTGGTCACTCCCAAAGAGAACCTCAACATCTTCATCTCTGCAACCTCTAGATCTGCCTGCTGTCTTTTGGTCATTGTAACAATTTCTAGTCCATACATCATCGCTGGTCTCACCACTGTCTTGTACACCTTTCCTTTTATTCTGGCTGAAAGTCTTCTATCACATAGTACCCCTGACACTTTTCTCCACCCATTCCAACCTGCTTGGACCCATCTCTTCACCTCTTTTCCGCACTCTCCGTTGCTCTGGACTGTTGACCCCAAGTACCTGAAATCTTCCAGCTTCTTGATCTCCACTCCCTGTAGCCTCACCGTTCCACCCGAGTTCCCCTCATTCACACACATATATTCTGTCTTGTTGCGACTAACTTTCATTCCTCTCCTTTCCAGAGCATACCTGCACCTCTCTAGATTTTCCTCTACCTGTTGTCTGCTCTCACTACAGATCACAATGTCATCTGCAAACATCATGGTCCATGGGGATTCCTGTCTAACCTCATCTGTCAGCCTGTCCATCACCATTGCGAACAAGAAGGGGCTCAGAGCTGATCCCTGATGGAGTCCCACCTCCACCATGAACTTCTCTGTTACCCCTAACGCACACCGTACCAGTGTCTCACAGCGAGCATACATGTCCTGCACCAGTCTAACATACTTCTCTGCCACTCCAGACTTCCTCATACAATACCAGAGCTCCTCTCTTGGCACCCTGCCATATGCCTTTTCTATGTCTACAAAAACACAATGCAACTCCCTCTGACCTTCTCTGTACTTTTCTATTGGCATTCTCAATGCAAATACTGCATATGTAGTACTCTTTCTAGGCATAAAGCCATACTGCTGTTCACAGATGCTGACTTCTGCTGTCAGTCTAGTTTCCACTACTCTTTCCCATAACTTCATTGTATGGCTCATTAACTTTATCCCTCTATAGTTTCCACAATTCTGAACATCCCCTTTATTCTTTAAAATAGGCACCATCACACTTTGTCTCCATTCTTCAGGCATCTTCTCACTCTCTAAGATCCTGTTGAATAATCTAGTCAGAAAATCTACCGCTGCCTCTCCTAGACACTTCCACACCTCCATAGGTATATCATCAGGACCAACTGCTTTTCCACTCTTCATCCTCTTCGATGCCTTCCTCACTTCACTTTTACTAATTTTTGCATGTTGTGGTCTACAATAGTCACCTCCTCTACCCTTGCCTCTCTTTCATTTTCCATGTTCATCATCTCTTCAAAGTACTCTTTCCATCTTCCCATCACTCTTCTAGCATCTGTCAATACATTTCCCTCTCTGTCCTTAATCACCTGGACCTGTTGTACATCCTTTCCATCTTTATCTCTCTGTTTCGCCAACCTGTATAGATCATTCTCACCCTCCTTACTATCCAACCGAGCATACGAGTCATCATAAGCCCTTTGTTTTGCCTTTGCTACCTCGATCTTTACCATTCGCCGTATCTCCCTGAACTCCTGTCTGTTCTCTTCAGTCCTCTCAGTATCCCACTTCTTCTTTGCTAACCTCTTTCTCTGTATACACTCCTGCACTTCCTCATTCCACCACCAAGTCTCCTTATCCACTTTCCTTCCAGATGACACACCAAGTACTCTTCTACCTGTCTCCCTGATAACACTAGCTGTAGTTGTCCAATCATCTGGAAGCTCACCCTGACCACCCAGACCCTTTCTCAACGCCTCCCTGAAAACCATGCAACATTCTTCCCTTTTCAGCTTCCACCATTTTGTCCTCTGCTCTGCCTCTGTCCTCTTCATCTTCCATGTCACCAGAGTCATCCTACAAACCACCATCCTATGCTGCTACAACTACTTTGGAGTCACTGATCTCTTTCAGGTTACCTCGTCTATACAAGATGTAGTCTGCCTGTGTGCTCCTACCTCCGCTTTTATAAGTTACCCTATGTTCCAGTTTTTTCTGGAAAGATGTATTCACTACAGCCATTTCCATCCTTTTTGCAAAATCTACCACCATCTGTCCCTCGGCATTCCTATCCTGGATACCAAATCTGCCCATCACTTCTTCATCCCCTCTATTGCCTTCACCAACATGTCCATTGAAGTCTGCACCAATTATCACTCTCTCATTTCTGGGAATATTCTGCATCACTTCATCTAACTCATTCCAGAACTTCTCCTTCTCTTCAGATTCACATTCCACCTGTGGAGCATAGCCACTAACAACATTGAGCATCACACCTTCAATTTCCAGTTTCAGACTCATAAGTCCATCTGACGTTCTTTTCACTTTTAGGACGTTCCTTACGAACTCCTCCTTCAAGATAACTCCTACTCCATTTCTCTTCTTGTCAGTACCATAATAGTACAACTTAAAGCCTGCTCCTAAGCTTCTAGCCTTACTACCTTTCCACCTGGTCTCCTGGACACAGAGTATATCCACCTTCCTTCTCTGCATCATGTTGACCAACTCTCTACCTTTTCCTGTCATAGTCCCAATATTCAAAGTCCCTACTCTCAGTCCCAGACTCTTTCCTTTCCTCCTCTCTCTCTGCTTCTGAACACGCACTCCTCCTCTTCTTCTTCTTCTTGTTCTTCGACCCACAGTAGCCCAATTTCCATTAGTACCCTGTAGGTCATCAGTACCAATGGCGGTCGTTGTTAACCCGGTCCGCGACCGATCCGGTATGGTATAGTTTTGGTTGACTCGCATGTTTGGTTTTGGCAAAAGTTTTATGCCGGATCCCCTTCCTGACACAACCCTCTGCATTTATCCGGGCTTGGGACCGGCACAGGGAGACACTGCTCCGTGCCCCCCCAAGTCAGGCTTGGAGAGACATAGACCAGTGCCGCCCTGTGGCTGCATTAGCTACCAGACAGCTGACGATCTGGGATCAATCAGAATCATACATTCTATCGGGCTTCCTCCAGTGAACTACCTAGCATGTCAAGCTACTACACCTGAGACACACAATGAGCCTCTGCAGATGTCAGAACTGTCCAACACAGTCTGGCAAGACGTCAGTTCAAATTCCGACAGGCGAACACCTTTTAGTTATCGTGGATGAGTACTCCCAATACCCTGTTGTATTCATGAGAGTACTTCGAAAGAGCCTCCGTGTTGCCAAAATAGAGAACAACCCCTGGAAACAGCATCTCTACACATTCCTGCATGAGTACCCTTGAACACCACACAGCACAGCAACATCATCACCTGCTGAGTTGCTGTTCAAAGGCAGGATAAACACAAATATGCCTTCAGTGAGCATGGCCATCAGACTGGACGAAGATCTTTGCAGGAGACCTCAAGGCCAAAGCCAAGATGAAGGTGCACTCGGATACTTGCTGTCTTGCTGCACCTTATACTCTCCAACTTGGCGACATGGTGTTGGGCTCTCACCCCAGATGCAATAAACTTGCCCCAGCTTACAATCCCAAGCCGTACAGAGTGACCACTGTCAAGGGCTCAATTCTCACAGTTGAGCGGACTGGACAATGTGTGACAAGAAACTTAACCCTGGCCTGTGTGACACATCCTCAGCAGAGTAAGAGGATGAAGTCACTGCTAACACAGTCCCGGTTTTGGCAAGTTACCCAGCTAGGTGCCAACATCCTCCTCAGCTACCTCAGTGACTTTTGTACGTTCCTCTGGGTCGTTGTATGTTTTGGGGTGTTGTTTTCCCTCTCTATTTGTTGCGGGTATTTCCAAGCAGCTGAGAGCATTTGGGTAATTGATTGCCATTCCCTATTGGTCCTGGCCAGAATGCTGGCCCTTTAATACTAGCTATGACGTTGTTCCAAAGATATACAATCTAGGGGCTAAGGACTATACATGCTAAAGTATATCCCCATAATGTGTCTCTGCATACTTTTGTTCCTAACCTTTTGTTTCAGCCCTAGACAGGGACCTAACAAAATTGGGGGCTTGTCTCAAACTTCTTTTTATTTTTTTCCCCGATGTTTTTGTAGTGCCATCTACACTTCCTTTCAGATCTGATGCATTTGTTTGGAACACACTTGTGGCCCGCGATATCTGGTGAATTAGAGTTTTCTTGTTTTTGATTTTAGTGGGCTTATTGAAGCAAACCTAGGGGGAGGTGTCTTGTACACCTTCAGTAGGTACACTTTGAAGATATTTGAGATTTATCTTAGTTTTGAAGTAGATCACTAGGGACCGGAGTTTGCACAATTATAGAGACAGCAGAACATTATTGAATTCACCTCTCAAATGATAAGAAACGTAAAGCTTCGTTATTTAAAGGTGTTCAATCAGGGCTAGTCAAAGACAATCTTTTTGGTGGTGAAGCTCCACTTGTATATTCAACTTTGGTTTCATCGGGTGAGAGTAATGTTTCAGATAGGGAGGTTGACAGGCAGTGCTCATTGGAGGCAACAGCATGCTTAAGTGCTGAAAAAGAGTCACTGGGCTAAAAAGGAGATTGATAAAGATCTCATACAAAAATGGTTGGAGTTACAGCATGATTTGGAGTTACGAAAATTAGAATATGCAGCTCGTGAGAGTCTGTTACAGGGAATTCATGCGTGAACGAGAGTTTGAACTAAAAAAAACTTGAGTTGGAATTATCTGTCAAGAAACTCCCCATATCTCAGTCTGTGCTTCTTTCTCCTGGCTCACAACCTACTTGTTGCAGTGCTGTTTGGTCCTCTGCTGTTTTTTCTGTCCAACAGGTGCTGATCCTCTGATGGGCGATCATGACCCTGTGCCTTCACATGCTATCCCATTAGCAAGTGCCAACTCCTCAGGCTCGTTTGTTCCATTGCTGACTCCTTTGCCTCCTCAGTCTTTGTAATGCAAATGCTTCGGTTTCGTCTGGGCCACTGACGTGGGGCAACCCACCACTGGATGTCAATTGGTATGTTCCCTTGGCTCTTCATTTCAATGAACATAAGGTAGCGAAATACTTGAGATGGTAGCACTAACACTCAAGTGGCCTGTAGACATTTGGACATTGCCATTACAAATGGTCCTGACTGGTAAGGCGCAGTCTGTATATTCTGCATTAACTGTGCAAAAGGGCTCAATACGAACTGCCTACGAGTTGGTCTCAGAGGCATAGAGACCAAAATTCTGTCATCTTAGTAAAAGCGATAGGTTAATATTTGTAGAGTTTGGGAGAGAGAAGGAGAATGTGTCAGGTGCTGCAGGTCCAAACAAAAAGAATTGATGTTGCTGGAAGAATGTAAAAACTGTCTTTCAGACAAGGTGGCAATCTACTTGAATAATCAGAAAGTTACCACACTTGCCCACGTAGCTGTCTGTACTGAACAGTGTGTGTTAACACATAAAATTTCGTTTTGCTCATGATCTTCTCGCCATGACTCTGCTCAGCCTTCCAACTCGCAGTCAAACTGGCAAAATCAAAAGTTTGACCATTCTTTGTTGTTGAATAATTCATGCTAATAGTTTTATTGCCATGAGGCAGGTCATTTCATTTCACCATGTCCCGTGTTTAAAATGTAAAAAGGGGAGCAGCTCCCCGAAGCGAAAGTTCCCAAAAGCTCGGGTTTTGTCCAATCTGGTACTACACATGATCAAGTAAATTCTGTTAATTTTGAGGGGAAGGTATCATTCACAGGGCATGTGACCGAAAGTGTTTCTGTTAGTACATTGTGTGACACAGCCTCTGCACAGTGTTGGATTGTTAAAATGGCTGCCAGTTACCGGTGAACGGTATTCAGTTTCTTGTTGAATGATTTGTGTGTGTGAAGAAAGTGTTTTCTCCCTGAAATACATTTGCTCCCTTAAGAGAGTAGTGAAGTAGTCCGGGTCCATCTGAAGACTTCCCAGTGAGTGTCATTACTCGGGCTCAAGCATGCAAGTCTAACTCCAGTGACTTGTGTGATCCGTTTAGTCATTTGAGAATCCATTTGCACTGTGTCCCAACTCCTCAGGGAGCTCAGCATGCTGGGCGCTGGCCTCTGCCAGCGGTACTGACGTTCCAAAATCAGCGACCGTGATCGCCGAAAGTTTTCAGTCCTTGCCTCTTGACTGCAAAGTAAGAGTGAGCAAAGGAAAGATTGATGGCTAAGTATCATGCTATCGCTGATGGGAAGGGAGAAACCATGAGTAAAACTGTGGCCTATTACTGGGAGTAATAATGAGGAAATGGACACTTTTATGTAATAATAAAGCGTTGCAATGTAACACTGTCTCAGGTGGTTGTTCCTGCTAAATTTTGGCTGCATGTTCTGACTTTGAGGCATTACCATGATTTTGCTAGTTATTTGGGCATTAAGGTTTACCATTGCAACCTTCACTATTTCTTTCTGGGCTAAAGGAAGTCCTAGCTCTGTTAGTTTTTTGCTCTGTTAGTTAGTTTGCAACACTTCGATGTGTGTCAATTCCACTTCTGCACCTGTCTGTGTTCACTAACCACAACCCTCTTGTCTTTCTCTCTAGAACACCAACCAGCTCATTATGGTCACTATATACACAGCTTCAAGCTAGAGATTAAGTACAAGAGGAATAGAGATAATATTTTGGCTGACACTTTGTGTGTGTGTGTGTGTGTGTGTGTGTGTGTGTGTGTGTGTGTGTGTGTGTGTGTGTGTGTGTGTGTGTGTGTGTGTGTGTGTGTGTCCCTCTCTATATACTGCAGGTAGTTCCAAGCAGCTGAGAGCATTTTGGTCATTGATTGCGGTTCCCAATTGGCCAGGTTGCTGGCCCTTTAATACTGGCCATGTAGCCATTAAATACATACACTTACTAGGAGCCGAGGACTTAACACATTCTATCATGGTTGCACTGAATAAATAAATGCCATAATTCATGCCCGCATACTTTCATTCCCAACCTTTTCTTTGGTTGCACGTCCCTAGACAGGGACCTAACACTTTGATACAGCCTGAGGAAAACCTGCTACTGCAAAAAAAAATGATATGTGGGGGTAAAAAGAAACTGAGGAATGGTCTGAATTTGTTAGTTAACATAAGAGATGGAAAACCTAAGAAGTTATATTTATAAAATTGTTTACTTTATGGTTGAGAGTTGATATTACCTTGACAAAAACATTCAACTCCAAGTTCTTGCTAACATATTGTCATATTTGGAAGTATTACAAGGTTGATTCTATGCTTTATATTGTATGTGAAAGGATTTGCAGGGTTGTTTCTATGCTCCATATTTGAAATCTGCACTTAGAGTAGGGCAAAAAATTGTGCAAGTTCTCTCACTTAAAAATATGAGAGGCCTGTAATTTTCATTATATGTACACTTCAACTATGATAGATAGAATAAGGAAAAAATTTCAGAAAATCACTGTATGATTTTTAAATAATTTATTTGCAAATGATGGCGGAAAATAAGTATTCAGTCACCTGCAAGCAAGATTTCTGGCTCTCACAAACCTGTAACTTATTTTTTAAGAGGGTCATTACCTGTATTAATGGCATATGTTTGAACTGGTTATCAGAATAAAAGACACCTGTCCACAACCTCAAACAGTCACACTCCAAACTCCACTACAGCCAAGATCAAAGAGCAGTCAAAAATTGACAGAAACAAAATTGTAAACCTTCACCGGACTGGGAAGTCTGAATCTGCAATAGGTAAGCAGCTTGATATGAACAAATCAACTTTGGGAGCAATGTTAGAAAATGGAAGACATACCAGACTACTGATAATCTCCCTCAATCTGGGTCTCCACACAAGATCTCACCTTGCAGGGTCAAAATGAACACAAGAACAGTGAGCAGAAATCCCAGAAGCACACGGGGGGACCAAATGAATGACCTTGAGAGATCTGGGACCAAAGTAACAAAGGCTACCATCAGTAAACATACTTCGCTGACAGGAACTCAAATTCTGCAGTGCCAGATGTGTCCCCCTGCTTAAGCCAGTACATGTCCAGGCCCGTCTGAAGTTTGCTTGCTAGAGAGCATTTGGATGATCCAGAAGAGGATTGGGAGAATGTCTTATGGTCAAATGAAACCAAAACAGAACTTTTTGGTAAAAACTCAACTTGTCGTGTTTGGAGGAAAAAGAATGCTGAGTTGCATCCATATGACACCATACCTACTGTGATGCATGGAGGTGGAAACATCATGCTTTGGGGCTGTTTTCTGCAAAGGGACCAGAACGACTGATCTGTGTAAAGGAAAGAATGAATTGGGCCATGTATTGTGAGAATTTGAGTGAAAACGTCCTTCAATCAGCAAGGGCATTGAATATGAAACATGGCTGGGTCTTTCAGCATGACAATGATCCTAAACACACCACCCGGGCAATGAAGGAGTGGCATCATTCGAAGCATTTTAAGGTCCTGGAGTGGCTTATTCAGACTCCAGATCTCTACCCCATTAAGAAATCTTTGGAGGGAGTTGAAAATCTGTGTTGCCCAGCGACAGCCCCAAAATATCACTGCTCCAGAGGAGATCTGCATGGAGGAATGGGCCAAATACCAGCAACAGTGTGTGAAAACCCTACAGAAGACTTACAGAAAACGTTTGATCTGTCATTGTCAAGAAAGGGCATATAACAAAGTATTAAGATGAACTTTTGTTCTTGACCATATACTTATTTTCCATCATCATTTGCAAATAAATTCTTTAAAAATCAGACAATGTGATTTTTCTGGATTTTTTTCCACATTATGTCTCTCATAGTTGAAGTCTGCAGGCCTCTCATCTTTTTAAGTGAGAGAACTTGCACAATTGGTGACTGACTAAATACTTTTTTGCTCCACTGTAGCTGTGTTGTACTGAAACAATCAAATTGTTGGCTTCATATGTTTTATTGCTGTTTACAGACCAAGTGAATGTTTACTTACTTGTTTATTGCACCAAAGAAATCTAACTGTTTACTTACCATATTCAATGTTTGAGCGTGGAAGTAACAAAAAGTGGCGGACAACTTTGAATTGCAAAAAAAAAAGGGTGTAATATTCAAACCAGTAGCCGGTAATCTGCATGGTGGGTACAAAGGTTGTACAAAGGTTTTGCCGGCCGCCATTAACAATCAGCTGGCGGTCATTAGCTTCAGTTTTTAGAACGATTACCACAACTTGTTCATTTTAGATGTGCATGTCGGGCTTTCATGTCTTACCTATTCAATAACTGCTAGTAGCTAACTGCTCAGCTGATATTGTGGTGTTCGCCCGCAGTATCCACACTCCCTGCCAGAGGTGGAGTGTGTGCCCTGGCAGACGGCATGATTCCACTTCGCTGGCAGGGAGGTGCTTGTGCACACCTCTTGGCTCAAACAATCAGGTAAATCAATCAATCGGTCACCCATCCAAACAAACAAAAAAAAAAGGACAGGCAGAAAAACAACCAGAAAACGAGGTATATCTATGAAAAGGTGAGTGAAAAAGTTGCCCAAGTGGCACAAATAGGCACCCTTAATCTCCTACCCCTTGCAGAAGGGAAAGAAAGAAAAAAAGACAGGGAACATTGAAGAATAATATCGAGAGAATAGATAATGCAAAAATATAAATATAAATGGACACTTTAAGCAGTCACCCAGATGCATATATTTCTCTTAATCCAGGCTTTATTTGTTCTCTTAAATCTGTGAACAATGACTGGATTGTGGTGCAAAATAATGCTCCATAATGCTCCATCATGATAGTGTAGAGCTTTGGGACTGCCTTGCTAGTTAAACAGTTAACAGCTATTTTTCCATCATTTAGTCTACTCTTTACATACAAGGATTGCTCTCATCTATAAGTTCAGTGAGTCGGAGAAGACCAATCAGGTGTCACGTATGTTGCACTGAGATGATCACGGCAAAGAGTCAAAATGCATTGTGTCATGACATCCCAGTAAATGTAATTTAGTTATTTAAGTTGACCCAAGAAGGATTGCTTCTATGCTTGCCACATTGAACAAATAATAAAATGATGCTACATTTGATTTATTCAGACATGCAGGCAACATGGACCAATTGTACACTTATGGTTTCAGAACTGAATCAAGGCATTTTGTTCAGATAAAGCCAAATGGTTTATGTCTCCATCTTAATGGTTATATTTTCATATGCAAATTTTGAGAGAGACATTGCTTTATGACAGCTATCTTTCTATGTGTTGACATTTCCTCAATGTGGGATGATTCAAGGGATATTCTATACTATTCCTTCTACAAGGTCTTCTGGAAATTATAAAATAAGGATGTGAATAATTCTTTCAAAGTAGCTGGTTCTTTTGTTCTCATTTGAAATCAGAACACTACATCTGTATTTGAACAGGGCTTTGATTCATGCACAGACACACTCCTTAATACCCCTGCTTAATCCTTCCGATGTCTGGGACAAGGACACTATGACAATTTAATACCTTTTCCTCAAACCGATCACATCATAGTCTGCAAGATTTGGAAACATGCTAATTATTAATCATCTGATTGCAAACAAATTGATTTGGTTGATACATTCTCAACAAACTGATATTTAGTGGCAAAAAGATCTGACAAGTGATTGTATGACAAGTGGGTATTATATATTATTTAGTAGAGTTGTAATTTTAATGACTGTGTGGAATCATGTTGTTTATTGCTTACCGTATTTTGAAAAACTAAATATACCGTTATTTTGTTATATATACTGCTATGTAAAATTAAAAAAATAACACAGCAAATGATCAGTTTTTCAGATTTTTCTATTTCTAAGAATATACAGGAAAATGCAGCCTCAGGGCAGCATGAGCCGGTGTTCTCCCGAGCCAGTCTGGGGGGGCACGGAGCAGTGTCTCCCTGAGCCGGTTCCAGGCCTGGATAAATGCAGGGGGTTGCGTCAGGAAGGGCATCCGGTGCAAAACCTTGGCCAAAAACAAACATGTGAATCAATCATAATAATCAAATCAAACTGGATAGGTCGAGGCCTGGGTTAACAATGACTGCCATTGGTACTGATGACCTACAGGGAACTAACTGGGCAACTGTAGGTCAAAGAAGGAGAGGAGGAAGGCGTGTTCAGGAGCAGTGACAGAAGAGGAAAGGCAAGAGTCTGAGACTGAGAGTAGGGACTTTGAATATTGGGACTATAACAAGAAAAGGTAGAGTTGGTCGACATGATGCAGAGAAGGAAAGTGGATATACTGTGTGTCCCAGAGACCTGGTGGAAAGGTAGTAAGGCTAGAAGGTTAGGAGCAGGCTTTAAGTTGTACTATAATGGTACAAACAAGAAGATAAATGGAGTAGTAGATATCTTGAAGGAGGAGTTCGTAAGGAATGTCCTAGAGGTGAAAATAATATCATATAGACTTATGAGTCTGAGACTGGAAATTGTAGTTGTGATGCTCAGTGTTGTTCGTGGCTATGCCCCACAGGTGGGATGTGAATTTGAGTAAAAGGAGAAGTTCTGGAATGAGCTAGATGAAGTGATGCAGAATATCAGTAGAGTTGAGAGAGTGGTAATTGGTGCAGACTTCAGTGGGCATGTTGGTGCATGCAATAGAGGGGATAAGGAAGTGATGAGCAGATTTGGTATACAGGAAAGGAACGCAGAGGGACAGATGGTGGTAGATTTTGCAAAAAGAATGGCTGTAGTGAACACTTTTTTTCCAGAAAAGACAGGAACATTGAGTAACTTATAAGAGCGGAGGTAGGAGCACCCAGGCAGACTACATCTTGTGAAGACGAGGTAACTTGAAAGAGGTCGGTGACTTCAAAGTAGTTGTAGGAGAGAGTGTAGCCAGACAGCATAGGATGGTGGTTTGTAGGATGGCTCTGGTGACAAGGAAGATGAAGAGGACAAAGGCAGAGCAGAGGACAAAGTGGTGGAAGCTGAAAAGGGAGGAGTGGTATATGGTTTTCAGGGAGGAGTTGAGAAGGCTCTGAGTGGTCAGAGACAAGTAGGAGAGTACTTGGTGTGTCATCTGGAAGGAAAGTAGATAAGGAGACTTGGTGGTGGAATGAGGAAGGGCAGGGCAGAGAAGGCGATTTGCAAAAACGAAGTGGGACTCTAAGAGGACTGAAGAGAACAGACAGGAGTACAGGGAGATACAACGTAAGGTAAAGATAGAGGTAGCAAAGCCAGAACGATGACTTGTATTCTCGGTTGGACTGTAAGGAGGGAGAGAATAACCGACACAGAGAAATAACGATGGAAAGGATGCACAACAGGTCCTAGTGATTAAGGATAGAGGGAAATAAATTGACAGATGCCAGAAGGGTGATGGGAAGATGGAAAGAACACTTTGAAGAGCTGATGAATGTGGAAAATGAAAGAGAGGCAAGGATAGAAGAGGTGAGTATTGTAGACCACAAAGTAACAGAGATTGAAGGCATGAAGAGATTGAGGAAGGCATTGAAGAGGATGAAGAGTAGAAAGGCAGCTGGTCCTGATTATACCTGTGGAGGTATAGAAGTGTCTGGGAGAGGCGGCAGTGGAGTTTCTGACTAGATTCAACTATTAAACAGGATCTTAAAGATTGAGAAGTTGTCTGAACAATGGAGATGAAGTGTGATGGTGCCCATTTTTAAGAATTAGAGGGGTGTGGGAAATTGCGATAACTATAGAGGGATAAAGTTGAAAAGCCAGACAATGAAGTTATGGGAAAGAGTAGTGCAAACTAGACTGAGAGCAGAAGTCAACGTTTGAGAATAACAGTCTGGCTTCATGCCTAGAAAGAGCACTAAAAAAATGCAGTATTTGTTTTGAGCATGTTGACAGTGAAGTACAGACAAGGCTACAGGGTACTGCATTGTGTTTTTGTAGACCTAGAAAAAGCATATAAAAAGCCCCGTGACAGTAGCAGAAGTGCAAGGTGAAGATGGGACTTCATCAGGGATCAGCTCTGAGCCCCTTCTTGTTTGCAGTGGTGTTGAACAGGCTGACAGATGAGGTTAGACGGGTATCTCCATGGACCATGATGTTTGGAGATGACATTGTTATTGGCCGTGAGAGCAGAGAACAAGTTGAGGAAAATCTAGAGAAGTGGAGGTATGCACTGGAAAGGAGTGGAAGTTAGTCGCAGCAAGACAGAGTATATGTGTGTGAACGAGAGGAATTCGGGTGGAACGGTGAGGCTGCAGGGAGTGGAGATCAAGAAGTTGGAGGATTTCAGTTACTTGGGTTCGACAGTCCAGTGCAACGGAGAGTGTGGAAAAGAGGTGAACAGACGGGTTCAAGCAGGTTTGGACAGGTGGAGAAAAGTGTCAGGGAATCTATTAGTCAGAACACTAACAGCCAGAATGAAAGGAAACATATACAAGACATACAACAATGCTGTATGGGCTAGAAACAGTTCCAATAACAAAAAGACAGGAGGCAGAGCTAGAGGTAGTAGAGATTAAAATGCTAAGGTTCTCTTGGGGACAGACCAGGATGGATAGGATCATGCATAAGTCTATCAGAGGGATGGGTCATGTTAGATTTTTTTGGAGAGAAAGTCAGAGAAGCCAGACTGAGATGATTCGGTCATGTACAGAGGAGGGAGAGTGAATATATCGGTTGACGGATACTCATATTGGAGCTGCCAGGCAGGAGGTCTCAAGGAAGACCAAAGAGAAGATTTATGGACGTAGTGAGAGAGGATATGAAGGTTTTTGGTATGAGAGAGGAGGATGCGGAGAATAGGGTTAGATGGAGAAAGTTGATTTACTGTGGTAACCTCTGAAGGGAAAAGCCAAAAGGAGAAGAAGAATCATATGCATAAAATGCATAAATCATTCTGTAAATTAACTTATTTTACATTATAACAATTGTAACGCTAACACACATGGGTATACACACTTGAGATCTCTGTCAGTAACATTGCTTTTTTTGCCACAGTTACCACATGTACACACACAATGATTGAACACTGGCATATCAGCTGCCCTAGTGAGCACATCTGTGATGCCAATAGTGTGGCTCTAGTTAGCTTATGAAACACATCTTGATCAAACGCAGTCATTTCCATGTGTTTATTTATTTATTTAACCGTTGTTCTCTCGCCGCAACAAACATAAACAAATTCACAGAGTCCACATGAAACCAAAAATCACTCTCACCTCTAAAAGGGGAAGTAAAAAGTAAACAAACACGGACACAACGTTACTGTCTCAAAGTTATCTATGTGTTGAGTGAACTGTCAGCAGTTCTCCAACCACAGGCAAAGAAGGCAAAACCAATTGATTTGTAATACATTGATTTCTTAATCATACTCAGCCAGTAGAGGTTATGCCTGAAAATTAACAAAAGACAATCAACATCCTATTTAAATTTGGAATGGATTTTAACTGAAAAATTCTTTCTATCTCTTTTTATGTCCACCACAGCTGCAAATCAAAGTTCCCTTGCATTCAGCAGCAGGCGCCACACTTAGTTACTTACTGTGACAGATCTGATAATATGATAATATGTTTGTCAGACTGAGGCAGGGAGTAAAGCACAATAACCCTCATGTTTTCAGACAAGTTTTCTTCATATTGGAAGAAGATGGAGCACAAAGGACACATACTAAGGACACAATAAGAAGCACTCAAAGTCAGCAGAGGAAATGACATTTGAACTTTATGTCTCACTTAAATCTGCCTTTGCCAAACAATGGACATTTCTGTACAATGAAACCGAGCTCTGGTGCTGCTTAAAACTCAGTTGCTAAAGAAAGTGTGGCTCTATACTGAGCTCAGAACAATAAAGTGTTGAAATTGGGTCACCTTGCCCTGAAGGTATGAATTTGTAGCAAATTGCCTCTCCTGGTGCATTTCATTTCTAGTTCGGAGACATTGGGATGTAGTTCACAAAGATGGAGAAACAGTTACTGCAGGGAAGATGTGAGTTTGTCCTATTCAATTAATGAACCATAATTAGGCTTGATAAATATACTTTTGGGGTCCAACACTTTCTTTGGGAAAGTTATTACCCATCTTTTCATCCTTTTTTTCAAATTTGGGTGTGTGCAACGCTCCCAGGCATGTCAGTCTGTGTGGGTGGTTGTTTGTTACAACGGTTTGAGCGTCTGCCTGTGTTTCTGTCACTGTCTCAGTGTGACAAGTACACAACCACCCACCTTTACTGAGAGATGAAGTGTTTTTTTACTACATAGATTCATCTGGATGAGCCGTGTTTCCTGAGAGTGTGTGACGTTGACATAAAACCACAGACAAATAGAAAACAAATCACTTCCAACGTTTCACTCTGTTTCTTTTAAAAATAGTATTATGCTTATGAATGTACAAGTGCTTTTTTAAAATATCCGTAACAACACAAGACTAAATTGCCAGGAGGTCATTGGCATTCATTGAGATGGCAATAGGATGTTGAGAGGAGCAGGGCTGCTGATCATGGCAGCAAGTGATAATACATGCCGCCACCAGCTAATTTAGAAACGTGTGCAGTACTTGTATATTCATGGTGCAGTAACCCATACTGTTCTGTGGCAGGATGAAACAATGGAGAGGAATTTGAAAACACCAAGAGAGAGACTTTTTGTGTAGTTAATAAGACTTTTAAGGGGCGGTGTGGTGCAGGGGGTAAGAGTGGTTGTCCTTGGATCCTGGTTTCTCCTCGCTTGTTGAAGTGTTGTTTAGCAAGACACTGAACCGCTGACGGCTAAAGGCATTTCTTGTTCTTTTTTCTTGCTTTAGGGTATGATTTATGCCCTGCTAATTACCAAAGAGTTTGAAGAACTGTGTCCTGTGTTGTATTTGACTGCTGGGTTTGGGTTAGCTTGCGTTTCAGTAGTCAAATAGAACACATTTAGGTTAGTTTGGGTGGGTGGAAGATCAACACACTCTGCATTCGTTTCGAAACAGATCATTTGTTTGTTTGTTTGTTTAGAAGTTTATTAGGACTATGTACAATTACATAAAGCACAGAGGCAGAGATGTATGTACCAGATTGTAGCTCATAGCTAATTTCCATCTGTAGTCCTGGGAACAAATATAAAAATAAATATAAAACAAATATAAAACTGTACAAAATAGACAATATATATAAAATATTCAGATAGGCAATAAGATAACTATACAATATATAAACAGGCAATAAAACATGTATTTTGCAAGTTGAAAGTGCTATTGTCGTGATATTATTACTTTGGTCATCTGGGGGCCATGAGATGTTACCCTTCTGGGTACCCTTTGCCATCAGATGTTACCCAGAAGGGTAAAATACCCGTCTGGCATTGTTAGTGTGAGCATGTTTGGTGTTCCAGAATCTAATTTTTAACGGCCCGTGTAAAGGTGTGAAAATCAGTCATGTTCTTTGGATTGTCTGGAAGCCCATTCCATTCATTGATGGCTTTATAGGTAAAGGCAGATTGAGAAAAGGCAGACTTTCTTTTAGGAACATTGCAGTCTCTTCCCGACCTTAGCACTCAACTTGTGAGTTGGGAGCAAGACTTGATGTAGGTCTTAAGAGGAGGTGGGGCAGCGTTATGTCAAATTTTGTGGACCAGACGGCTATCAGAGTACCTGATCAAGTTGTCGAAACTTAACATTTCATATTTTCCCAAGATATGGCAATGATGGTAGTGCTTTGGCTTTTTATCAAGAATTTTCAGGGCTTGATTATTTAAAGATCTCAGAGATTTTAGAGCTGTTAGGTTAGCCTGAGACCAGGGTGATATGTAATATAAAATGTGGGATATGATCATGGCATCAAGGTAGGACTTTGCAGCTTCTAGTGATAACGCGGTCCTTATATGTCGAAAGTTCGAAATGTTAAAGTTCAAGGCATTACTGGACTTTTTAATATGATTTTTAAAATTAAGTGAAGGGTCCAATATGTCACTCAGATATTTGACCTCTATAGCATTTTTGATCATACGGTTATTCACTTGAATATTTGGGAAGACATTCTGCGTTTTTTTGTTCGTGTTCTCAGTGTTCAATGTAAGGCAAGAGTTGTTGAGCCCCTCTAGTGCATTTGCCATTGTGATGGATAGCTTGGCAGCAACAGAATTAGCATCAGAACCGTGCGCAAAAAGGACCGTATCATCAGCATACATTAAGATTTCTACATCGCTGCACATGGAGGGCAGGTCATTAATGTATAGACGGAAAAGTAATGGCCCTAGAATAGAAACTTTGGGCACGCCTGTTGTACACGCTGTAAACGGTGAGGTTTTATTTTTAATTTTGACGCATTGGTAGTGATTCGCTAGGTATGATTGAAACCAATTCTTAGTATTTGCTGGTAAATGAAAATTGTGCATTTTGGTCAAAAGCATAGAGTGGTTTACAGTTTCAAATGCCTTACGAAGATCCAGAGAGACAGCCCCGACCACCCCTCCTTTGTCAAGACTGGATTTGATCACCTCGAGGAAATAGCAGGATGCTGTGTCAGTGAAATGGTTTGATCGGAAGCCAAACTTCATAGGATGTAACATGTTTCCATTGTCGAGGTGATCAAACAGCTGTTCAGCAACAATTTTTTCAATAACTTTTTAGACAACTTGGAGGATACTAATCGGTCTGTAGTTCTCAATGTCTTTACAGTTTCCAGCTTTAAAAATAGGTGTCTCGACTGCAGTTTTGAAAGAGGAGGGAAATACACATACTTGTAATGACTGATTGATTATGTAAGTAATTGGTGCTGCTACAATGTCTTTATATTTCTTTAAAAACAGTGAATCAAGCCCACAAGAGCCCTTATCTCTTGAGTTGGAGAGTGATGAAATTATTTTGCTGACTTGTCATCATTCACACTATGAAGGACCAGTGCCTCCACCTGAGTGGAGGATGGGCCTCCTGTGTTTACACAATCCACGGCCCCAGCAGAAGCTAGTGTTGAAGATGATGTTGCATGTAGCTCTAGATTTGATACATTGCACAATTCTGAGATGGAGGAAATAAAATAATTGTTGAACATGGTGGCTACTGTTAGGCTGCCCTTGACAGTGGCTTGTGCTCCGGATGAAAGTGCTCTGTCAGTGCAAGAGTTTATGTTAAGTTCGATGGAATCATTTCACGCCATCTCTTTCCCTAATAATTTGTCAATACATTTCCATATTATTTTATTGTTACCTTCAGCCTGTTTAAAGATGTCTAAAAAGAAATCTGTTTTTGCCTTTCTTAATTGATCTATGACCTTGTTTCTAAGGCTTTTAAAAGTCCATTGATCTGTCCTTTGTCTTGTCTTGAGATACTTTTTTAATGCGGCGTCTCTCTCTTTCATTAAAAGCCATATTCCTCCTCTAAGCCATGGGAGAGATTTTTTACTTTTAAGCTTTCGCGGTTGCGTTTTTGTAAATTTTGAAGGAATTTGGACAATTGAGTTTCTAAGAGTGTTACATGCTTGCTCAGGGTTCTGACTATCAACTAAATCAATTTGGACATTGTTTTTTATTCCAATATCTAATAGCTCCAGGTCACACTTTGGAATTAGTGAAACACATGTTTTCTCTCTATTTTGATTTCTGTAACGAGATTTATTAAGTTTCCTTGAGACTAAGGTTAGATTATGATCCGACAAACCAGTTAACAGATTATAAGTTTTATTAACACGGTCAATTTTGTTAGTGAGAATTAGGTCTATTAATGTTTTGGTGGAGCTTGTGATTCTAGTTGGGTTCTTTATTACCTGTGTTAGAGTTTTCTCTCTATTTCTATAACTATGTTATTTCGACTACACACATGAAGTTAGCCAGACATGCTAGAGCACAAATGACCTTTGTCCTCTAACAGGAATTGGGCCCTCCAAGATTCCAATGGTCGTAAACAACTTTAGATAAGAACCTACCCCCCGTAAACGTAAATCTAACGAGGATAAACACTTCTGGACAGAAACCTGCCCACCCCTGTATATCATCCTAGACAACTTAACATATGCATGAACTATACTTTCCAATGAATGTTGTTATGTAAATAAGCACTTTCACACAATAAAAAGCAGAGCAAGGAGGAACTTGGTGGGATTCTCTGGGTCTTGCCTCCAAAGAGCGCGCTGAGTCTCCCCCTCTGCAGAGCACAAAAGAATAGTCGCTTGTCTGTGTTATTTCTTATGATAACCTCAGTCTCCTCTTTACAGGCTTTAACTTAGACCAGCATGAATAAGAATTACTCTCCAACAACCTGAGTGAAGTTAAATTGTTTAGCTAGGTGCCTTAACTTGTTAGACCGCATTTTGTCCATCCAGTTCAGATTAAAATCGCCCATTATTATGGTTTCCTTGTCATTAGAAGCTTTGAGTACATCTTTCAACATGTCAAAAAATACATCTGTCTCAGTAGGTGGCCTGTATATTACAATAACATTAAAAGACATTTAAAGAGACAAACAAATTGTTGCACAGACACACTCCAGGGCATTTGAGGAAGATCTATCTGTTTAGATATTAAGTTCTCTTTGATATAAATAGTACACCACCTCCTTTTTTGTTGGGTCTATCCCTTCCGAATACTTTGTAGTTTGGAATGGTGTAGGCACCTGCTGCTGTATTCTTAGTTAACCATGTTTCTGAAAGTCCTAAATAATCAAGATTAGAGTCATGCAATAGTTTTTCTAGTTGTCCAGTTTTTGAGGGCAGGCTTCTGATATTGATGTGTCCGCCTAAAAGTCCCTTAGGTTTAGCTTTGGGGTCCCAAAGAATTTTCGCATGGTTAACTGTCTGTAAAAGTCTAGTTTGTCGTTGTTTATGTAATACCTTAATGGTTGTGAGTTGCCATGGGAGCTGAGGTGGTGTAGGCCCGGTTTGCTGCAGCTGTAGCTAAGGCAGCTGTGGTGATAGCCTGGCTAGCTGCATTGGATGTAGATCCCCCAAGTCAGGGGGTGGTCTTGCACGTCCACTCTCCAGAATCCTGTTTTTGTCGGAACTCATTGTGTCTGCCTTAGTCCGCCGAGATGATCCGTGTGTCTCCATCCAGCTGTCCTCCGCCTCGTCTCCGGCGACTCCGTGAAGTCGATGTGGCAGAATCCGTCCGGCCACCGAGGAAGGTGGGACTCGTTGGAGACATGGTGCTGGTAAATGTGACGGCAGCCCCGAATCGAGTTTCACATCAGGAGCATTTTTAACCACAGTTAAGGTTGGCTAGCGCTGACATTTTTGCTCGCTTTGCCTCGCTTCAAACTTCTATTAAAACAGTGAGCATCTGTGACTGACAGAGCGATGTGGCTCGGCTTGTTAGCCCACTACACTTATTTAGCTCTTGTGGCTGAAATGGAGAGCAGAGGTTGACGGACCTGAGGCAACATTCTATCTGGGTTTAGAACCAACTCCGCTCCACCCCGGTTTTGATGAAGGAGTGTAGTTCACCTGCTTGGAAGATTAAGACCCCTCCACCTCATCACTGCCCATTGGAGAGGCTAAAACTGCTGCACCATCAGAACCATCTCAACCACCGCCCATAGAGACCAAACAAATCATTGATGACCTGTACTGCCAGAGCTATGATGGCTTGGAGACAGGCCAAAAATGCCAGCTATGTGACTGACTGGACCACTGTACTGATGTATTTGCCACCAAATCTGAGGACTGCACACACTAAACTGGTTCAGCATTGGATTGACTCAGGCGGGGCCCACCCAAGCCATCTCTGCAACCTATGTGGAAATTATGATCAGTTGCACAAAGGCAATTTAATCATATTTACAATGCAGTGGTATGTAATATAATGATAATTTATCCTTTATGAATCCCTTGTGGGGGAATTCATTCTCTCCAATTAACACATTATTAAAGGAGCTAAAAAAAAAACACTTTTTTTTTTTTTTTTGCATTTTAAATGGTTGGCTGGGATAGTAGGAGGGTTTAACTATGAGAACATCTTAAAATTAAATTCAGACTACAGTATCTATCCTTCCTCACTCACAAGAATTACATTGCAAGAGCCCTCTACTGCTATTTATTTAAGATATGCGATATATATTAGTTGATGAGGAGTATCACTACACTAAATTCACACAACTTTTAGATTATTGTTGCTTATTATTTGCTCATTCTTGAGTTTTTCTTGCTAGGTTGTAGCATGATTTTGAAAATAATGGGCAGAAATTGCATAGACATAAAAAAGCCAGAAAAAAAACTAAACATTTTAACTTTAACAACAGATCATCATAGCTTGAGAGGGAAAATACAAATTTATAACAGAAACACAATGGATCACACCTGCTGCTTTTACTCTGTATTGGCAGTTCCCCCCCGGTGATGTAAAGTCGTGCATCCTGCCAGGCCTTCACCCCCCTTGTCCGTGTATGCTAGGGCCTTACGCCTAGCTGCTTCTGACTTAACCTGGCTTTCCCTTGTTGGTGTATATTTATGCCTTCTTTCTGGCCACACGTCCCCAACTGGGCTTCCTGTTCCTGACCAGGTTTCCTCCCTGATTGGTGTATGCAGCGCCTCTTGCCTGGCCGCTTGTTCCCAACCGGGCCTTTCTCCCTTGTCAATGTATGCTAGTCCCTTTCGCCTAGTTGCCAACCGGGCTTGTCCCCAACCAGCTTAACATTGACATATGCTGGTGCCCTCCATCTTATTGCCTGCTCCTACCCTGCAACCCCCCTACCTGATCTGCCTGTATCCTCCCAACATTCCCCTACCCAGTCTGTGTATACCTGTTCATTGGTCCAAGTAAACTTGCTGTGTCAGTAACATACAGTAGATAAATAGATAGAGATATATATGAACAATTAGACCCAAAAAAAACAACTTGTAATCAGTTGAGTATCTTTTTTTTTTGGCTGCACCCTTCAGGGGTCGCCTCAGCAAGTCAAGTTTCTCCATCTAACCCTATTCTCTGTATCCTCTTCTCTTACACCAACTAACTTCATGTTCTCTTTCACTACGTCTTCAATTTCCACTAGACCCCCTGACTGGCAGTTCCAACCCTACCATCTTTCTTCAAATATATTTACTCTATGCCCCGTGTAAATGTCCAAAACCATCTTAATCTGGCTTCTCTTCTCTGCTTATCTCCTAAACATCTAATGTGTGCTTTCTCCTGATGGACTCATTCCTGATCCTGATCATCATCACTCCCAAAGAGAACCTCAATATCTTTATCTCTGCTACTTAAAGCTCTGCTTCCTCTATTTTCCTCATTGCTGCAGTCTTTAGACCATACAGCATTGCTGATTTCACCTCTATCTTTTACATCTTTTCTTTCATTCTAGGTGATACACTTTTATAACACCTGTTACAGCCTGCGTGATTACACTTCTCCACCTCTTTTCTACACGCTTCACTGTTAACAAAACAATGAAAATGATAATAAATACTATGTACCAAATGAATAGAAAACAAAATAGAAAATCCTTTCTGCTCTGCAAACAGCAACAAATCATATGCCATATACTGTACACCAAAGCCAGCAAAATGTAAACCCAGAGCTTCCAAATCTGAGTTTGGTAGAGAAATGGCACTGGGAACAAATGAATGTCACATCATGTTTCCCTGCTTCTTAAAAATTGGCATCATCACACTTCTCCATTCCTCAGGCATCCAATCATGCTATAAGATTCTTTTGAATAATCTAACTGGGAACTCTACTGCCACCTCTCGAAGACTTTTCATACCTTCACAGGTATATCATCAGGACCAACTAGAGAGGATGCCTGAGGAATGGAGAAGTGTGATGATGCGCATTTCTAAGAATCAGGGAGACATGCAAAATTGGGGTAAGTATAGAAGAATAAAGTTGATGAGCTATACAATGAAGTTATGGGAAAGGGTAGTGGAAACTAGACTGAGAGGAGAGGTATGCATTTATGAGCAGCAGCATAGTTTCATGCCTAAGAAAGAGTACTCCAGATGCAGTTTTCGCTACAAGACGGCTGGTAGTGAAGTACAGAGAAGGTCAGAGGGGGGTTTATTGTGCTTTTGGATATCTAGAAAAATCAAAATTATACATCAGGGTGCCAAGAGAGGAACTAAGGCACTGAGGCAGCGATGTGCTGTAGGTGTGACAGAGAAGTTCAAGGTTGATGTGGGACTACATTAGGGTTCAACACTGAGCCCCCTTTTGTTTACAATGCTGATGGACTGGCTGACAGATTAAAATAACGGGAATATTACAGATGGCACTGTGATCTATACTGAAAGCAGGAAGCAGGTGGTGGAAATTATAGTGAGGTGGAGGTATGCTCTGGGAAGCAGAGGAATGAAGGTTGGTCACAGCAAGACAGAACATGTGTGTGAATGAAAGGGACCCAAGTGGAATGGTGTGGATACAGGGAGTTGAGATATGGAAGGTGGAGGATTTTAAGTTCATGGTGACAACTTTCAGAGCAGTGGAGAGTGTGGAAAAGAGGTGAAGAAATGCATTCAAACAATGCCAGGAGAACAGTGTCGGGGCAATCTGTGATATATCAGAGTATCAGCCACAATGAAAGGAAAGGTGTAAAAGACAGTAGCGAGACAAGCAATGCTGTATGATTTAGTGAAAGTGGCATTGAAGCTGAGCTATAGGTAGCAGAGATGAATATGTCAAGGTTCTCTTTTGGAGTGAAGAGGTTGGAAACTGCACTACTGGTGAAGACAGAGGCGAAGAAACATATTCAAGCATTCAACCGGGAAAGGGCTCATAACCCCTCCCCTTGTTTCCTTGTTGCCGTCCCCTTGCAACCTTGAATTCCTCTCTCTCCTTTGCCTTGCAGCTTTCAAACTACACCAATCTAACCTGCTACGCGGACACTCCAGCCTTCATACCATATCTCAATTCCTCTCTTGCCACTTCATAAAATACTTTTTTTGGATGTACAATGACACACTGCAGCTCGTTTTGATCTTCTCCGTGCCTATCAACATTCTCAAAGCACACACTGCATATGTGGTACTCTTTCTTGACATAAAAATATAATGCTGCTCACAAGTGCTTAACATCTGACCTGAGTCTACAGAGATAAGATCTATGTCAGTAACATTACTGTTTTAACTACAGTCACCCCATGTACAAACGGCTTCTACTGGGGGTATCAAGCATGTCTCTGATGCTATAGTGTGGCTCTAGTTAGCTTTTGTGACACATGCTAATATCTTAATCAAAGACAGTCATTACAGTGGGGATTATTTTCACCATGGTTCATGTTCCACGAAACAAATACACACACTCAACAGCAACGAAACATCTCTCCGTCACCTGTAAAGGGGAGTGAAAAGTTAATGAACAGAGACACAATATAATTATCTCCAAGTTCACCATGTAATGAGCATACCGTCAGTAGCTATCCCCCCGAAGGCGAGGCACAAAACATAAAAGCAGCTGTTTCGTAATTTACTGGTTTCGTAATCATACTCAACTTGTAAAGTTACTGGAGAATCAATATCCTATTCACATTTGGAATAGACTTTAACTGAAAATAACCATCAGTTTTTTATACATCTCTTTTTCCCTTACCCATAGCCTTCTTCTTCTTCTTCTTCTTCTTCTTCTTCTTCTTCTTCTTCTTCTTCTTCTTCTTCTTCTTCTTCTTCTTCTTTCGGATTTTCCCTTCAGGGGTCGCCACAGTGAATCAACCTTTCTCCATCTAACCCTATTCTTCGTATCCTCCTCTTTCACACCAACTACCTTCGTATCCTCCCTCATTACATCCATTAATCTTCTCTTTGGTCTTCCTCGAGACCTCTTGCCTGACAAGTCAAATTCCAGCATCCGTCTAACAATATATTCTTTATCCCTCCTGTGTACATGACCGAACCATCTCAGTCTGGCTTCTCTGACCTTCTCTCCAAAACATCGAACAACTGCTGCTCCTCTGATAGACTCATTCCCGATCCTATCGATCCTGGTCACTCCTAATGAGAACCTCAACATCTTCATCTCTGCAACCTCTAGTTCTGCCTGCTGTCTTTTTGTCATTGTAAAAGTTTCTGGGCCATACAGCATCGCTGGTCTCACCACTGTCTTGTACATCTTTCCTTTCATTGTGGCCAATAGTCCTCTATTACATAGTACCCCTGACACTTTTCTCCATCCATTCCAACCTGCTTGGACCCGTCTCTTCCTCTCTTTTCCATACTATCCGTTGCTCTGGACTGTTGACCCCAAGTACCTGAAATCTTCCAGCTTCTTGATCTCCACTCCCTGTAGCCTCACCGTTCCACCCGAGTTCCTCTCATTCACACACATATATTCTGTCTTGCTGCGACTAACTTTCATTCCTCTCCTTTCCAGAACATACCTCCACCCCTCTAGATTTTCCTCTACCTGTTGACTGCTCTCACTACAGATCACAATGTCATCTGCAAACATCATGGTCCATGGGGATTCCTGTCTAACCTCATCTGTCAGCCTGTCCATCACCATTGCGAACAAGAAGGGGCTCAGAGCTGATCCCTGATGGAGTCCCACCTCCACCTTGAACTTCTCTGTTACCCCTACAGTGCACCGTACCGATATCTCACAACTAGCATACATGTGCTGCACCAGTTTAACATACTTCTCTGCCACTCCAGACTTCCTCATACAATACCAGAGCTCCTCTCTTGGCACCCTGTCGTATGCTTTTTCTAGGTCTACAAAAACACAATCCAGCTCCCTCTGGCCTTCACTGTACTTTTCTATTAGCATTCTAAACGCAAATACTGCATCTATAGTACTCTTCCTAGGCATGAAGCCATACGGCTGTTCACAAATGCTGACTTCTGCTCTCAGTCTAGTTTCCAATACTCTTTCCCATAACTTCATTGTATGGCTCATTAACTTTATCCCTCTATAGTTGCCACAATTCTGCACATCCCCTTTATTCTTAAAAATAGGCACCATCACACTTTGTCTCCATTCTTCAGGCATCTTCTCACCCTCTAAAATCCTGTTTGATAATCTAGTCAGAAAATCTACCGTTACCTCTCCTAGACACTTCCACACCTCCACAGGTATATCATCAGGACCAACTGCGTTTCCACTCTTCATCCTCTTCAATGCCTTCCTCACTTCACTTTTGCTAATTTGTGCTACTTTGTGGTCTACAATAGTCACCTCTTCCACCCTTGCCTCTTTCATTTTCCACATTCACCAGCACCTCAAAGTACTCCTTCCATCTTCCCATCACTCTTCTAGCATCTGTCAATACATTTCCCTCTCTGTCCTTAATCACCCGGACCTGTTGGATATCCTTTCCATCTTTATCTCTCTGTTTCGCCAACCTGTATAGATCACTCTCACCCTCCTTACTATCCAACCGAGCCTACAAGTCATCGTACGCCCTTTGTTTTGCCTTTGCTACCTCTATCTTTACCATTCGCTGCATCTCCCTGAACTCCTGTTTGTTCTCTTCAGTCCTCTCAGTATCCCACTTCTTCTTCGCTAAATGCTTTCTCTGTATACACTCCTGTACTTCCTCATTCCACCACCAAGTCTCTTTATCTATTTTCCTTCCAGATGACACACCAATTACTCTTCTACCTGTCTCCCTGATAACAGTAGCTGTAGTTGTCCAATCATCTGGAAGCTCACCCTGACCACCCAGACCCTTTCTCAACTCCTCCCTGAAAACCATGCAACACTCCTCCCTTTTCAGCTTCCACCACTTTGTCCGCTGCTCTGCCTTTGTCCTCTTCATCTTCCTTGTTACCAGAGTCATCCTACATACCACCATCCTATGCTGTCTGGCTACACTCCCACCTACAACTACTTTGCAGTCACTGATCTCTTTCAGGTTACCCCATCTATACAAGATGTAGTCTACCTGTGTGCTCCTACCTCCACTCTGACAAGTTACCCCATGCTCCTATTTTTCCGGAAAAAGGTGTTCACTACAGCCATTTCCATCCTTTTTGCAAAATTTACCACCATCTGTCCCTCTGCGTTCCTATCCTGTATACCAAATCTGCCCATCACTTCTTCATCCCCTCTATTGCCTTCACCAACATGTCCATTGAAGTCTGCACCAATTACCACTCTCTCATTTCTGGGAATATTCTGCATCACTTCATCTAACTAATTCCAGAACCTCTCCTTCTCTTCAAAATCACATCCCATCTGCGGGGCATAGCCACTAACAACATTGAGCATCACACCTTCAATTTCCAGTTTCAGACTCATAACTCTATCTGACATTCTTTTCACCTCTAGGACGTTCCTAACAAACTCCTCCTTCAAGATAACTCCTACTCCATTTCTCTTCATGTCTGCACCATAATAGTACAACTTAAAGCATGCTCCTAAGCTTCTAGCCTTAATACTTTCCACCTGGTCTCCTGGACACAGAGTATATCTACCTTCCTTCTCTGCATCATGTCGACTAACTGTCTACCTTTTTCTGTCATAGTCCCGATAGTCAAAGTCCCTATTCTCAGTCCCAGGCTCTTTTCCTTCTCTCCTCTCTCTCTGCTTCTGAACACGCACTTCTCCTCTTCTTCTTGTTCTTTGACCCATACCCATAGTTTTTATATATCCATCATATCTCCACAAGAGGAGTCATCCTACTGTTCAATACAACAAGTATGTAAACCCTTATTTCTGCAAGTGGCACAGTGCTTATGCTGCTCACAAACATCCTGAAACACCCTTTTTCTTTGTTTTTGCATTACCGCACAACGTCCATCACTATTTTTGCACAACCTCACTACCTCCATCTCTTCTTACCACTCCTATCAGTGCAATATTCATATCTATATTTTATTTGTACATTCTCCAGCTGTACATCTGTTTTTTCAATAACTATCTGCATAAGTTGTCTTCTTCCTTTCATTCGCATAATTTGGTATTTTGGTTTCTATTGTTTATACTGTACATAGTTTTGTTCATTTGTATCTATATCCTCTATTTGCATATTATTTTTCTATTATTCCGACACACTTTTCCACCCTGTAATGCTGCTGTGCCAATTTAATTTCCCAGTCACGGGATTGGTAAATTACCACAACATCCTATGAAGTCTAGATACATGCTGTCACTGATCTCCATCAGGTTACGTCCTCAATTCAAAATGTTGTCCCCCTGCATGCTCCCGGCTCTTCTGGAAAAAATGTATTCACTACAACCATTTCCAGCATTTTTGCCAAAGTCTACCACTATCTTTCCCCTGCATCCCTATCCAAGATACAAAATCGGCCTATCATTTCCTCATCACCTCTGTTGTGTGAATTACAACTGGTTGGTCTACCTTTCCAAGCCACTTTTTACTTCCGCTCTATGAATATTCTTGGATACAACAAACTGTGAACAACCAGCTTCTGCAGCATCGATCTTCTATTGCTTACTCTCCTTACGGAGGGTGTCAACGACTGTCTTCTGGTAGAGCCCTCCTCTGCTTTTAACCCTCTGTGGTCATTTTGGAGCCCAGTTGCCGTCTTTTCTTGTCATCCACATCCAGTTCTTGCTTTGTTCAGCAGTGCCCGACAGTGATTTGACAGCTTGTCGGAAGGCCTTTCCTCTTACTCCCATTTCCTTAAGAAGTTTGGTTGTGGATGTGGTAACAAGTCCTCTACAGCCATCTTCTAGAGGAAGCACTTGGCCATGCCAGCCACATTGTTCGGCTACAGTTGTTATGCCAGAGTACTTCAGTCGTTTACACTCATATGCTTCACCAATTGCAGCTTTCCTAAGTATAATTAGCTCCACAATGAACACAGACTTCTGAGAGGTTTACCACAAGACCAGGTCCGGCCTGAGATTAGTAGTAATGATCTCAGGTGGAAAGGTGAGTCTCAGGTCTAAGTCAACCTGCATTCTCTGATCTGTCTAAGAGGGTTGGTTTGACTTCTGTAGCTTGTTTTTGTAGGGAGTTGTCCTTCTCTTAAAACAGTGTAGTGGTTGTATGTCCAGGAACTGGGGGAGGGGGGGCATTGGTGGTAGTTCTCATTCTTTCAGGGGGATGGCCAGTTGTCATACAACCTAGTTGTGTCTCCAGTTTTTGACACAGCGCACAAGAAAGATGCTCACCAAACCACTGGTGTAAGTTTGTGGGTGTGGGAAAAACATCATAGATGGCTCTGATGATGAAGCTGATTTGGTTTCTTTCCATCTCCCAGAGATCCTTCCAGTTGAGCTTTCTAAGTGCAAGGTTTTCCCAGCTAGTCCACTGGCCCTGTTTGGACTGCAAGACTGCCTTTGCACATCTGTCTGCCTCCTCTTGTTGACGCACCTGATCCACTACCAGCTCTCTCCTCTGGGTTGATGTTGCTTTGTGCCATGTTGGTCGGCTTGTCCCAAGCCCATCCTACCTCTTCTATGCTGCACCTGGCCTACAATGTCTCCATGCCTGAGAGCAGATTTTGCTTGCTGTACGGCCTCAGATGGGATATATTTCCTCCTGGTTGCAAGTCCGGTAGCAGCCAATTGAATCTGGTCATCTTGGGACTCAAACAGGGTCATGTTCAGCCTCCCTTTGGTTTAACTCTTCTATGGGGCTTGAGACTGGCAGATCCAGGGCACCATGTCCATATGACTCAATGTTGCTGAGGCAATGTGGGAGGCCAAGCCACTTCTTGATGTATGAATCAATTGTCTTCTTGGTTTCTTTGTCCTCTTAATGGTGTCCTTCCTCAGCTGATCCACAAGTTTTCTCTTGATGATGGATATGCTCCTGGATTTACTGGTTTTGAACTTCATCCATGATCTGTCAATGTTGACCTGGAGTTTTTCCAGGGTCAAGGTCAAGGTGGTCAAATCATCCATGTACACACGAATAGGAGGTAGACAATGCCCAGATTGCAGCCGTTCTCCTCCCACAACCCACTCAGAGGCTCAGATGATCACCTCCATTGCCATGGTGAAGGCTAGAGGGGAGAGGGTTCGTCCAGACATTATTCCCATTTCCAATGATTGCCATGATGTTGTGTATTATGGTGTTTGAATACAGAATTGTAGATCTTGGAAGTTCCTCACTGGGCCTGTGATAGTATTTGGGGTGTGGAAGAAGTCAGAGGCTGTCCAGATGTGAGAATGCAGGATGGATCCAAAGGTGTTGGCTGGGTCCAGGAACAAGGCGTGAAGGTCTCTTCCATTTTAGCTGATTGGAATTGGTGCCATACCATGCTTGTATGATCCAAGCATCCTGATAACCAGGCATTTCAGCTTTCTGCACAGATCATGTTGCTTTGCTTCAGGTACATTGTCAGTGGACATCTGTCAAGTAAGCAGTCTTCCCCATGATTGTGTAGCCTACTGACCCAGACTGAGACGCCATATAAATAATTGTAAACAATCATTATAAACAAATTGTATTTGTTTGAGTTAATAAGCTATCTAGGGTAAGAAACCATGACTTTCCAGTTTTGAACGTAGCCAGATAAAACTGGCAAGGGAAGCAGAAAAATTAAATGAGTGAGGGACAGACAAGAGTAGTACAGTAAGGTTCTAACGGGCAACAAATAGTCTTGTATCACAAAGACAGGGCACAATGGAAGATAAATGTGCTGCTTCATACATATATTTACATGAAGGGAATTGTTGTTTTGTGCTTTCTTCATTATATTTGTTTGGACATGTAACACTTTTATTGAACATTGATATTTGTTGTTAATGCATATGTTAATGATCACGTATGCATGTAGACCTTAGTGGCACAGTGTCGTTCTCTATCAAATAGGGAAAAAAATTCACAGGTGAAGATAGAAATTTTACATTATCCTTTGTTCTACTTCTGTTTACTCAGGCATAGTTCCATGCAATTTTTGGACACTATTGATACAAACTCTTCTTCTCTTCTTCTCTCAGCTTTTCCCTTCAGGGGTCGCCACAGCGAATCAACTTTCTCCATCTAACCCTATTCTCCGTATCCTTCTCTCTCACACCAACTACCTTCATATCCTCTCTCTCTACGTCCATAAATCTTCTCTTTGGTCTTACTTGAGACCTCTTGCCTGGCAGCTCCAATTCCAGCATCTGTCTACCAATATATTCACTATCCCTCCTCTGTCCATGACCGAACCATCTCAGTCTGGCTTCTCTGACCTTCTCTCCAAAACATCCAACATGTGCTGTTCCTCTGATAGACTCATTCCTGATCCTCTCCATCCTGGTCACTCCCAAAGAAAACATCAACATCTTCATCTCTGCAACACTACTGATACAAACAAACCAACAAATAACAAAAATGATGCCCAAAAAACAATGGAAGATAGGGAGTTGTGATAAGAATGTAAAGCTTAAACCACACATACCAGCTTTATATTTTGTTCATTTGTATGGGTATAAATAACAAGTTTATCAAATAAGAATGTGGAATATTGAAAGATATATAATCTGTTAAAGCCTCAAGATTGAAGATTTGTTATACAGGTCTGGAAAAAAAATAAAGACCACTGCAGATTTTTCAGAAATTGGCATCTCTTCCCATATATATGACCATCATTCATCATCATTCATCAATGTCTATTGAATTCCAACACAAGCACACCTGTCTCTACCTAGTTAGGTACTGATGAGGTGATCACATGAACAGTTTTGTCTGAGGAGTTTCCAATTTCCAAGACAGTGATTCACAAGAACCGGGTCAAGCAGCAGTCATTGGGAACAACACAGTTACTATCTAGCAGAGGCCAAACTGACTAGCCAAGATGACCACCACCTTATTAGAAAGTCATCCAGGAACTTCGGCCAGGATGGCATCAAGTGACCTACAAGATAATGGCAAAGGTTATTCAAAACAGGTTCCCAGACACAGGGCTTTTGTCACATAAAATTAAAAAAAGGCCTTTTGTCATTGAAGCAAAGAAGTGCCAGACTGAAGTTTACGAGAGATTGGACTGTAGAAGACCGGAGTATAGTCGTCTTCTCTGGGGATGTGTCTGAAAGATTGGAGTCAGGCAGCTTGAGAAACCCCACAACTCTGTGGTTGGATATGGAGGAGTCTGTTTCTAGATTTTCTTTAACAAGCTTGGAATTTCTTTGAATTCTTAAAACTCTGTAAGCTGCCTGCAATAACCCCATTACAGTTATGACAATAAAAGCATTGGAGAAACCACGAGAAGGCTGGAAGGCAGATTGCATACAACTTCTTGTATGCAACTTCTTCCTTAAACTGGAAACCGTGACTGTTTTGGCAAATCTGACTAGCCAAAGGCATTTCTAATCTGTGGGATTTATTTAATGGACTTACATTAATGACTTATTTTTCCAATTATCAGAAAAAAATGCAATCTTCAAAAGCATGAATTGTATTTTTGTCCCCCATTATTTGCTGATAAGGGATTATATATCAGGAGGGATATTGCATTGCTCTAACCAGAGTTATTCATTCAGAGAGAATCTGCTTCTCTGCTCATGGAGGGATGGGTCAAGAGGCATGTTCTCTCAAGGATCATATTATCAGTGCCACCCATTACTTGATCAAAGTTGGGAAAATATAACTTAATTTTTGGGATTAAGGATAAACAGTGTCAGGAGTCTTTGTAATACAATAAAAGCTATACACCTCAAAGTCCTGCACATACCTGTAGCTCATATCTCCATCACAATGGTAGAAATGTAGCATAATTTCTCACCTGCCTATATAAATGCATAACAGAAACAGCACCACTAACCTTTTGTTGATGGTCTTGTGGGAAAATACAGAGATTGTGGCACACAATAGGGCAGAGGACAAATAGAATTCCAGGCTCAGATCTAGAAAATGAAAGAGTGCACATGTTTCTTGAGATACAAAGTAGCCTTGCCAGTGATAAGTTCAAGAATGAGTCTATAAATGTCTGACATTGTATGCAAGGAAGTGCATACTTTTGAATCAAACTGAATCCAAAACTACATATATCATTATATCATTGAATATATCATTGTCGTAACTAATATGTATGCCACATGGTGAAGACTGTGTATTTCACAGAATATGGCAGTCTTGACAACAAACAGCCGCAGTAAGTGGCAAGCAGAGTATCTACCACCATAGCCCACAGGAGAGCTGCCTCCTTCGCCAAGGACCATGACCATCTCTAACATACTCTGTTCACACTTCTACCCTCTGTCCGGGGGTATAGGAGTGTTAAGTATAGGATGATGTGACTATGAACTCAATTTCACCAAGTGCCTTCAAACTTCTGAAAAGCTCTTAAGAGTCAGTAACCATGTGCCCTCAGGCCAATTCTGCAGTCCTTCCCTTTACATCTCGCACAGCCAGTTCTGCACTAATCTGTTCATTTCAGCCCTTTTCATGTCACTCATGTCACTTAACTGTCTATTTATATTGTCCGCATTAAACCTACACCTACACTTTGTGAGTGTACACTCAAAGCTGCACTCAATTTTAACTTGCACAAAACCTTTTATATTTTCTAATACTGTTTAAATTTCTGTGTATGTTTACAGCTCCCTGGACTGTTTGCAAGATAAGATAAGACAAGATAAGGTAAGATAAGATAAGATAAGATAAGATAAGATAAGATAAGATAAGATAAGATAAGATAAGATAAGATATGATGTCAAAGAAAAAAAAAAGAAAGAAATATTAATATAAATATGAATAGAAACCGAAAGACAGAGGACAGAAAATAGCACGGCAAAAAATAAACCTTAAAAAAAATTCCAAGAATAAATAGACAGTGGATAAATAGACGGGAGAAAACAACAGCAACAACATCAGGGATGACAATGGTCAACATCAAGGAACAGTGAGGGTGAAAAATACAGAACTAGAACTAAATAACATTATAAATAGGGAGACAAAAAAATAGCAATGAATAAAATAAATAAACTAAAATAGGCAGGATGGCTAGGACAAACAAGGAAAAGAGAGACAGCAGATTTAGGACATGACTTGAATTGGTGAGGTAGTGAGGTAGTGAATGGGCTAGGGTGGTGAGATTGTGGAATTTTTGAATCAGCACAGGTGCACTCAGGCTGGTCAGAGTTGTGTGCTGTTCAGACTGCTGTTGTTCGGTCTGAGGGCCGTGGGCACAAAGAGCATCTGAAGCACAATAACCAGTACTATAGTAAACTTTATTATTTTTATTCATCAGACATACCAGAATGCCATACCATTTGGACTAGGGAAAATGTTTTCAGGCTGTAAATATGATAATAAACACTGAATTTTTAATCTTTTTCATATTCTATAGAATTGGATATTCGTAAAATTATTACTAGAGGAGTCATGTGAAATGTAATAACTATAGTGTTGGTATGTTCTTTAATTTGTCCTTTTGTTGTTTTTGATGGGTAGTTGTGTGTTCCTCCGAAAGCGAAAAGCTGTAAAAAGTAATGAGCAAATATTTTTGGATACACTATTGAATAATTGCCTCCCCAACCTGTAATTGGCTAAAAACATGCAGTTTTGTTTGAAACCTCTGTTTCAGAACAGTTGACACCTATTGTGGCCAGCCTACAAGAACTAACTGATATCTTTTCCCAAAGACATTAGAATTAGGGGAAAAAATACAATCCTATCTTTAAATTACATGCGGTATGTCAGTCAATATGAAAGGAAAACATCAGCAGACTTGTGGCTCAGGATATTCAGCTTCAGCATTATTACATATTTCTGTGGAATAAAATTAATTCTTATAAAATACTTTATGGCCGATCAGTGATAGGGGCACTTATGCTGGCTGCTTCGTAAACCACAATTGGGTGTATGTTTATGACCAGTGGCATACATGAGGTTCTTGACTGGTGAGGCAGTGACTCCAAAGGATTCAGATTTACAATCGTAACGACTCAAAAGCTTCCCATATTACCTATTCGGCAGCATGCATATTGACTTCTGATAATGTTTCATATCACATCAGCAGCCCTCCCTCTCTTTCACAAACGGTAACACACACAAACACACACACACACACACACACACACACACACACACACACACACACACACACACACACACACACACACACCAAGACATACAAAGAAAAATATTCGGCCCAGAAAGAATGTTTTTTTTAAGGAGCAAGGACAGAACAAATTTGCTACGCACACTGCATTAGTTATAAACAAGTCATTGTAGTTTGACCCTCAATTGATATTCATATTTATTTTAGTTTTTTTTTTTTTTTTTTTGACATTATAACTGTTTGGCTACTGTGACAAAGGAATTTGTCTTAAGGGTTAGGGTTAGGGATAAAGTTCATCTTAGCTCATCTTTAAAAAAACTTTTTTAATGTTTTTAATACTTTAAATTTGCTCTTCCCAAAATTGCCTCCCCTAACTGTGCGCCACTGCTTCTGACCTCTGCTATTGTTTAATTCTTTTGACATAGGTTGGGGGAACAAAGCACTGACATGATGGGAACAAACTATGATTACACAATGACACAAGACTATACTATTTTACTTACAGTTACAGTTAAAAGTGTAACTTTTACAGTGTACAGTTAAAAGATACTGTGGCCTTTAGAACCCCCTTTAAATAAAAAAAAAAAAAAAATCCTTTATGTTTTGCAAATAAGCAACTAATGGATCATACAAACAAACTTGTATTGTAGCTGTGGGTTTTGGCTTTTTAAAAATAAAAAGTAAAGGCAAGTCTGTGATATTGTTCAATACCAAATAAAGTTTTTGTTCGAGGTTTAGAAAGATCAATAGAAAGTCAGCAATTTGCTTTTTTGTGTTCTTTCTCTGAAATTTAGATGTAGCACGCTCTCACTTAGACAACTTGATGGATGGACTATCTGCGTCACATATTCTGTTATTAGTAGAAGCAGAAAATAAAAAATAAATCAATGGTACTGATAAACATAGCTACCCTGACACCCCATTTTGGGAAGTGGTCATTTAAAGTAATTATTCATTAAAAGAGGACTGAAAATCTGGTCTTGGAGTCAATTACAACATTGTTTAGCCATTTATTTTGTTCAAGAACAGATATATGACTAATGAACAAAGTGGATTCCAGTAGGCCATAATATGCTTTGCTCACAGTCGTGCTTTCACTCTTTTCCTGTAGTATCGTCCTCACTCCTGCACAGTTGTGCACACAAATGCAAGTGCATATGCTCATGTCAAGCAGTTCAAAGCTACAAGAATCGAATCCATAAAGCGGGCATAGCCAATGCAGCAGAAAACCTCAAGTAATTAAACGCAAGAGAGCTAATCGGGTATTTTTTTGACTCTGGAAGTGAATTCAGAGAACGTTGTAAGTCGAACTGCACAACCTCCTTCTACAAATGTATCAAAATGCTGAAAGGGCCCAACTGATCTGCATTATTCTTATTAAAAAGCCAGTCATCAATATGGGGTTTTAATTAACCCTGTTTTGACATGACTGTGTCTGCATGCCGACAAATCTTCCTGGGGTCAAAACCACCCAAAAATGTTTGCGGTATTAGAGAACATTTCAAGTTAAACTGTCGATTTCATATTGTCATCCATATTAAATCCCTTGGGAAAGATTCCTTGAGGGGGAAGTAGTTTGTCTCTTCAACTCTGTTGGGGGAAAGTGATTAGAACTCTGTGATTTGTATAGGCACTATCATATTCCCCTTGAAAGAGGTCATACTGCATGCAGGGATGCCATAGGCTTCTTGCTATATGATACGGCACTTAAAATTTAAATTTGCTTTTTGTCGGGTCTAATCGCCCGACACTTCTTTTCTCAGGAGAGGGGAAACGGATACAGAACAGGTTTCTTGCTCGCGAGGAGAGCAAATGATGTCACTCTGAGTAACAATCCGTTATACTCTGGCTGTGACTCACTGCACCCTCTCTTTTTATTATCCTTTGGGTGATTCTTGGCTTACATATAATGCAGCCTCAGGGTGGCACAGGCCCTAAGCCCCCCTGAACCAGCTTCGGAAGGGGGGAGGGGGGCAGTGTCCTGAGTTGGTCCCAAGCCCGGATAAATACAGAGCGTTGCGTCAGGAAGGGCATCCGGCGTAAAACTTTTGCCACAACCATATATGCGAATCAAATATAACAACCAGATCACACCGGATTGGTTGAGGCCCGGGTTAACAACAGTCCCAATTGGTACCAATGACCTACAGGGTACCAATGACAACTGGGCTGCTGTACGCCTCATTTTTAAGAATAATGGGGACGTGCAGCATGGTGACAATTATAGATGGATAAAGTTAATGAGCCATACAATGAAATTATGGGAAAGATTTCTTGAAAATAGACTGAGAGGAGAAGTCAACATTTGTGAACAGATGCAGTATTTGCTTTGAGAATGCTAAGAGAGAAGCACAGAGAAGAACAGAGTGAGCTGCATTGTGTTTTTGTAGACCTAGAAAAAGCATATGGCAGAGTCCCAAGAGAGGAGCTCTGGTTTTGTATGAGGAAATGTGGAGTGGCAGAGAAGTATGTTAGACTGGTGCAGGACATGTATGCTAGCTGTGAGAGAGTGGTATAGTGTGTTGTGGGGGTAACAGAGAAGTTCTAGGTGGAGGCTGGACTCCATCAGGGATCAGCTCTGAGCCCCTTCTTGTTTTGTTTGCAGTGGTGATGGACAGCCTGACAGATGAGGTTAGACAGGAACTCTATGGACCATGATGTTTGCAGATGACATTGTGATCTGCAGTAAGAGCAGGGAACAGGCTGAGGAAAATCTAGGGAGGTGGAGGCATGCTCTGGAAAGGAGATCCATGATGGTTTGTCACAGCAAGACATGAAAGAATACATGTGTGTGAATAAGAGGAACCCGGGTGGAACGGGCTACAGGGAGTGGAGATCAAGAATTTGGTGGATTTCAGCTACTTGGGGTCAACAGTCCAGAGCAACAGAGAGCGTGGAAAAGAGGTGAAGAGACAGGTTCAAGCAGGATGGAATGGGTGGAAAAAAGGGTCAGGGGTACTATGCGATGGAGGACTATTAGCCAAAGTGAAAGGAAAGGTGTCCAAGACAGTGGTGAGACCAGTGATGATGTATGGCTTAGAAACAGTTACAATTATGAAAAGACAGGAGGCAGAGCTAGAAGTCGCAGAGATGAAGATGCAAAGGTGCTCTTTTGGAGTTATGAGGATGGATAGGATCAGGAATGAGCCTATCAGACAAACTACACATGTTAGATGTCTTAGAGAGAAGGTCAGAGAAGGCAGACTGAGATTGTTCAGTCATTTACAGAGGAGGGATAGTGAATATGTTGGTAGATGGATGCTGGAATTGGAGATGCCAGCCGTGAGGTCTTTAGGAAGACCAAAGAAAATATTTATGGACGTAGTGAGAAAGGATATGATGGTAGTTGGTGTGAGAGAGGTGGATACAGATGATAGGAGAACGTTGATTTGCTGTGGTGACCCCTGAAGGCAAAAGCCGAAAGGAGAAGAAGATGATTTTACATATCACACAAAACACTTGTTCTTGCATGCATGACGTTTTTAGCAAAAAAAAAAAAAAAGGCTCTTCCTTAGATGTTTATCTTTATTTGTTATTGTGACGCAATTTTTTGTGCCTCTTGTTGGATATACACTCACCGGCCACTTTATTACACCTGTCCAACTGCTCGTTAACATTTAATTTCTAATCAGCCAATCACATGGCGGCAACTCAGTGCATTTAGGCATGTAGACATGGTCAAGACAATCTCCTGCAGTTCACACCGAGCACCAGTATGGGGAAAAAAGGTGATTTGAGTGACTTTGAACGTGGCACGGTTGTTGGTGCCAGAAGGGCTGGTCTGAGTATTTCAGAAACTGCTGATCTACTGGGATTTTCACGCACAATCATCTCTAGGGTTTACAGAGAATGGTCTGAAAAAGAAAAAATATCCAGTGAGCGGCAGTTCTGTGGGCGGAAATGCCTTGTTGATGCCAGAGGTCAGAGGTGAATGGCCAGACTGGTTCAAGCTGATAGAAAGGCAACAGTGACTCAAATAACCACCCGTTACAACCAAGGTAGGCAGAAGAGCATCTCTGAACGCACAGTACGTCGAACTTTGAGACAGGTGGGCTACAGCAGCAGAAGACCACGCCAGGTGCCACTCCTTTCAGCTAAGAACAGGAAACTGAGGCTACAATTTGCACAAGCTCATCGAAATTGGACAATAGAAGATTGGAAAAATGTTGCCTGGTCCGATGACTCTCGATTTCTGCTGCGACATTCGGATGGTGGGGTCAGAATTTGGCGTCAACAACATGAAAGCATGGATCCATCCTGCCTTGTATCAAAGGTTCAGGCTGGTGGTGGTGGTGTAATGGTGTGGGGAATATTTTCTTGGCAATCTTGGGCCCCTTGGTACCAATTGAGCATCGTTGCAATGCCACAGCCTACGTGAATATTGTTGCTGACCATGTCCATCCCTTTATGACCACAATGTACCCAACTTCTGATGGCTACTTTCAGCAGGATAATGCGCCATGTCATAAAGCTGGAATCATCTCAGACTGGTTTCTTGAACATGACAATGAGTTCACTGTACTCAAATGGCCTCCACAGTCACCAGATCTCAATCCAATAGAGCATCTTTGGGATGTGGTGGAACGGGAGATTTGCATCATGGATGTGCAGCCGACAAATCTGCGCCAACTGTGTGATGCAATCATGTCAATATGGACCAAACTCTCTGAGGAATGCTTCCAGCACCTTGTTGAATCTATGCCACGAAGAATTGAGGCAGTTCTGAAGGCAAAAGGGGATCCAACCCGTTACTAGCATGGTGTACCTAATAAAGTGGCCTGTGAGTGTATGATGTCCTTTTAACATTAACATTAAAACATTCGCCTCTCCTCTTTTCAAGAACTGACCCGAACTGACCACTGATACTTTTTTACATATGCACAGATATTTATATATGGAGACTGAAAAAACCTTTGTGATTGAAGGGCATCAGCATACAAAAAACATGTACATGCGGCAGGCCTGGCCAACCTGTGGGTCCCAAGCTGCATGCTGCTCTTAAGTTCATGTTGAATTTTGTGTTTGTCTGTTTTTTACTTGTGCTTTCACGTGCAGCTCCAGCGTTCTCCATGCATAGCAAAAAAAACACACAAACACAAAAATCAACATGAACGTAACAGTCGCATGCGGCTTGGGAGCCACAGGTTGGCCAGGCCTGATATAGGGGATCAGACCAACAGAGCAAACTAATATAGATTGAAGAAAATATGTTGTGGACTGACACAGATGGACAGATGGACAGATCTGCTGACATATCTTTAAACTAGATTTAAGTCCTCATTCAATCTTTGTGGGTATAACATGTGAGGCAGCATTCTGAATGAGCTGGAGAATGTTAAATGACTTGTTTGGACAGCCAGAGAAGAGAGCTACAACAATCCATTCTGGATGAGACAAAAGCAAGAATTAGTTTGACAGAAAACACCAAATTTTTAGAATATTATGTAAATAAAAGAAGGCAGTTCATGCATTTTTATATAGCAGCTGCAATGACAAATCCTGGACAACGAATATGGAACCTGTGTGAAGGAGTCTGAATTTCTGTCTGAGGTTTAGACATTCGGGCATAATATACAGTAGTTGGGATCTCCTTGTGCCTGTATACCAAGCTTGGGTACAGGATCAGTCTCCTCAAGAGGAATTGGACTCTTTTCCACTCTGAGTGTTGCTCCCAGTGAGATGTGCTGAGCAGGTGTAGGAATGCTTGTTGCTCCCCAGCCTGGCACATGTACACTAAGGTTTAATCAAGTAATCAACTGGCTGATGGGTCAGCCTCCCTCTGCCTTCTGGCTTGGGCATAGGTTCTGACTGGTGTTTGCGCCTTACAGCAAACAGGGGGGATACTAGAGAGTGCTCCTTCCAAAGACTTCTTCATTAATATAATCAAAATTGGCTTTTAGATTGTAGTTCTGCAGCACACCTGTCTGACTATATGGGTTTGTCTTTGAACCATCCATCAGGTTTAGACCAAGATGGTCTGATCTTTACTGGTACTGGTACTGGAGGTAACAAAGAAGTGAAACCAGGAACTAAGTTCCTTTGTATCAGATGAGGTGGAATTAGGAGGGACAGAGCTGGTCAAATGCCAGAGAGAACAAACTGGAAGTGGAAGGGTTGCAAATGCTACCGCAATGAGCAGGAGCACAGGTTTTAGCTATAGTGTGAGAGAGATCGGTCCTAAGCCATACTGATATATGATCAGAGAATACACTTTCTCAAAATTCTAGACTGACAACAGCCAAGACACATGTGTGCAAATGCTCATGTGGGGGCCACTCAGATTGAACTAGATTAAACAAATCAGATCTACTACGCACATTTACACATTTAAGCATGTTCAAACATTCAATGATGGATCCCTTTAAAAAATATTTTTTCTGTGATGCTGAACCCCACCTGTTTAATTCTTCACTGCTTATATTCCTCATAAGGTCTCTGATAGTAAAAGCTGGTGATGAATCTACATTTTGCTGTAACCTTCTTTGTGCTGAGTGCTGGCCACTTGCTTTTACCCTCACCACTCTTATGTGAATCTTCTGAATGTGTGCGGGGGGGCATAAAGCATTCATCGACAGTTCCAGCATCCAATTTTAAGGGGAGGCTTGGGAGTCAAGTCCACAGCTAAGGGCTCATAATTGGCATCCTTCTTGTCTTATTAAGGGGAAATGCACTGAAATGGATAATCTAAGCCCCAGTAATCATGATTACGTAATCATGTGCAAATAGAACCCTGTCACATTTTGATTCTTATTTATTATTTTTCCTTTCTAAACTTTGCTTGTTTATTTTATATACTCACATCCAAACTCAATTTGTGTGAACATAATGTTCTGAAAGAAAGCAGATCAACACTGATAAATATTTAGAGCTTGCACCAATATTTTGAGTAAAAATGAAATATTGACAAATTAGTTTATGAATGATTTGACTGGATTCATAATCTAACAAAATGCAACATGAAACAATAGAATAAAGTCAGAATTGTGTCAATTTATTGTCAGAAGAACAGCAAAATTCAGCGTCTTCTTTTGGCTTTTCCTTCAGGGGGCGCCACAGTAAATCAACCATCTCCATCTCACCATATTCTCTGTATCCCCCTTTACCTTCATATTCTCTGTCACTACGTCCAAAAATCTTCTCTTTGGTCTTCCTCGAGTCCTCCTGCCTGGCAGCTCCAATTCCAGTATCTGTCTACCAATATATTCACTATCCCTCCTCTGTACATGACAGAACCATCTCAGTCTGGCTTCTCTGACCTCTCTGAAACATCTAAAATGTGTTGTTCATCTGATAGACTCATTCCTGATCCTATCCATCCTGGTCACTCACAGAGAGAACCATAGCAGCTTCATCTCGGCAACCTCCAGCTCTGCCTCCTGTCCGTTCATTATTGTAACTGTTTCTAGGCCATACACCAGCAACGGTCTCACCACTGTCTTTTTCTTTCATTCTGGCTGATAGTCTTCTATTGCATAGTGCCTCTGACTTTTCTCCACCAATTCCAACCTGCTTGAACGTGTCTCTTCCCCTCTTTTCCACACTCTCTGTTGCTCTACACACACACACACACATATATATATATATATATATATATATATGTGTGTGCAGTCAGTAGAGGCAGGGAAGGGTGGACCTCATCTGTCATCACGGAATGAAAAAAATGCAAAATGAAAAAAAAAAATTAAATGGTTATATTTATTTAGTGATTTGTACTTTAAAGTTATTTTCTCATGTAGCTTCACCATTTTTAGTTTTTTTTTTTCAAAATCGCTAAAAAAATTTCACATTTATTATTCAAATATGAAGAAGAGATGTGCGGTGACGCAGCAACCAGCTGAGCCCACTATGGATTGCACAATGATTTTGCTCGCTGTGCTGCCATGCTATGCACTGAGATCGTATTGCTGTCTCTGTGGATGTCACTTTTAAAAAAAAACACTTGTAATATATGAACTAAATTTCCATGGTTTAGCAAATGTTTTTCGTCAACAACTGTAACGTGAATCTCGTAATCATAAAACGACTGCGGAGAGACATTAAGTGAGGCATGCAGTGACGGTGCCTCATGGTAGGGAGCACTGCTGATCCCAGGGATCCTTCTTACTACTCGGCTACAGAATAATAGAATTAGCAATAGCAGGCTACAGTAAACAGTTAGCAAGTCAAGTGCAGCCATCCAGCTATTTCTTTGCCGATCTCATAGGGCTGTATAGCTCACAAACGGTAATGGATGAATGTAAATCTCCTGGGCAGCTTCTCAACTTTTTGGCCCAGAAGGATCTCATTCAAACTGTTCCTAAGGTGACAAAGTTGCTCCGGCCGGTGGTCACTGTTTGGGCAACGACAGCATCGGTGGAGCGGTCATTCTCGGTACCGAAAAGACTCAAAACATACAGTCGGAACAGGACCGATCAAGGACGACTGTCTTCACTGGCAGAGATTTCCAGTGAGACGGAGAGACTTTTAAAACTGAAGAAAGAAATGGAAGACTTCTACAAGCAAGTTATCGATGCTTCCGAAGGAGCGGCGCATGGACTTCATTTATAAGTAAAGGTAAGAGAAAATACAGCTTTTTTTTACATGTGCTTTTCTATATGCAACAGTTTGTATATGTAAAGAATGCTGATTCTTCTTCTTCTTCTTTCGGCTTTTCCCTTCAGGCGTCGCCACAGCAAAACAGCTTTCACCATCTAACCCTATACCCTGTATCCTCCTCTCTCACACCAACTACCTTCATATCCTCTCTCACTACCTCCATAAATCTTCTCTTTGGTCTTCCTCAAGACCTCTTGCCTGTCAGCTCTAATTTCAGCATCCGTCTACCAATATATTCTTTATCCCTCCTGTGTACATGACCGAACCATTTCAGTCTGGCTTCTCTGACCTTCTCTCCAAAACATGTAACATGTGGTGTTCCTCTGATAGACTTATTCCTGATCCGTCCTGGTCACCCCAAAAGAGAACCTTAACATATTCATCTCTGCAACATCTCGTTCTGCCTCCTGTCTTTTCATCATTGTAACAGTTTCTAGGCCATACAGCATCCCTGGTCTCACCACCGTCTTGTACACCTTTCCTTTTATTCTGGCCGATCGTCTTCTATCACATAGTACCCCTGACACTTTTCTCCACCCATTCCAACCTGCTTGGATCCGTCTCTTCCCCTCTTTTCCACATACTCCGTTGCTCTGGACTGTTGACCCCCAAGTAGCTGAAATCCTACCAACTTCTTGATCTCCACTCCCTGTAGCCTCACTGTTCCACCCGAGTTCCTCTCATTCACACACATATACTGCTACCTCTTTGCTACCTCTATCTTTACCTTACGTTGTATCTCCCTGTACTCCTGTCTGTTCTCTTCAGTCCTCTCAGTATCCCTCTTCTTCTTTGCCAACCGCTTTCTCTGTATATACTCCTGCATTCCTCATTCCACCACCAAGTCTCCTTATCCACTCTCCTTCCAGATGACACATAAAGTACTCTTCTACCTGTCTTCATGATAACACTAGCTGTTGTTGTCCAATCATCTGGAAGCTCACCCTGACCACCCAGATCCTTTCTCATCTCCTCCCCGAAAACCATGCAACACTCCTCCCTTTTCAGCTCCCACCACTTTGACCTCTGCTCTGCCTTTGTCCTCTTCATCTTCCTTGTCACAAGAGTCATCCTACATACCACCATCCTATGCTGTCTGGCTACACTCTCACCTGCAACTACTTTGCAGTCACTGATCTCTTTCAGGTTACCTTGTCTATACAAGATGTAGTCTACCTGGGTGCTCCTACCTCCGCTTTTATAAGTTACCCCGTGCTCCTGTTTTTTTCTGGAAAAAGGTATTCAATACAGCCATTTCCATCCTTTTTACAAAATCTACAACCATCAGTCCCTCTGCATTATTATCCTGTATACCAAATCTGCCCATCACTTCTTCATCCCCTCTATTACTTGCACTTATATGTCCATTGAAGTCTTTACCAATTACCGCTCTCTCATTTCATGGAATATCCTGCATCACTTCATCTAATTCATTCCAGAACTTCTCCATCTCTTCAAAATCACATCCCACCTGCGGGGCATAGCCACTAACAACATTGAGCATCACACCTTCAATTTCAAGTTTTAGACTCATAACTCTATCTGACATTCTTTTCACCTCTACGACATTCCTAACAAACTCCTCCTTCAAGATAACTCCTGCTCCATTTCTCTCCTTGTCAGTAAATAATAGTACAACTTAAAGCATGCTCCTAAGCTTCTAGCCTGACTACTTTCCCACCTGGTCTCCTGGACACACAGTATATCCACCTTCCTTCTCTGCATCATGTCAACCAACTCTACCATTTCCTGTCCAAGTCCCGATATTCAAAGTCCCTACTCTCAGTCTCAGACTCTTGCCTTTCCTCCTCTCTCTCTGCCTCCAAACATGCACCCCTCTTCTTCTTGTTCTTGTTCTTAAACCCACGGTAGCCCAATTTCCACTAGTACCCTGTAGGTCATCAGTACCAATGGCGGTTCAGTTAACCCGGTCCACGACCGATCCAGTATGATATGGTTATGGTTGACTCATGTTTGGTTTTGGCAAAAGTTTTACGCCGGATGCCCTTCCTGACGCAACCCTCTGGATTTATCTGGGCTTGGGACCGGCACAGGGAGAACCTGCTCCATGCCCCCCAAAGGCAGGCTTGGGGAGACACGGGCCAGAGCAGCCCTGAGGCTGCATTATGTAAAGAATGCTGATATGATATTTTAAACAAAACACGTCAACTGCTGCCAATAAAATGGTGAATAAGCTACTCTGTAGGGTTCATATGTTTGTAAATCTGACTGTGATGACATCAGTGCCCCATCACCCATGAGCCTCAGCGCACGTCACTGATATATATATATGTATATATACATATATATATAACTTAACTTAACTTATATATAACTTATATGTGTGTGTATATATATATATATATATATATAATTGTTAGACACATGAGGCAGAAACCAGTGTGTCACATGTGATTTATTCCTGGAATACACAAGTCAATACATTTTAGTCAGAGTGGCAAGTGACTGCTGGCAGCCAGACGCCAACAACCACTGTTTGTGAGCGAGGCTTGAGCAGTCAACCACCTGCTGTTGTGTCACTACTGCCACCCCTGGTCAAAGTAAGTATTACAATGGTGTCAATTCAAACATTTGCAGCATAATGTGTGCGAGTGCCATCTGAAATCAAAACAACAACAATATAACAAAAAAAAAAATGTCAGGGCGTGTCTCCATATCCGACAATTCCAATCATCAAAATAGTCCTGGGTGCCACACCCTTCCCTGCTTAATAAAAAAAATGTTGAAGCATTTTTTTTACATTCTTGCTTTTCAAAACAGTGTTACTTGAGCCTATACTATGGCTATATTACAATTCTGGCACTACTTTAAAGAATAATTTGTAATTACCTTATTAGACAATTTCACATATTATTCCAAGTAATACCAAAGTCCCTGTATGAATAACCATATTTCTTCTCAAGATTAATAAACAGGTTCACTTGAAGTGAATGCTACTCCACATAAACATAAACACATAAACGGCCAACTTATCACTTTGTTACCAAATTGCCACGCTGTTTAACTTAACACTGCAAATATGTGCAATATACCAAACTCAGCCCCTATAAGTTCAGTTGCACTTCTGTGTGTTCTGAATCATTACCATTTCCTTATTACAGTCTGATAGTGTCTGTATCACTAGATCAGTCTTCAATAAGCTGCTTGCAGGGTGTTGAATGTCCATGGTCTCCAGAGCCTCTGTGGGCATGTGGGTGATACACTAAACTCAATGCAGTCTATACCCATTGGTCTGGTGGTCGGCTGTCCGAGCTGGTCATAACAGAGGATCCTGGGCCACCGCCGCTCCCTCTGTGGGTAGCTGTGGGATGACGATGTCCCTGGCTCGACACCACTGTCGCTGTCTTTCTGCCAGGGTCGTTCCTCGTCTGAAGGATGACCACTGGGTAGCTCCTCATCCGAAGGATGGTCGTTGGGCTGTTCCTCGCCTTAGAGTGGCCCCAGCTGCTGCTCTGCCTCGGGGATGTGTACTTGAGCGCTACTGTCCTCACAAATCTGCAGGCGAGGAGATCTCCAGACAAGAACACCTTCTTTATCACTGTCTGAGTCTATGTTCTCTTGAATAGTCTTCTGTTGTCTTTTTGTTCTGGCTTGTGTCTTTTTGTTCTGCATGTTTTGCTGTTTGTTTTCCTGTTTTTCTACAGGAACGCTGTCACATTGAAGCAGCAAATTTCTGTGCACCGTGCAACTTTTACCCCCTTTCTCTGGCCTAATTTCATAAACAGGCATGTCAGGGATTTTCTGGGCAACGATCACATACGCAGTATCTTCCCAATACGAGCGGAGCTTACCGGGCCCCCCTCCCTCCTCAAAGTTGCGAAGGAGAACTCTGTTGCCTGGGTATAGCTGAACGCCATGTGTCTTTCGATCATTATAATGTTTACCCCCAGAAGCTTCTTTCTGAGCAGATTTTGAAGCTATCTGATAGGCCTCGCTCTTTTGTGACTGCCACTTTTTTGCACATATTCCTCATAGCTGACTTGTTGTTCTTGGAGGGACAGGTTGAACAGTATGTCTACTGGGGGTCTAGGAGTGCGACCGAATAGCAGGTAGTAAGGTGAGAATCTAGTGGCTTCGCTCTTAGTGCAATTATAGGCGTGCACTACTTTTTACAGTGATTCTTTCCAGTCTGCTTTTTCACTGTCTGTGAGGGTCCTCAACATGGAGAGCAGGGTCCTATTGAAATGCTCCACCTGCCCGTTCCCCTGTGGATGGTAAGGCGTCATGTGGGAGCCACGAAGACCACTGACTTTCTGGAGCTGGGCAAACAGTTGATTTTCAAATTCTTGGCCCATGTCGTGATGGATTCTCACTGGAAAACCATACTTCAGTGCAAAGTGGTTGAAAATCTTGTCAACAACTGTTTTAGCTGACTTGTTCTTTGTTGCATATGCTTCTGCAAAGCACGTGAAATGATCCATTACCACCAGAATGTATTTATACCCATGCTTGCATGTCTCGAAATGCAAAACGTCAATCGACGCAAGTTCAAAGGGGTAGGTTGTTGTTATAGTCGTAAGTGGAGCTCTATTTGTTTTATTGGGGCGTTTTCTTTTTAAGCATTCACAAGCATGCATCACAAAATGCTCCACATCTTTTTGCATTCTTGGCCAATAAAACCTGTCTCTAATCAGTCCCAAAGTTCTCTCTGCCCCTAGTGTCCCATCTCTTTGTGCAGTTCTTTGAAGACTGTGTCATAGTGTTCCATCGGGAGGGGGAGCTGGTCCCTACCATTAACTCTTCTGTAGAGGGCACCATCCTCATTGACATATAATTTGTTCCACTGTCTCAGAAGAATTTTTCACATCTGGTGACTCCCTCTTAAAAGCTTGGCCCATGGGCAGGTACTCACTGATTTTATAGTGCAAGACAGGCCCAATGACTGAGTCCTTTTCTTGGCTGGCTCTGATTTCTACTGTTGAGAGAGTTTTATCAGGTGGCGGCACTGTATCTTGGACAAGGCTGATGGTGTTTTCACTGATTATGTAATTCTCTGGACTTGTGCTCGTTCTCTGGAAACAAACACTGTCAGCAGCCGCTTTACTGACATCTTGTTTTACTTCAGCGGTGCACTGTGTCATGTACTGATTCATTTTAAGAGGCAACCTGGACAGACTGTCTACATCTGCATTACTCTTGCCTGGTCTGTACCTGATGGTGAAGTTGAAGTTGGCTAATTCCCCTACCCAGCGGTGCCCAATTGCTTTTAGTTTTGCTGTGGTGAGAATATATGTTAAGGGGTTATTGTCCATCTAAACAACAAAATAAGGGGCATAAAACAGGTAGTCATGAAAGCGCTCACATATCGCCCATTTTAAAGCTAAAAATTCTAGCTTCCCATAATGCATGTGTTCTTCTCTGGGGGTGTAAGTGTGCGTGAACCAACCCTCAGTTTGTATGCTTGGTGCTGTGACAGTACTGCGCCTAAGCCCTCTTGAGAGGTGTCACAGTGAAGCATAAACAACTGTGTAAAATCTGGATACCCTAAGATGGGTGGTTCTGTCAGGCAGTCTGTGAGCCTGTTCAAAATCTCTTGGTGAATTGCAGTCCAGGATATGGGAGTGCTTTGTGGTGGTCGTCCTTTGGACTAGCCGTTTTACTTTTTGTCTTGGACACAGACACAGGTGGTAGCAGCTGGTGTGTTGGCAGGAGCTGGTAAAGGGGCTTGGCGATCTTGGAAAAGTCTGGGCTATATGACCGGTAGTATGACAGGAAACCCAGAAGTCTGCTCAGCTCACCCACAGTGATTTGAGGCTTGTCTTGAAGTGCCTGGACAGGGGCTAGTTCAGCTGGATCCATTGTGTACCCCTGCTCTGACACCATTTGTCCCAGGAACTGGACCTGCTTCTTGAAAACATCACATTTGTGAGGTGTGAGTTTCACACCATGCGTTTGGTACCTCTGCAGCACATCACGGATATGTTGGAGGTGAGTTTCAAATGATGGAGAGTGGACTAAGTTGTCATCTAAATAGGGCTGGCACGTGACATCACGCAGTCCCTTTAAACAGTCCTCCTAATCTGCTGAAATTATGCTGGAGCTGAACTGAGGCCAAATGGTATGCGGTTCCACTGGTACAGGCCCCGGGGAGTAATAAAAGCAGTCAATGGGCGACTCTCTGGGTCCAAAAAGCCCTGGTGATAGGCTTTGCCTTGATCAAGCACTGAAAACCAGGAGCTGCCATGCAGAGAGTCCAGCATGTCCTGAATTCGTGGGATGGGGTGTCTATCAGGCATTGACTTCCTGTTAAGTTCTCTGACTCACCTGACTTTTTCCTGACACGGACGATTGGAGATGAGTTGGTTGATCTTGACTCTGAAATCCATCCTCTGTTCAACAGATCTTGGAGATCGTCTTTGACCTCTTGGTGCAGGGGTTTTGGGACTGAAATATATGTCTTTTTCACAGGGGTAATGTCATGTAGTGTGATGTGCATGCTTTAAGAGGGGATACGCCCAACATCTCTGTGATCATATGCAAATGCATGAGACTCCACTCGTAGCAGCTGCTTCACCGCTTTCTGCTGGTCAGGACTGAGATGGTCAAGTTTAACAGGGGGATCCCACAGACCTGGTTTAGTGTGGGATTGCACGTTACTGATGACCTCATTTACCTTGACCTGGATACCACAGTCATTTTCAAGTCTCTTAAATGTATTTTCAGAACTTTGGGCTGCAACTGGATACAGTGCTTTTACTTCTTCTAAGTAACCTGGGGTAGTGTGTGAAGGCAAGGTAAGGTCTTGCTTGTTTGTATTCAGAATAGAGATAAGAATAAACACTGGCCTACCCCGTGTGAGAGTGACTAGTCCTTCTTGTATGACCAGGCCCTCAGGTGGTCGTACTAGTTCATCTGGGATTAACGGTAAACCCCGGCCAGTTTACTGCGCTCCACATGTGCACGGAGATAAATGGTGCTTATTTGAGTTCCTTACAGGTGAATGTCCTTCTTCCCTGTGCAAACTGTCCCAACAGTCAGGTCGTCTCTGTGAGTCTGTAATATCTTGACCATAGATTTAGCTGTTTTGACTGACCCTGATAATGTTTGACTGATTTTCTGTACCTGACTCGATCCGGTTGCTTAGGCTAGTGAAAAAAAGCTTTTCTTTCTGCCCTGCTTCTCCAATCTGGCCCAAGATTCTAAATTCTTTCTTTAGGGTAACTTCAGGCACTCTTTAGATAGCAAAGGGTATTGTCTCTCTATCACTGGTTACTGCTATACTGCTCAGCTTTGTATTTAACGCTCCTATCTTCTCCTCCAGGAGACAACATTCCACTGCCTGTGCTTGCTGAAGTCATTCATATTCCTGCTTGAGTAGTTCTATTGCAGTCTTACCTGACTCAGGATCATGCATTTCTTGTGTTTCAAGGAACTTTGCAAATGACTGGGGCTCTTTAATAAACTGTTGGAGCACTTGGGAATCTTCACCATCTTCAATTTCACGAATTGTGACTTCCAAGATCCTCATCAGGGCATGGCGGGTCTGCACATTGAATCCTTCACCTGCCGGTACACTGTATCTAAGATGATGGCACATTTTGATAAGCTCTGGCTTGTCCAAGGTCCACAGAATTGTAACGATGTCATCTAGCACCTGCTCCATATTGACTCTTGATACGTCTCGGTTCGACTCTCAGGTAAGTTGTCTCAAGATGTTTTAATTTTAGCCTCCTGGCTGGCTTGCCAAGATTATGTTACACACAGGAGGCAGAAACTAGTGTGTCACATGTGATTTATTCCTGGAATGCACAAGTCAATACGTTTTAGTCAGAGTGGCGAGTGACTGCTGGCAGCAAGACGCCAACAACCACTGTTTGTGCACGAGACTTGAGCAGTCAACCACCCGCTGTTGTGTCACTACTGCCACCCCTGGTCAAAGTAAGATTTACAACAGCGTCAATTCAAACATTTGCAGCAAAATGTGGGCGAGTGCCATCTGAAATCAAAACAACAACAATATAACAAAAAAAAACAAAAAACAGTAAGTCGGGGGGTGTCTCCATATCCAACACTACCAATCCAATCATCAAAATAGTCCTGGGTGTCGCATTATATATACAGTGCTGGGAGGTTCATTTTTTTATAGTATAAATCACTGAATGAATAGAACCATTCAATTTATTTTTTCTTTTTGCATTCTTTTCTTTCTGTGATGACACGTGAGGCCTGGCCTCCCCTGCCTCTACTGACTGCACGTCACTGATATATATATATATCTTCTCCTTTTCTCCTTTCCGCTTTTCCCTTCAGGGGTTGCCACAGCAAATCAACCTCCTCAAATTCAGCCATAGACATACAACAAATGAAAGGGTCCGGATCACTGTTGAAGTGTCAGGATGTTGACATTTAGGAAATTCTGAAGATGTCCGACTTGGGGAATCAAACTGCACAATCAGTGTTACCTGTTATCAGGAAGTTCTGAGTCGCTGGAACCTAGATATGATTGCCTATATTAAAATAAATGTCAATAACTATTTCACATTGGTGTGCAGCTTTGACATTAAATAGTGACAAACTTCTTGGATAGTTCATATATCTGGCAGCACCAGAGGTCACATTAAAAGTAAGACATTTTTTTTTGGAGGGCGTGAGGATGCTGGCGCATTTGGCTGCCGTGTTTGGCTGCCGCTTCCCACTCTCCAACCAACCAACTAAACCAAAGACAAATCGCTCTATAGTTACAGCTACTGTTTCGGTCTCTCCACCAATCTACCTGGATCTCACAACCACGACATCTCCCCGGGACTGAATGTGGGCTGCTGCTGGACTTATCACCTGTTGGACCCTGGACTGGGCTGACTAGCCAGCTAGCCAGCGACCAGAGTGGGCTGGCTGGCTAACTAGCCTCTCGAAACGCCGGATTCCTACTGCGACCTGAGCAGGCTGGCTAGCCTTTCGAAACTCTGGATCCTGACGGCGCCTAGTAAGACGGCAATTCCATCGGCCGAAATCTGCTTGCTCCTCCTGCTCCACCATCTCTCCCTCCACCAGAAATCATCTTCGACATCCAGCTCCAGCACTTGCCTCTTCACAGCCCCGGGTATGACACTCAGCTATACACCGAAGCAACTCCTCCAGCTTGTCCCTAAACTACTTCCCCCCGTGACACTCCCCGCCACACTCCGTAATCATGGACTTCTTCGTCGACCCCGTTACATTCACCGTGGCTCACGTCGAAACTTTTCATACTACATTACAACAAAATTCAATTCCAACGCTATGGACACGGCACAGCTCACAAACCGGACCCCGTGCTTCTTCCCTGCATCATCACAACAAACCGCGTCATCAGAACACTTCCTGCGTGAACTATTTCAACCTCCGTCAAATTCCAACTTCCGCCCCATCCACTTCACAACAAAAGTCAATAAGAATCGCCCTTTTCAGTACAAGATCCCTCAACAATAAAAGCCTCATATTAAATGATTTCATCTCAGATAAACAACTTGACCTTCTGTGCCTAAATGAAACATGGCAAAACCCTAGGATTATTTCCATCTCAACCAAACCACCCCCACTGGATATTCTTACCTGGACAAACCGCGCACTGAGGCATTGCTACAATTTTCCACCAGGATTTCCAACCTTGCACACTCTCCATCCCTTCTGCCCCTTCTTTTGAACACCTGGCCTTTAAACTAACCGGACCCAAACCACTCATCACAGCAATCATATACCGCCCCCCCCAAACTCAACCCATCTTTTCTATCAGATCTCTCAGAATTCATCACCTCGCTATTTTCAATTTCAACCACCGTTATACTTCTTGGCAACTTCAACCTCCATATTGACTCCCCGGACTGTAAAAATGCATCTGACCTCTTGGACCTACTCAACTGCACAAACTTCAATCAACACATCAACTTTCCTACCTATAACCACGGACACATCCTTGACCTGGTCTGCTCCACCGGCTTACACATTCACATCTCCAGTTTTGATCTTTCTATATCCGATCACCTGGCTATCACATTTGACATCAACATCCCCACCCCGCAACCCAAGCTCAGCTGCAAAATCACCTTTCGCAACCTAAAATCTGTCTGCCCAGTAAAACTCTCCACCTGCATAGCCAACACTATCCCTTATCTCACCCCTCCAGTAAATCCAACCGCTATGGACCTGGTCAACATTTACAACAACACCCTTTCTACCTCCCTCAATGCACTGGCTTCTCTGAAATCCAAAACAGTCAAATTCACTCACTCTGCCCCCTGGTTCACCCCGGAACTCCACAAGCTAAAAAACAACTTAGAAAACTCGAACAACTCCATAAGAAAACCGGCCTCACTGTTCATGCCCAAGCCTATAAGGACCACATGCAACATTACAAGACAGCACTCAACAAAGCCCGTTTCCGTCACTAATCTGGCATCATTCACTCAGGATCCTCCAACCCACGCTCCCTGTTCTCCACCATAAATAAATTACTCAAACCACACAACAACATCCCATCCACTTTCACCCGGGAAAAATGCGACCTCCTCATGTCATTTTTCACCTCGAAGATCGACACCATCCATAATCAACTTGCATCCTCCTCTGCCACCACCCCAGTCCCAGAGCCCCCACTTACCTCCCCCTCTATCCACCGACTCACACACTTCTCTCCAATAACTACAGCAGATCTCACCAAAATACTCACCACCATGAAGCCATCCACCTCCCCCCTGGATCCCATGCCTTCTAATCTTGTCATAGCCTGCCTCACCCCCCTTGCCCCACCCATCACCGATGCCATTAACTCCTCTCTCACCTCTGGTACAGTCCCCACACCACTTAAGCTTGCTGCCATCACCTCTCTCCTTAAAAAACCTGGCCTCGACCCTGATGACCCCAACAACTTCCGACCCATCTCCAACCTCCCATTCCTCTCAAAAGCACTGGAAAGAGCTGTCATAGTACAATTAAATCAACACCTCTTCACACATGACCTGTATGAAACTTTTCAATCTGGCTTCAGAACCCATCACAGCACCAAAACAGCCCTCCTCAAAGTAACAAATGACCTCCTCCTCTCCTCTGAATCCCTCACCATCCTCGTCCTCCTCGACCTCAGCGCTGCCTTCGATACAGTCAACCATTCAATCCTCCCCAACCGTCTGAAATCAATAGGCATCACCAACACCACCCTCTCCTGGTTCAACTCATATCTCTCATACCTCTCCATCAACATTAACATCCATACATCTTCCACCAACCCCATCCGACACGGAGTTCCACAAGGTTCAGTTCTTGGCCCCATACTTTTCATCCTCGACATACTCCCACTTCGACACATCATCCGCCGTTATGTACTCCATTCCACTGCTACGCCAACGATACTCAGCATTACATAAACACCAAAACAATCACTCCAGAAATCCTTTCCACCCTCACCGACTGCATCACTGACATAAAATCCTGGATGAGCCACAATTTCCTCAAACTCAAGAGCAATAAAACAGAAAGTATCATATTCGCCCCAAAATCCATGCTCAATTCTTGTCACAACTTTACACTCTCCATTGATGGTCACTCTGTCATCCTCTCCCCCCGGTGCAAAACCTCGGAATGTACATGGACCCTGCACTCTCTTTCAGGCCAAACATAAACCACATCACCAAAACATCTTTTTTCCACCTTCAAAACATAGCACGCCTCCGACCCACTCTTCCACCCTCTGCTGCTGAAACACTAATCCATGCATTCATCACCTCCAGACTCGACTACTGCAATAGTATCTTATATGGCCTCCCCTCTAATGCCCTTCAAAAACTGCAATATGTCCAAAACTCTGCTGCCCGATTATTTACCCGCTCCCCTTCCAGAGAACACATCACCCCCATCCTCCGTCAATTTCACTGGCTGCCCATCAAACAACGCATTCACTTCAAGATTCTCCTCACCACCTACAAAGCCCTCAACAACCTCGCCCCCCAATATCTCACCGATCTCCAACATCGCCACTCTCCAGCTCGTTGTCTTCGCTCCTCAGATACAAACCTCCTCACTCCAATCTTCAAGTCCACGTACCGCACCCTGGGGGACAGAGCCTTTGCCATCGCAGCCCCCACCCTCTGGAACTCCCTCCCCCCAGCCATCCGAGAGTCCAATTCACTGTCATCCTTTAAACAAAACCTCAAGACCCACCTCTTCCGAACGATTTACAACACCTACAGCCTTTCCCAATAATTGTGTGTATGTCCTGTGTCTTCTGTCTTTCGCTTGTAAAGCGTCTTTGAGTACCATGAAAAGCACTATACAAATCCTATGTATTATTATTATAATTATTATTATCATTATTAAAATAAATGAAATTCTAATATGAAATAATAGAAGGTCAATTGCATGAGTGTGTATTAGATTTGTAACCAAATTATTTTTTTTATAACTCTCTATTATTTGATATTTAAATCTAGAAAGGATGTTGTATGTGTATAAGGTCAGAGAGCTTTTTTATTTTCCAGATAAAATTTTGCGTATTATGTCAAAGAAGAAATGTAGTGGCTAAGAACCATAGAAAGCACCATAATACATTAAGTACTGATTAGAGGAATCCACGGTTGTTGAGGTTAGCTGTTCTTACTCCAGCACCTGTCCCTTCTCATACGCCAGATCCAACAGCTGCCTTTCTCTGCCCTCAGCTTCCCTCTGGTCCACCTCAAGAGGCACATGGCTGATAGCCCTGCAAAGCCTTACAATCCAACCTCAAGAGGGTAGCTGGTGGCCTTCTAGCCAGCTTCCCAATCCTCAGCAGCCAGCTTGGTGTATTTGGCCGTCTTGTGCTCAAAGGCAGCCTCAATCCTACCCTCATGTGGAATTGTGAGTTTTAAGAGGTAGGCTGGCTTTGCATTGGTGGACCTAACAACAATGTCAGGGGCAAAGAGATGTGGTCTTTAAATAAATTTGGGTCAATAAGTACTGGAGATTTTTGTTGGGCAGAAGCCTTTCATTTCCATATTTCAACCGTATACACATGCCTGAAATGCGAGATGAATGAGGAACACTCGTACCCAGCTTGACCTTCTCTGCCAGTGTAATTATGAGGCATATTATTTTTAAATCCCACAGCGAAGGCTGTTGGGATAATTGACTGTGGTCTGTCATTCTTTGGACCACTATGTTTCTTTTTAGGAGTTCTGGTGCCTGGGATCTGGTTGAGGAGAAAACAAAGAAGGGGTACAATTACTCTATCTCCGTATACAGCATAAAGCTCCTTTAAAGGTGAATAAAAAACAATCAAATATAGATATATCATAAATATACTCAAAATACTATAAAAAAGTCAAAATACTCCACCTTTTTTGGTGACATAAGGTATGAATTTGTGGTGCTGAATCTTATCCCAGTGACTTCACAGTATATCTACACAGTAGATATACAGATGCAATTTATAGTTAAGTAAACCCTCGCTTTATGCGGATCACCTTTTGAAGCTTTACTGTTTCGCAGATCTTTTTTAGTGCAGTTTTTTTTGAATGGTTAATTTTTACAGTACAGGGTGTTGTGTTCTGCAGTGCAGCCTCAGGGCGGCACTGGCCCGTGTCTCTCCAAGCCTGCCTTGGGGGGGCACGGAGCAATGTCTCCCTGAGCCGGTCCCAAGCCCGGATAAATGCAGAGGGTTACGTCAGGAAGGGCATCCGGTGTAAAACTTTTGCAAAAACCAAACATGCGAGTCAACCAAAACTATGCCATACCGGATTGGTCGCGGACCGGGTTAAAAACGACCGCCATTGGTACTGATGACCTACAGGGTACTAATGGAAATTGGGCTACTGTGGGTCGAAGAACAAGAACAAGAAAAAGAGGAGGAGTGTGTGTTCAGAAGCAGAGAGAGAGGAGGAAAGGAAAGAGCCTCGGACTGAGAGTAGGGACTCTGAATATCGGGACTTTGAACAGGAAAAGGTAGACAGTTGGTCGACATGATGCAGAGAAGGAAGGTGGATATACTCTGTGTCCAGGAGACCAGGTGGAAAGGTAGTAAGGCTAGAAGCTTAGGAGCAGGCTTTAAGTTGCACTATTATGGTACTGACAAGAAGAGAAATGGAGTAGGAGTTATCTTGAAGGAGGAGTTTGTTAGGAACGTCCTAGAGGTGAAAAGAATGTCAGATAGAGTTATGAGTCTGAAACTTGAAATTGAAGGTGTGATGCTCAATGTTGTTAGTGGCTATGCCCCGCAGATGGGATGGGATTTTGAAGAGAAGGAGAGGTTCTGGAATTAGTTAGATGAAGTGATGCAGAATATTCCCAGAAATGAGAGAGTGGTAATTGGTGCAGACTTCAATGGACATGCTGGTGAAGGCAATAGAGGGGATGAAGAAGTGATGGGCAGATTTGGTATACAGGATAATAATGCAGAGGGACAGATGGTGGTAGATTTTGTAAAAAGGATGGAAATGGCTGTATTGAATACCTTTTTCCAGAAAAAAACAGGAGCACGGGGTAACTTATAAAAGCGGAGGTAGGAGCACCCAGGTAGACTACATCTTATATAGACAAGGTAACCTGAAAGAGATCAGTGACTGCAAAGTAGTTGCAGGTGAGAGCGTAGCCAGACAGCATAGGATGGTGGTATGTAGGATGACTCTTGTGACAAGGAAGATGAAGAGGACAAAGGCAGAGCAGAGGACAAAGTGGTGGGAGCTGAAAAGGGAGGAGTGTTGCATGGTTTTCGGGGAGGAGATGAGAAAGGATCTGGGTGGTCAGGGTGAGCTTCCAGATGATTGGACAACAACAGCTAGTGTTATCATGAAGACAGGTAGAAGAGTACTTTATGTGTCATCTGGAAGGAGAGTGGATAAGGAGACTTGGTGGTGGAATGAGGAATGCAGGAGTATATACAGAGAAAGCGGTTGGCAAAGAAGAAGAGGGATACTGAGAGGACTGAAGAGAACAGACAGGAGTACAGGGAGATACAACGTAAGGTAAAGATAGAGGTAGCAAAAGGCAAAACAAAGGGCGTACGATGACTTGTATGCTTGGTTGGATAGTAAGGAAGGTGAGAATGATCTATACAGGTTGGCAAAACAGAGAGATAAAGATGGAAAGGATGTACAACAGGTCCGGGTGATTAAGGATAGAGGGACATGTATTGACAGATGCTAGAAGAGTGATGGGAAGATGGAAAGAGTACTTTAAAGAGCTGATGAATGTGGAAAATGAAAGAGAGGCAAGGGTAGAAGAAGTGACTATTGTAGACCACAAAGTAGTACAAATTTGTAAAACTGAAGTGAGGAAAGCATTGAAGAGGATGAAGAGTGGAAAAGCAGTTGGTCCTGATGATATACCTGTGGAGGTGTGGAAGTGTCTAGGAGAGGCAGCAGTAGATTTCCTGACTAGATTATTCAACAGGATTTTAGAGAGTGAGAAGATGCCTGAAGAATGGAGACAAAGTGTGATGGTACCTATTTTTAAGAATAAAGGGGATGTGCAGAATTGTGGCAACTATAGAGGGATAAAGTTGATGAGCCATACAATGAAGTTATGGGAAAGAGTAGTGGAAACTAGACTGTGAGCAGAAGTCAGCATTTGTGAACAGCCGTATGGTTTCATGCCTAGGAAGAGTACTACAGATGCATTATTTGCGTCGATAATGCTATAGAAAAATACAGAGAAGGCCAGAGGGAGCTGCATTGCGTTTTCGTAGACCTAGAAAAAGCATATGACAGGGTGCCAAGAGAGGAGCTCTGGTATTGTATGAGGAAGTCTGGAGTGGTAGAGAAGTATGTCAGACTGGTGCAGCACATGTACGCTAGCTGTGAGACACTGGTACAGTGTGCTGTCTGGGTAACAGAGAAGGTCAAGGTGGAGGTGGGACTCCATCAGGGATCAACTCTGAGCCCCTTCTTGTTCGCAATGGTGATGGATAGGCTGACAGATGAGGTTAGACAGGAATCCCCATGTGATCTGTAGTGAGGGCAGACAACAGGTAGAGGAAAATCTAGAGAGGTGGAGGTATGCTCTGGAAAGGAGAGGACTGAAAGTTAGTCGCAGCAAAAAAGAATACATGTGTGTGAATGAGGGGAACTCAGGTGGAACGGTGAGGCTACAGGGAGTGTAGATCAAGAAGCTGGAGGATTTCAGGTACTTAGAGTCAACAGTCCAGAGCAATAGAGAGTGTGGAAGAGAGGTGAAGAGACGGGTCCAAGCAGATTAGAATGGGTGGAGAAAAGTGTCAGGGGTACTATGTGATAGAAGACTTTCAGCCAGAATAAAAGGAAAGGTGTCCAAGACAGTGGTGAGACCAGCGATGATGTATAGACTAGAAACTGTAACAATGACCAAAAGACAGCAGGCAGAACTAGAGGTTGCAGAGGTGAGGATGTTGAGGTTCTCTTTGGGAGTGACCAGGATGGATAGGATCAGGAATGAGTCTATCAGAGGAACAGCGCATGTTAGATGCTTTGGAGAGAAGGTCAAAGAAGCCAGACTGAGACGGTTCGGTCATGTACAGACGGATGCTAGAATTGGAGCTGCCAGGCAAGAGGTCTCGAGGAAGACCAAAGATAAGATTTATGGACGTAGTGAGAGAGGATATGAAGGTAGTTGGTGTGAGAGAGGAGGATACAGAGAATAGGGTTAGATGGAGAAAGTTGACTCGCTGTGGCGGCCCCTGAAGGGAAAAGCCGAAAGAAGCAGAAGAAGAAGAAGGGTGTTGTGTTCTGCACCCCAATTGCTAAAGGACCATAGTCAAGTGGTAACAATCTCTGTGCCTTGTCTCTGTACAGCTTGCCAAATTTATGTTTGCAAATTTTCTCCATGACAAAACATGTTTAAGAAATGTTCTGCACCAGCAAAGGCTGCGTACCTGAGGACACACCCAAAAGGACGAGGAAGATGTTAACTATCGCAGAAAAAGTTAAACTTCTGGACATGCTGAATGAAGGTGAAAGCTATGCTGCTGTAGGGCGCCATTATGGTATAAATTAATATTCGGTTCGTTACATAAAGGAGGGTGACCACATTTATTTGGGATTTTGTTTGTTATTATTTGGTGATTTATTTCAATTCTAGTATTTTTTTTCCGTAAAAGTGGGGGGCGGGGCTTTTTATTTTTTCTAGTTGCACTTGGAGCGGCAAAGGGGCGGACGCTTCCGCTGTCTCCACAGATGTTATCTGGGAGAGGAAACTAGCCGCATGCTTCCTTATGTCTGCTCTTTCACCTGCTTAAAACAGGTTGGTAAATCACCTATTAAGAACTCATTTTATTTTTATTTAGTCAAGCATTATTTCAGTGAATTTTGTGTGTGTATGTGATGCTGTTTTCATTTGTTTAGAATTACGAAAAGCAACTTATGAAAGAGTTTTACCGAGTGGCCGCCGTTTTGCGCACTGAAAGTCACACAGTAGAGACAGGTGTTGGGTGTCCTTTGAGAATGACTGAGCACAAACGGTGGTTTTTGATAGCCAGAATTTAATTACACCCATGGTGAAGTGAGCACTTTGTATTTTTTGCTGTTTTATTTTGTGAATCCTGTTTAGTTCTGAACTCTGTTGTCTTAAAAGAAAATGTTTGGAAGTTAGCACAAGCACATTCAATGCTGCATATTTCAGTAGCCATGTACATTTTACAGCAACTTTACTTTGTATTATTTTGGCACATGCACAGAGAAAGATGCACATTTCTTGTGAAGTTTACATATTTTTGAAATGTTCTGAGCCAGTAGTAGACTGTGATATAAAACAATGTGACTTTATGCTTAGGGACTGTTAATGTAAATACATAGTAATAGAGATGTGTTCATCTCAGAAGCAGAGTGATGAAGAATATGGTGTAATGTGATAGTGTGGAAACAGTGAAAATGGTCACAAGGACTCTTTGAAACTGAACGAAAGAACTGTTTAATATGAGTTTAAACAAACTGAAGCTGGGAATACAGATGTGTCTGTGAATCTGTGTTGTTAAATAAATAGAGATGTTATTTGGGAGAGAAAACTAGCTGCGTGCTTCTTTACATCTGCTCTTTCACCTGCTTTAAACAGGTAACATTTTTGTTACTGTGGTCATCACCCTTGAGACCCGTGAAATAAGGATGGAGCCCGCTGTAGCGTTGTGGATTAATGACTGCAAGAAAAAGGAACATTATGCTGGATACCAACGTTAGCCACGCAGAGCTAAAAATCTTTATGAAACCTTTGCTGACAGCGATGACATTCATGACAGTGAAGAGGAGGAGGATCTCAGGCCATTGACGAGTGCTGTTCACTCAGTATCACTCCCTTTTACAGCCAGCAAGGGGTTTGAGAAATGTCAGAAATGCTTTTGACTTAAAAACGTTTCTCTGTATGGAGAAGCCACCCCTTTTTTACTGTATAGTAGTTCGAAAAACTATCCTAGTTATTTGAAAGAAAACATTTATATTTTTATTTTTTTTAAAAATGCTTGGGCCTTAGAACAGGTTTTGATCTTTGGTTTCATTCTATAGTACAGTATTGTATTCTATAATAATTGCAAAAAATAAAGCTGACTACTTCGCGGATTTCACCTACTGCGGGTCATTTTTAGAACGTAACCCTCGCTATAAACGAGGGTTTACTGTATAACCACAACTTGATGCAGGATTGTAATTTCTAACTAGCCTTTTTCATGAATACACGGCCTTAACCTTTGTGTTGTATTAGCACCAAAATTTTAAACGGTTGGCATATTTAAGGGCAGAAGAACCCACTTTTAAGTTTTTTGAACCTGACATTTGAAGACTATTCCGAACGTTAACCCACCAATAGAAAGTAATTTCTTATTTGTGTATATTTCCATCAAAGCTGTATACTGTAGCCTTTTAGTCAGAGAAAACACCTAGTTAACGGTAAAACATCCGCTTAATCAGCAATAGCTGTGGTTGGCTACAGCCATGCCACACAAGTCTGCAATACAACTAACTGTTCCGTTCTTTTCCAGGTAAACAAAAAAAAAAAAAAAAAAAGAAAAAAAAAGCAGAATTCCTTGCACCCCAAACCACACACACAAAATTCTTAGCAAACCCAAAATTACACAGAAAACGAGCATCAACATAAACCAACATTCGTGACTCGCTACAATACCAAGAGGGGGCACTGGTCGATTTAAGTTCAGTTTTAACCTGTCAGTTAAAGTCAATATCTCTGACTTTATCCCAAAAGACATCCAAAATTTGCTTTCCTGACACAAGTTCAAATAATTTCATGTAAAAATAAACATCTCTTGAAGGCATTGTTTACGAATGGGGATTGCAATGAGATTGTATAATGGTGCCGCAGATGAGAGTACCTTTAGTTCTTGCTTAACCCATAAGTGCAACTACCTCACCCCAACAGGTCATAGACCAGAATTTTCTTTTTAAAACCAGGGGGAACCAGAAAACAAGCATGTTGAATTTAAAAAAAAGACTGGTATTAACAGTTAAATGTCAGCCTTCCTACCCTGTGAAAAGAGAAAACAAACATTGACTGTTGTTTTAGATGGGTAACAAGTTATTCCTTCATGCAAAAAAGGATTTGGGGTTGAAAACCCAATTAACCTGCTTTATTTCAGAGTTTCAGTGGAGGTGGGTCATATTTGACTCTTAAGATCCCCAATGTATGCAAGGAGTTAAAGGTAACTCTGGTAGGACTAATTGGATTCAATATGCTTAAATATTTGTCTCACACTAGAATGTGTTGTTAAAAAAGTTTGAAGAATTATTTCTCTTTAATTTTTTTTTTTTTTTATATTTAAAAACACATTTTAACCTTTAACCATTTTAACTGACACAACCATTGTTTTACTGGAAACATGCATACTGGATTGATACGAGGATTGAACGAGGTTGAATGAGGTTGCTTGTTTTAACTTTGGGTCTTTTGGCAAAAACAAAACTTGCTCAGTCTCTGACATAAACAGAGAACAACTAGGCAGCAAGGGTAAACACACGGGGCAAAATCAAATACCCGAGTCAAAAATAACTTTCTAAGTCTCCAATGAAAGCAGAGTGCAAATAGCAACAAAGACAAACGTACCTGACAACATAAAACCAATCATCTCTCCCGACACACGGCTAGAGGGACCTACATATAGGAGGCGGTCAGCACAATTACCACATGAAAGAGGCAACATATCAACAATCAACAGACCCAAAAAATGACAAAAAAGGCTATGATATATTAAAAGGACATTTGAATAATTCTTAAGCAGCAGGCTGCCATCAAGGATACTAAAATGTTACACATTTCACTGATGAATAAAGGGATTGAACAGGGCCATCTCTATGATGCAAAACATGCTAGACAGGCCCAGTTAAGTCCGTAACACAACTAATGCTCTTTTCCCTTGACGGCAACAATATGCCACCAAAGGGACCCATCAACGGCAAGGAGCATGACGAAAAGCTAAGCACCTCCACCCCTTCTCCCCAGTTCCCCTAATAGCACATGAAACAAATTGTCTTCACTGCCATCCTGGCACATGCTCACATGCGTACGAGCGCCCACACAAGGGCCGCCCCCGCAGCAACGTATCGAACATGCACGGTCCCTCCACAACCGTCACACTGTGAAGTGAACAAATATGGCGATTATGAATTTGCTGTTTCATTAGTTGTGTTTCCTTTAATATTTATTTCACTTGCTGGTATGAGGGTTTAGAAAGAGGTCCATTTTATTTGACCTTGTGCTCAGATGGGTTGCCTTGATGGTGTGACATTGGTCTCCAACTGGACCATTGGTCTGTAAAAAAAACTTGGGTGTTATCTTTGACCAAGATTTATCATTTTGGACCAACATAAAAAAAGAATATTTCAAAGACTGAATTTTTCCACATAAACAAAATCAAGCATATTCTGTCTAAAAAAGATTAAGAAAAACTAAATCATGTGTTTTGTATTTTCCAGACTAGATTGTTAGAATTCTCTCTTGTCAGGCTATCCTAACAAGTCATTAAACACTCTTCAGCTCATTCAAAATGCTGTTGCACATCACTGGCTTCTCTGCACTGGCTCTGTACAATTTTAAATCAATCACTTACCTATCCATTCACCCACTGTCTACCACTTCTCCTACTTAGGGTCGCAGGGAATGCTGGAGTCTATCCTAGCTGCCATTAGGTGGGAGGCACTGGGACTGGGACTGGTCACCAGGACATTCATCATTCTGTCTCAAGGAACTCTTAGAACCCTACCACCCTGTCCAATCCCTATGCTCCCAGGATGCAGGGCTACTAGTGGTTTCTGGGGTTGCTAAAAGAAGGATGGAGACCAGACCAAGCTCCTTTTTTATGGGACAATCATTCAATTTCAATCTGGGGTCAGACGCCCTCTCTTCAGTAAAGAATCAGGTTTTGCCAATTTTCCTTTGAGATAAAGGAAAAATGTTTTGGTATTCTGAGCTGTAACCTGGTGAGAGCGTAGGTGTGGGGATATTGATTTCCTCCCCGTCTCGGCACCTGCATGTTGGGGTTCAAAGTGGTGGACGAGAGGGTAACCTTGCTCAGCGTCCATAGTGGTTGATAGGTTCTGACTGTTGTGCGTGCCTATGCACCAAACATCAGCTCAGACAACGCCCCCTTTTTGGGGTCCCTAGAGGGGTTGCTCGAGAGTGCTCCCATTGGGGAATCCCTCGTTCTACAGTGAGATTTCAACACTCACGTAGACTTGGAAAAACATGATTGGGAGAAACCCCCCCCCCCGCGCACTAAACCTGGGTGGTGTTATGCTATTGCACTTCTGTGTTCATCACAGTTTATTCCAAATAACAAATACCAGGTTCTGTTGGGTATTTTCTCATCTTACTGGGGGGACTTCAACACTCACATGGGCAGAGACAACAAGACCTGGAAAGGCATAATTTGGAGGACTGGTCCCACCAATTGTCTGTCCATCACAAACAACATGTTCAGACATTAAGGTGTGCACATGCGTACCTGACTCAAGCACACCTCAGGCTGCAGTTAAATGAATGATTTTGTATCATCTGACTTGAGGCATAATGTTCTGGACACTCGGACACACTGAATAGAGAAGTGGTGCTGCCAACTGATTACCACCTGTTGGTGAGCTGGCTCTGATGATGAGGGAGGACACTGGTCAGACCTGGCAGACCCAAACACATTTTGAGGGTCTGTTGGGGACAGCGGACCAGCTCTACATCCTTGGGTGGATGTTTAAGGGTACATGGGAGTTTGCCCAACCAGTCTACATGTGTTTTCCCAGAGCATGGTCCACATCGCTGCTTGTAAGTCACACTCGGTGAGGGTTGTACTCTGCCAGGGCTGTCCTTTTTCACCAATTCTGGTGTGGAGGAGATCCGGTTTGGTGGATGCTGTGGTTCTGTTGGCTTCATCGGAAATGTGACCTCCAGCTCTCGCTGGAGTGGTTCACAACCAATTGTGAAGCAATCAGGATGACGATCAGCACCTTCAATTCAGAGAATATAGTTCCCAGCCAGAAATGGTTGGAGTTCCCACTCAGAGTCAAGGAGGAGGCCGTGCCCCAAGTGGAGAAGTTCAGGTATCTCAGAGTCTTGTTCACCAGTAAAAAAGGATGGAGCAGGAGATTGCCAGGTGCGGCGCTGCATCAGCAGTGATGTGGATTCTACTCCAGCCTGCGCTGGTGAAGACGGAGCTAAGTGTTACATCTCCAGAGCTCGTTGTGTGTTTTGGGGTGTTGTCTTCTGTGGAACTCTTTTCTCTCTATATATGTTGCGGGTAGTTCTGAGCAGCTGAGAGCATGTTGGTAATTGTTTGCAGTCCTGTATTGGTCCCGGCCAGGGTGCTGGCCATTTAATAATGGCCATGATGTCATACCAGGGGAAAAAAAAGATACATCCTAAGGACTTTACACTTTGTATCATGGTTTTTGCACTAAGTAAATACATGCTATATCTCTGTATCTCGTTACTGAATAATTTTGTTCCCAACCTTATGTTTGATCTCACAGCCCTAGACAGCGACCTAACAAAATTGTTGGTTCGTTTCAATCTTCTTTTTCTTGTTTTCCTGATTTTTGGCCATGTTTTTTGTAGTGCCATCTACGTTTCTTTTCAGATCTGACACATTAGTTTCAAGTGCGCTTGTGGCCCGCAATCTCTGGTTCTCTGGTGAGTTAGCGTTTTGCTTGTTCTTTGATTTGGGAAGCGGGCTTTTTGAAGCGAACCCAGGAGAAGGTGTCTTTTACACCTTCAATTGTTACGCTTTGAAGCTAGTTTATCTTATCTGAGGTTTATCTTAGTTTCAGGGAAGGTAACTTCGGACCAGAGTTCGTGCGGTTGCAGCGTTTGCTTCCACGTTGGGGAAGTTGGCACTTTAGTTTTTGCGTCAGTTTTTCATCCTCAAATGAAAATATGCTCCAGACTTCAGTCCTTAAATGTGTTTCTGCGCAATTGTTTTGGCTAATGGAAGACTTTCTTTCTTGTGGCTGAGACTTTTTTTTTTGTTTGAATTTTTTTTTTTTTCTTCTAACTGGGAAATTTTTGGGGGGGAGACTGCAGTGTTTTGTGCTTCCCTTTTTCGCTCCATTTTTGGCTGTTTGGTGGAGCAGCATTTTGGGGTTGGAGGGGAAAAGGCTGTTTCCGCCTTTGGTTGAGTAAGTTGAATTTGACTGCCACATTTAGTTTGTTTCGCAATGTGATTTCAAATTTGCAGTCATGTCTGTGGTAGAAGAATTTGTAAAAATCCTTGCAAAGTTGCTTTGTCTCACTGCATTAAGGACCAATTAATTGGGATAGTGGAGCATTATCCGTTAGACTCTCAACCGATGATAAGAAACTTAAGATTCATTGTTTAAAGCTGTTTGATTAGGACTAGTTAATAAAGACATTCTTTTTGTCAGTGAAGCGCCAGTTGTATATCCAACTTTAGTTTCATCAGGTGAGAGTGATGTTTCAGATAGGGAAGATCAGGCAAAATTCATCTTCCGCAATAGCGAGCTTATGAGTTGAAAGAGAGTCGCCGGGCTAAAAAGAAGGTAATCGAAAAAGATCTTGAACTTAAAAGATTGGAGTTACCGCATGATTTGGAATTACAAAAATTAGAATATGAAGCCAGTGAGAAAGATCATGACAAGGAATTCCAACATATAGAGAGGGAAAACAGTGCCGCAGGAGACAAATGAGGTGGCTCAGGTATCTGGTTAGGATGCCTCCTGGACACCTCTCTTGTGAAGTTTTTGGGAACATGCAACCAGCAGGAGGCCCTAGTGAAGACCCAGGACAGTTCTTGACCTGTCAGCCGCATTCGACACAGTCAACCACCAGATCCTTGTCTCCACCCTCAAGGGTCTGGGTGTCACAGGATCTGCACTCTCCCTGTTGGCATCCTACCTGACAGGTCGCTCCTACAAGGTAGCATGGCAAGGGGCTGTGTCAGAACCAGGCAGACTGTCTACCGGTGTTCCTCAAGGTTCGGTTTTAGGCCCTCTCCTCTTCTCCCTGTACACAACATCGCTTGGTTCTATCATTCGCTCCAATGACTTCTCTTACCACTGCTATGCTGACGATGCACAGCTGATCCCGTCCTTCCCTCTGTCAGACACACAGGTGGATACCTGAATTACAGCGTGACTGTCCGACATCTCAGATTGGATGGCAACTAACCACTTGAAGCTCAACCTAAACAAGACTGAGCTGTTCTTTCTCCCGGGGAAAGGTTGTCCGTATAGAGACCTGGCCATCACCATCGACAACACTGTGGTAGGGCCAACCACAACTGTGAGAAACCTGGGTGTGATCCTAGACAACCAACTGTCATTCTCAGCAAACGTCGCAGCAGTCGCCCGTTTCTGCAGATTCCTCCTTCACAACATCAGGAACTTTTGCAGATTCCTCTCGGAGGTACTCATCCAGGGTTTAGTCATCTCTCGTCTGGACTACTGCAACACCCTCCTTGCTGGTGCCCCAGCGGTGACCCTCAGGCCTCTGGAGCTTATTCAGAAAGCAGCAGCCTGCCTGGTGTTCGACCGTCCCAAATTCTCACACACAGCCCCCCTTCTTATGTCCCTTCACTGGCTCCCGGTAGCCACCCGCATCAAGTTCAAGACCCTGGTGCTCGCCTACAGAGCAGTGAATGGGAAAGCCTCATCATATCTTCAGGATATGGTCAAGCCACATGTCCTTACCCGTGTCCTCCGATCTGCCACCTCTCAGCGACTGTCCACCCCATCACTCCGAGCCCCTGTCTGCCGATCAAACCGGTCTCGGCTCTTCTCGGTTTTGGCTCCTCAGTGGTGGAACGAACTCCCGGAAAAGGTCAGAACACAGGGGTCGCTGCCCATCTTCATCCGTGATCTGAAAATGTAACTCTTCACCAAGCACTACCCCATTAATTGAACTTACCCCCCGCCCCCCGCCCCCCCCCCCCCCAAAAAAAAAACCTGAAGAAATGAATGTATGTATGTATGTATATGGTTTTGAGATGGTTATTTGACAGGGTGGTGACTTCTGAATAACGACTACTGGTACTTTGGATTTTCGGTTATTCAATTGCCATTTTTGTAAGTCGCTTTGGATAAAAGAGTCTGCTAAATTACTGTAATGTAAATGTAATGTAATGACAACCTGTTTCTCGGCTGGCCTGGGAATGCCTTAGGATCCCCCAGACTTGGGAAGTCTGGGCCTCTGATTCGGCTGCTGCCCCCATGACCCAATCCGATAAACAGTAGACGATGATGAAGGGATGGAGAGTAAAATAAAACATGTTGCTATTACTGACTGATTTTGCACTCTAACCATACATATCTCTGCTGCTACGTCCTCTTCTTTGGTTGCTATATCTTTTTTTTCAGTAAATGTTCAAATCTACTACGCACATTATTTTCTTATTGTTTACTCAGTTCTGTTAAGAAATGCCTTGTCTTTGTGCTGTGTATTTCTTTTATTCTGTCGTCGTGGGGCAGGGAGAAACATTTCCCCAATTCCTCTGTATTTCTGGCACGTGGACTTTGCTTTCATGGAATCTATTAATAGAAGAGGGTTTCCCCTTAATGACAATAATTTGTGCTGATCACTCCTACTAAGGTATTACACAAGTGTCTGTCATTATTGAAATGTCTCTCTCTCGTTAGCACATCTTGGCAATTTTGGGTCTTCATTTAACCTTTTGCATGTTTTAGACTGTGGGAGGAAACTGGAGAATCCAGAGGAATCCCACGCAGAAACGGGGAGAATATGCATACTCCAGACAGGAGTATGTAGGCCCCCTCTACGAATGAAAAACCAAGGTTCTTCTCACTGTGAGGCAGTCAGTGCCAGAATATTCAATCATTTTCATTCCAAGGTGAATATTTTTTGTGTCCCAAGCAACTGGGTTACAACAACGCAACAAGCCATTATCATGCTTGTCATAAAAACTGAGGAGAACAGAGCCAAGGTTAGTATATTGTTCAATTTTTCATACTTGTTCAGCCACAAAAATGAAATTGATAATACTACCATTTGGTGGTACAGTGGCACAGTGATTGGCACCTATGCATTACATCAAAAAAGTTACATTTCTGACAGGGGGCCCTGTCTGCATGAGTTTCCTCTAGTTTCTTTCCACAATCCAACTACATGCAACAGGTTGATAGGAGACCTTATTTTTCCGGACAGATTGACTTCTTTTATGTCTTTACTGTAAATGGGCCTTTGATCACCTGGGGATGGGTCCAAATTGAACCCTGCCTTTCCTTTCCAGCTGGGATCGGCTCTAGAACCTTTGCGACCCTGACTGATTAGCTATTTCAATAGTAAATTAATTAATGATATACTTATCATATCTCAAGTAGTGAAGTAAAATCAAAACAACATTGTTGATATAATTATTTCTGATATGCAAATATTGTAATTAAACTAGAAACCATTTTTTGTTGAACCTAAAGCACATGTCTAAATATGTATGTTATTTTTTTCTGTAAAGTGAATTTCATTTGTGATTACTGTGCTTTTCAATGACAAAGTTCAATCCAATCTTTACCAACCACATACCTCTTTAACCTGAGCCTGATCCAGATGGTTGTCCCTGACCAGTGGAAAACCTCATGTCTGGTCCCAGTGCCCAAGAAGAAGCATCCCAGCACGCACAGCAACTACAGACCAGTGACCCTGACATCACACGTCATGAAGTCGCAGGAGAGGCTCATCCTGAGGCAACTTCGTAATGTTGTTGGACCTTCGCTGGACCCCCTGCAGTTCGCTTACCAGCCCCGGATAGGAGTGGAAGACGCCATCATCTTCCTGCTGAGTATACACCCACCTTGAGGAGGCAGGAAGCATTGTGAGAGTCATGTTCTTTGACTTCTCAAGTGCTTTCAACACCACTCGACCTGCCCTGCTGAACAGGAAGCTTCTGGACATGCAAGTAGATGCTCCTCTCGCGGCCTGGATCAACAACTACCTCACAGGTCGGCCGCAGTATGTGGGGGACGGTCCTGTCTCCCTTCCTGTTCACGCTCTACACCTCAGACTTCAGGTTCTCCTCGCAGTCCTGCCACCTGCAGAAATTCTCAGATGACTCTGCCATCGTGGGCTGCATCAACGGAGGCCAGGAGGAGGAGTACAGGAGCGTGGTGGACAGGTTTGTGGAGTGGTGTGGACTGAACCACCTGCAGCTCAATGTGTCTAAGACAAAGGAGCTGGTGGTGGATTTCAGGAAACAAAGGACCCACCTGAATCCGGTCACCATCAGGGGTACAGAAGTGGACATTGTGGACACCTACAAATACCTGGGTGTCCACTTGGACAATAAACTGTACTGGACCTTTAACACCAATGTCAGGGTCAGAGCCGTCTGTTCTTCCTCAGGAGGCTCAGATCTTTCAACGTCTGCAGGACCATGCTGCAGATGTTTTACCACTTGGTGGTGTCCAGTACCATCCTCTACGCTGTTGTGTGCTGGGGCAGCAGGCTCAAGACAATGGACACCAACAGACTCAACAAGCTCATCAGGAGAGCTGGGTCTGTCCTAGGAGTAGAGCTGGAGTCTGTTGTGCAGGTGTCAGAGAGCAGGATGATGAGGAAGCTCCTCAGCATCATGGACAATGTCCATAACCCCCTGCATGCCACATTGACGTCCTGTCAGAACTCTTTCAGTCGTAGACTGATACCACCAAGGAGCTCCACTGAACGCCACAGGAGGTCTTTCCTACCTGAGGCTATCAGACTTTTTAATTCCTCTTCCCTCAACCACAGGGAATCTTCAAATCTTTGTAGTTAACAGTTAACAGTTAAGACAATTTATATTTCATTGTATTTCTTATTCTTCCTCCTTTCTACTATTATCTATTACTGTTATGTTTTTACTTGAAACTCTGGCACAACAATTTCCTTCGGGATAAATAAAGTTGTTCTCATCTCATCTCAAAGCAGTGACCATATAGGAGAACCAAATGCAAGCAGGACAGGTGATTCTCTTCAGCACTGAGAGAGATAGAGGTGCATGTTCAGTATCAAACCTACATCCGCTTGCTGTGAAAAAAACCTTACCTCCTCAGTATCCTGTGAAAAGGAGTCACCCTCTCCCCAGAAATACCAAGCACCATCACTGTCTTATCTTTTTGAAAACACTGCAGCAATTTAAATAAATAATCATACGGACAACTTTTTCAACATTAATGGACCTCTATTACCATCATCCACACATTAATCAAAAATAACACCATTCTGCCAGCAAAAAAGCAAATAATGTACCTGTAGTATTCTTTCTAAGCATGCAACCACACTGCTGCTCAGAAATGCTGAGTACTGCTCTCCGGTATCTAGTTTCCACTCTGCTTTCCCATAACTTCATTGTATGGGTCATCAGCTTTATTTCTCTATAGTTACCACAATTCTCCCTTAATCTTAAAAATGGGCATCATTACATGTCTTCAGGCATCTTCTCAATCTCTAAGGGCATCTGCCCCCCCAGATATTTCCATATCGCCACAGGTATATCAGCAGGACCTGCCTGCACCTATGCTTCAAGCCACATTCTAGCTACCTTTCCAAATATTCCCTGGACACACAGTATGTCCACCTTCCTTCCCTGCATCATATACACAGTCTAGCTCAGGGGTGGGCAAACTACGGCCCGCGGGCCACATCCGGTCTGTTGGTCTTTTAAATCCGGGCCGCCAAAGATTGGTACAGAATTCATACTTAATGTGAATGATTGGATAAATTAATGTGAAACCTCAAACAGGAGATTATTTCATTTTTGGAGCTACTTGAGAACTATAGAAAATTTTCCTGTTATTTAGCCTTTACACATGAATGAATTGGACATGATGCTACAAGGGAAAAACTTGCATGAAATGCAAGCAAATGTCGGAGCCTTCAAAACCAAGCTGGTTATATTTTCAAAGCAAATGTCAGACAACGTTCAGATAAATGTCAGACAAGTCTGATATGAACTGTTAACAAATGTTTTTTTTTTTTTTAATATGCATCGTATCTTGTTTTGACCCAGCCCATCTGTCAAATTTTAAAAGTCAATACGGCCCCTGAGCCAAACAGTTTGCCTACCCCTGGTGTAGCTGTTCCTGTCATCATCCCAATAGTCATCACTCTCAATCCACCGCTCCTGCCTTTCCTTGTCTCTCTCTGCTTCTGCACATGCCTGCCTGCCTGCCTTCTTCTTCGGCCCACAATAGCCCAATTACAGTGCCCTGTTGCTTTGCAGAATCAATGATGGTCGTTGTTAAGCCAGGCCTCAAGACATCCACTATGAGTCTTTAGTTCAATTTGGATATTTGGTTTTGACACGTTTTACACTGGAAGCTAGCTTGTGCTCCCCTGAGGCTGCATTACTACCATAAGCATATCGGAGGGTAATTTGTAAGTGAACTCTCGACTCTTCACTCTACAGCTATTTGATTGTAGTCAAGAATAGCACTGTACAGTATAATAAAAAACTAAAAAATAACTCAGGACAAACCGTGCACTTCTCTGATGGTATTGCATGATGGGAGATTATCTGCCAATGGTGAAGACACTACTTTTCCCCACCAAATCTCCAGCTCCATTTGCAGAATTCCTGCCCATTGTTGGTATCTGGGATTATGAGTCTGTGTGCAGGTACTTTCACCTCAGTTCTTCACCAGTGAGCCTGATTGAGCAAGAGAATGGATTTTAAGTGGGGTCCAGTGCACACCTGCGAATCATCAGGTCTAGTCAGGTTGATCTTAAGAGGAGCCTGTTGCCAGCCCTTTGATTACAGAGTGTTAAACTGCAGTAGATACTGCCACATGAACTCATTCCCCTGGATTAGTCCTTCTTCTTGGTGGCTATTCATCTCCACATTCCTTGAGTTCTCCGTCTTGCATCTTCCTCGTTCCAGAGTCTTCCAAAAACCATGACAGACCGCTGTCAGCAGAGCCCCATCGGAACTGAGATCTCTAATCCGCATATGATGCTGTTCTTTGTTATCTGAACTGTTCTATAAACAACAGAATACCGATGACCAGCATGTGGATCAGCACACTCAGCTGCTACTGAGTCTTCACTCTAATCCATCGCCTCCTTCTACAGAGGCCCCCATTGCTCCACCAGTCTACCAGGCCCTCTGCACCTCCTGAGATGTTCACTCACCCATTACAGAGAAATACCCAGGAGAGGTAGGCTGTTGCGGGGGTTATCTCTTGCACCCTCGCCTTCAGTCGTTCACCACATTACTTCTCTCATGACGATGCAAAGATTTCATTCGTCCTTGGACTCATCACCCAAAGACGATTCCGGGATCCTTCCAGCTTTGATTGGACCTTGAAGGAATTAATTCACAATCTCTGGGAGATATTCAGTGAGGATTCTGATCACACTGCCCTATCAAGAGCTCTTGGGACAATTTAAGAAGGTCAGAACAGTTTCTGCTACATTAAGAGTACCTTTTTTCATGCCCACAACAACTCCTTGAAGGACGAATTTGCTCCCCTGGCTGAACCTAAAGCCCTTGATGGACTGATTTTTGGCTGGCCGCCTTGATAATCATAGGGGTTTCAATAGATTCCAAGAAGGATCTTATTCCTTCCGTATATTCAACGTTAACTAAAATATTAATCAAAATGGTGAATAAAGCCATTTAAATTTTCCCAAAACAAAATTGAAAAAACATTTTCCTGGCGTCTCCAAACACTCCGAACTCTGATCACAGTAGCCACTAGGTAGGCCCTTTACTTCTGGCTTTCAGAAAACGCAAACTGCTTCCACAGCGGTCAGCTCAGAATATAAGGTAACTTTCTCTATGTGTTTTTAGTTTTGCCTCCATGAGATTCAAATCCAGTTTGTAAGTCAATGCTTTCGATTTTGCTTTTAGAGCTGCGCACTCTACCTCAGCGTGTGACGCTCCAATACTGCCACTTGAACTACATTAGCTTGCAGCTTTACAGCCCTGCTTCACACTTTGCTCAGATTGTGATGCGCCATCAATACGTTAACTTCACCATCTTCCTCTTGCTCATCATCTGTGCCTTTGGCCCATTTATACACATAGAAAATTTTCTATGATAAATTGTTTTTGGTTGGTACCAATCAATGTTATTGCCCTCCTTCTCATACTCATCTTTTGATAAACTCTGAACCGATTCTTGAAAATCTTTCAGTTCTATAAAAAAAAAAAATCCTTCAAATATCTTAATTTGTTTTAACAGAGTTTCCAACCAAAATTCCAAGCTTCCCTCTACAAGTAACTATAAACTCAAACAGTTTCTTTTCTTCTTCATTCTGCACCTCAGGCTCTAAATTAGACATTGTCGATTTTAGACAAAGTCTTTTCACCCAAAAGTAATTTCTATAATCAGTTTAAGACTTAAATAAAAAAAAAAAAATACCAGCACAAATGTAAAGTTCATTTCACTAAAGTTTGAGCACAGCAGTGTGAGTCACTGTGTGAGCACGACGGCCCACATGCAGTTCAACAATCTACTCAGACCATTAGTGAAGATGCAGATCCTTTATTAAGTCCATAAATCCCTTCATTAGGAAATATATCTACAAAGTGTAGAAATTGCAGCCCAGTTCTGCCAACACTAGTAAATCCGGTAAGCAATTTAAAGAATACGAAATGAAACCCGCCTAAGACCAGACATCGTCCTACATTCAGAGTCCTCCAAGCAGGTCATCATGCTAGAGCTAACTGTGCCCTGGGAGGAGAGAATGGAGGAAGCCAGCAGAAGAAAGAAGGAAAAGTATGCTGAGCTGGTGGAAGACTGCAGCATCAGGGGGTGGCATGCACAATGCTTGCCCATTGAGGTCGGGGGAAGGGGCTTTGCAGGGAAGTCTCTCTGCAAGGCCTACAGTCTCCTGGGCATCACAGGGGCACGCAAAAGGAGAGCCATCTGTTCAGCGTCAGAGGCCGCTGAGAAGGCATCCAGATGGCTCTGGATCCAGAGGAACAAGGAGTGGATGAGCGCTTCTTGGACACAGGTTGGAAACTGATCACTCCTGGCCGGGTCGCCTGGGTGAGGGGGTCTGAAGTTGAAAGACCGAAACCCTCCGTGACCCCAGGTACTATCACTGACGACGTGTCCAAGAAACTGCATCACAAGATGTATCCTAAAACTGAAATGCAAAGTCTGTCTGTAATTCCAAAAGCAGAGTGGTTTTTCAAAGTATAAAGTGTCTTCCAATAAATCATTTGCCGGCTGGCATCTCCAAACATTTCCAACTCTGATCTGATCACATCTCCTTGTCTCTGCAGAGGCTTGCCAAATTGGCCTAGGTGAACCACCTTGGCCATCTAACCCTTTGTGTCTACTCTTTGGTCTTCCTCGAGACCTCTTGTCTGGCAGCTCCAATTCCAGCATCCGTCTACCAATATACTCTCTATCCCTCCTCTGCACATGACCCAACCATCTCAGTCTGGCTTCTCTGACCTTCTCTCCAAAACATCTAACATGTGCTGTTCCTCTGACAGACTCATTCCTGATCCTATCCATCCTGGTCACTCCCAAAGAGAACCTCAACATCTTCATCTCTGCAACCTCTAGTTCTGCCTCCTGTCTTTTGATCATTGTAACAGTTTCTAGTCCATACAGCATCGCTGGTCTCACCACTGTCTTGTACACCTTTCCTTTTATTCTGGCTGAAAGTCTTCTATCACATAGTACCCCTGACACTTTTCTCCACCCATTCCAACCTGCTTGGACCTGTCTCTTCACCTCTTTTCCACACTCTCCGTTGCTCTGGACTGCTGACCCCAAGAAGCTGAAATCCTCAAATGTCTTGATCTCCAGTCCCTGTAGCTTCAGCATTCCATCAGAGTTCCTCTCATTCACACACATACACTGTACTCTGTCTTGCTGCAACTAAATTTCATTCCTCTCCTTTCCACCGCATACCTCCACCTCTCTAGATTTTCCTCAACCTGTTCTGTGCTCTCACTACATATAACAATGTAATCTCCAAACATCATGGCACATGGAGACTCCTGTCTAACCTCATCTGTCAGCCTGCCCATCACCACTGCAAACAAGAAGGGGCTCAGAGCTGATCCCTGATTGAGTCCCAGCTCCACCTTGAACTTCTCTATTACCCCCACAGCACACCGCACCACTGTCTCACAGCTAGCATACATGCCCTGCACAAGTTTAACATACTTCTCTGCCACTCCAGACTTCCTCATACAATACCAGAGCTCCTCTCTTGGCACCCTGTCATATGCTTTTTCTAGGTCTACAAAAACCCAATGCAGCTCCCTCTGACCTTCTCTGTACTTTTCTATTAGCAAAGATCAGGGTTGTTATATATTCTATAAATAACTGTCACAAACCGCGCCTTCTGGTGGCCATCCATCCACAATGACATTAAAGACTACATCCTCACTTGTCCTGTTTGCGCACACAACAAATCAGTCCATCAACCACCTGCTTGACTCCTTCATACCCATACCATTCTGAAGAGACCCTGATCAAATATTGTGATGTATTTCGTCACTGGACACTCCCCCCTCTATGATCACCATTTTCACCATCATAGTACTGTTTCTCCAAAGCATGTCACCTCGTTCCCCTCAGAAAGCTCCCCTCAGCTTTTCAAGCAGCTCAACTGCTGGTCATACATGTTTTCCATCTCCACCGCATTCCCAAGGGGATTCTGTCTGACTGTGGACCTCAATTCACCTCCCAGGTATGGAAACAGTTCTGCCTCACACTCAACACCAAAGTCTCTCTCATCTCAGGTTTTCATCCTCAGTCCAACGGTCAGACGGAGCGATGAATCGGAAACTTGAGGCCACCCTCAGATGTCTCATGTCCACCAACCCTTCTGAATGGACCCAGTTCCTTCCCTGGGTCGAGAATACTCACCGTTTTCACATCTCCGCTGCCACTGGTCTGTCTCCCTGGGCTATCAGCCACCACTTTTTAGATGAAAGAGAATGGTGTCACTTCAGTTTGCCATCACATCCGTCACTGCAAGTTTGTCTGGTCCACTGCCCTGGCCACGCAACATTACTTCATTATCTTTGAGGTCTGTTAGATAATCATATAAGTATTTTGGAGTCTTCTTTTCCCTTCCTGGATAGTAGTGGTTCTGACTATGCTCTATACATACAGCTGACTACTTTGCAGATTTCGCCTATTGCGGGTTATTTTTAGAAGGTAACACCCACAATAAACAAGAGTTTACTGTATACCATATAGCCTTATTGTAGGCTAGCTTACCCAGGCTGCTGGTGAATGTATGGACTTAAATATCTTCCTCATGTTGCTTGACGATCTTAGCTTAGTTTCGAAATCAATCGCTCTCATTTGCTTCTCGGTAGAAGATCCATGAGCAGTACTAGTTGCCTTTCATTTTTTCAAACAATTCAAGGGAATAAAAAGTATCGAAAGTACTGAAGAAAAATTGGAGGTATCTTATTAAAGTACACTACGGTGACTGAATGAGACTTAGTGACTGAGGGAGAGAGGATTCTGGCTGTTTCCAAGTGCTCATCGTACACAGCTACGTTTGGGTACACTTACACTCTCAACTACGCTGACACTGCACTCAGCACATATACATTGACATTTGCAACTTCGAGATATGCGTTTATTGAATTGGTGTAATGTGTAACATACCACATTAAAAGGAAATGTGTCCAAGACAGTGGTAAGGCCAGTGATGCTATATCTAATACTATCTGCTATCTTGAGAGCTCGCCATTTAAGAAAAGATAGGACAGCTTGATGTAGCAGAGATGAAAATGTTGCGGTTCTTTTTGGGAATGACAAGGATGGATGGGATCAAAAATGAATGATGGTTTGGAGATAAAGTCAGAGAAACCCGGCTGAGGTGGTTTTGTTTATGTGTAAAGGAGGGTTAGTGAATATATTGGTAGACGGATACTGGAATTGGAGCTGCCAGGCAAGAGGTCTCGAGGAAGACCAAAGAGAAGATTTATGGACATAGTGAGAGAGGATATGAAGGTAGTTGGTGTGAGAGAGGAGGATACAGAGAATAGGGTTAGATGGAGAAAGTTGACTCGCTGTGGCGATCCCTGAAGGGAAAAGCCGAAAGAAGAAGAAGAAGAAGAAGAAGTGAATATATTGGTAGAAGGATGCTGGGGCTAGAACTGCCAGACAGGAGACCTTGAGGAAGACCAAAGAGAATATTTATGGATGTAGTGAAAGAGAACATGAAGTTAGTTATTCTGAGAGAAGAGTACACAAAGCATGGGGTTGGATGAAGGAGGCTGATGGAGGAGGTGACCCCCTGAATAGTGAATGAGAAAGGAAGACAAGTTAAACCCCTTTATGTTCTTTTCTGGAAAAATCAAGTGCAACTCCTCAGGAGAACAGACTTGGCCTTAACTTTGAGAAATGAGAATGACCGCCCTGCTCAGAAGTTTTTCTTGTCCATCACTAAAACAAGTTCTGTCCATGCCTGAGCAATTTAAGAGGCACCTGTTTTTAGCCAGTAACCTTGACATTTAACACACAGGTATTAGGAGTGATGGGGAGAGGAGGAAGGGAAAAGAGATTAGGATGGAGATGGAGAGGAAGGGGTACAATAAGACAGTCAGGAAGAAATGAAAAAAGAAGTGAGAGGAATGAAAGCCAGCAAAAAGGAAAAAACAAGCGAGGAAAGTGAACAGAGAGATAGAAGGCGTTTGAGCTGAAAATCATTTAGTGATAAGGGAAATGTCAACTAATAATAGACTTTGACCCATCCGTCTGGATGAAGAATTGATATATTCACTAAAAAGCTTTGGATTTTGCCTCAAGGGTAAAGGAGGGATGTTTTTGTAAAACCTCCAAAATGATTTAAAACCACCAGACAACTGATAAAAGCTGATCACTTTTATTAGATGCTGTTGAGAGACTGATGCATTTGTGAAAGCAGCTGATCAAAGCTGTATTCTTGTCAACTTAAACAATCAAAAAATAATGTTGAGAGAATTAAATAAAGGATACATCAGAAGGGAGAACATACAGCATTGCTTTCAAGATATTTCGCTGCAACAAGTGGAAAGGGTTGGTCATTGGTTTGAGGGCCTTTTTTAATTTTTTTTTATTTGTGTATATATTTTACTTTATTTTTTTCCTGTTACATGGCGTCAGATGTCATGCACATTAGTGCATAAAATTAAGACGAGTACAGTCAAGTTCACTCCCCAGAAAAATAAATATCCGTGATAAATAAAATTGAATTGAAGTTAGTCAAAGCATGGCGGCGCAGTGGTTCATCCTTCAGACTTACAGCATGAAAGCAGGAAGGATCCTCATTTGATTCCAACAGGAGACCTTTCTGTGTGGAGTTTGCATGTCCTCCCTGTGTCTGCATGGATTGTCTGAAAAAGAAATGCTTGTATTGTCATATACAGTCATACATAGAGCACAACATCAGCAAAATATGACCATTGCATTTAACCCATCATGGATGCACAATGAGCAGCTAAGAAACAGCACCAGGGGAGCAGTTCGGGGTGTCTTCAGTGTCTTGCTCAACAATGCTTCGACAGGCTAGGAGGAACCGGGAATCGGATGACTGCTCTAATTCCCCCAGCACCGCGTCACCCCCTCTGTTTTTCTCCCAAACATACAGCAGGTTAATTTGAAAATTGCCCAAGCCATACAGATACTTAAGATGTCAATTGCCTTATGCTGTTCACAGTAATTTATTACACATCAGGAGTTAAATGTTGGGATCATGGTAAAAACATACATTTAGTTTGAATATAATTTGAAAATTTGACAGTCATGCTCAATAAAGAGATTAGATGTTTTTTCTGTCAAATACATATTCATGAAACTCCTGTACAAGACTTCATGGAGAATTATATCTGTCTTTTCAAAAGCAACATTTGGCATGAAATATCAGAGGTTGCTCGGACTGTTTCCACAGTGTGCTTTTGAATTCACATTTTTGCTTCCAATGATATAATGGCTGTCACAGGAAACCCAGTCCTTCCGAAATCCCCACCATTTGTCAGTCTTAATCATTTGCCGCAGATTTTTCATGACCACCCTAATTGAAGACATCTATCTTTCTCTCATTGAAAGAGCAGACAAAGAAAGATCACCCCGGCTGTGAGATTTCTGGTTTTCCCAAGCCCAACAGAGCAGAACTGACAGTTCTCAAAACTTTAATCCCAGGTCTTCTCAAGCACATACTTTTACAATTTGTGTGTGCTCAGAACCATGCAATATACTGTCACTGTAACGGACAGTAATTCTATCAATATACACTGTATGCACACAAATCAAAATCCCTGTACATACAAATCTGCATTTTGAAGGTAGTAGCCAAGGAGAACAGATAGCCCCAAACTTTAACCTTCCAAGAGTCAGTGACAAAACATTTCAAAAAGTTACATGCTTTTGTTTGCTTCCCAATTGACAATCTTATTTGTCAAATCAATGTTCCATGTTACCAAACTTTTTGAACCTGTCAGGGTTGCAGATGATGCAAAGTAAATTCATGATTGCTAGTGATCAGTGACGTACAGTCAGTAGAGGCAGGGGAGGCCGGGCCTCACCTGTCATCATGAAAAAAAAAAGCAAAATAAATATATTATAAACGGTTATATTTATTCAGCGATTTGTACTATAACATTATTTTCCACACAGCTTCACCATTTTCAGTATTTTTTTTTCAAAATCGCTAAAAAACATTAACATTTACCGTTCAAATATCAAGAAGAGACATGTGGTGATGGGGCAACCAGCTGAGCCGACTGGATTGCGCAATGATTCTGCTAACTGTGCTGACATGCTATGCACTGAGACCATATTGCTGCTGCTGAGGATGTCGGTATTAAAAAACACTTTTCATATAACGACTGCGAAGAGACATTAAGTGAGGCACGCAGTGACGGGGCCTCATGGTAGAGGGCACCGCTGATCCCAGGGATCCTTCTTACTACTCGGCTACAGAATAATAGAATTAGCAATAGCGAGCTACAGTAAACAGTTAGCAAGTCAAGTGCAGCCATCCAGGTATTTTTTGCCGATCTCATAGGGCTGTATAGCTCAATAACGGTGAGGGTGAATGTAAATCTCCTGGGCAGCTTCTGAACTTTTTGGCCCAGAAGGATCTCATTTAAACTGTTCCTAAGAAGAAAAAGTTGCTCCGGCTGGTGGTCGCTGTTCTGGCTACAACAGTATCGGTGGAGTGGTCATTCTTGGCACCGAAAAGACTCAAAACATACAGTCGGAACAGGACCAACCAAGGACAACTGTCTTCACTGGCAGTGATTTCCATTGAGACAGAGAGACTTAAAACTGAAGAAAGATATGGAAGACTTCTACAAGCAAGTTATCGATGCTTCAGAAGGAGCGGCGCATGGACTTCATTTATAAGTAAAGGTAAGAGAATTTTTATTTGAGAATTTTTTTGCTAATGTAAATTTTTTTTACATGTGCTTTTTTTCTATGCTACGGTTTGTATATGTAAAGAATGCTGATATGATATTTTAAACAAAACACGTCAGCTGCTGCCAATAAAATAGTGAATAAGCTACTCTGTAGGGTTCATATGTTTGTAAATCTGCCTGTTATGATGTCAGTGCCTCACCAGCCATGGACCTCAGCGCACGTCACTGCTAGTGATTAATAAAGAATTTAGGAAATCATATTAGATTAGATTTAACTTTATTGTTATTACATGTAAGAATACAGAGTAACGAAATGCAGTTAGTATCTAATCAGAATTGTAAAAAGCAGATGTGCATATGTACAGAATGTGCAGTATTTACAAATAAATGAATTATAAAAAAAGAAAAAAAATCTTTTTTTAAGAGCTAGCACAGATGGAAAGAACCATTATTTTCTAAATCATATCCTTTCCTTGTAAGTGTATCATCTATCTATAGCCACAGAGGCAATTGTTTTTATTCATGACTTGTATGCTCAGTTGGACAGCAAGGAGGGAGAGAATGATCTATACAGGTTGGCGAAACAGAGAGATAAAGATGTACAACAGGTCCGAGTTATTAAAGACAAAGGGTGAAATGTGATGACAGATGCAAGAAGAGTTATGGGAAGATGTAAAGAGAACTTTGAAGAGCTGATGAATGAGGAAAATGAAACAGGCAAGGGTAGAAGAGGTGACTATTGTAGACCACAAATTAGCAGAGATCAGTAAAAGTGAAGTGAGGAAGGCATTGAAGAGGATGAAGAGTGGAAAGGTAGTTGGTTCTGATCATGTACCTGTGGAGGTGTTGAAGTGTCTTGGAGAGGTAGCAGTAGAGTTTCTGACTCTTAGGATCTTAGAGAGTGAGACAATGCCTGAGGAATGGAGACGAAGTGTGATGGTGTCTGTTTTTTGAGTAAGGGGGATGTGCAGAATTGTGGCATAGTCGGCATGGATAAAAACAATATGAAGGTATTTTAAAAATAACTATGACTGTTTTGAAGACGAAGCTTTTGTAATGGACACAACTACTCTCAACAGGTATTTTTAGCAAAATGTAAGCACAACCTTTGCTCCATACACTGGTTTGGTCTCTGCCACTCCAGATTTCCTCATACAATACCGGAGCTCCTCTCTTGGCACCCTGTCATATGCTTTTTCTAGGTCTACAAAAACACAATGCAGCTCCTTCTGGCCTTCTCTGTACTTCTCTATTAGCACAGCAATAACTGCAATTATCCCCCGCACCTGGTGGCCACACCTCACCAGGAAACAATTCCATTAATCAAGCCAGAATATAAAGGCAGACCCAAGGATTCAGACATCGTCTGATGTCGTTTGAATCAGAAGTTTGTGGTGTCCCAACTTGGCTTTGTTTAGAAATGAACAAGACTGAGAATTCATTAAACCATCTGCATTTCAACTTACCTGTGTCTGTGCTCTTGGGGGAAACCGTAACAGAAGATTAGACCTGGTATGGAGCCCACAAGCTCTCCAACACCTCAGCCTCCACAAGTCATCCATGCTGCTCTGATGACCAGCCCTGCTACTTACTCCAGCTCCCCAGAAAGCTGTAAGGGATTCCTCCTCGAATGCTCTCTGATGTTTGAGGTGCAGCCCGCTCGGTTCCCCACAGAGAAGTCGAAAATTGCATAAATCATCTCCCTCCTGTCGGGCAAGGCACTCCAGTGGGTTGAGACAATCTGGAATTCCCTGGGCATGGTGACAGCCACAGCGCAGAACTTCATGGAGCATTTTCAAGAAGCCTTCCCGATGGGGATTCCTCCCTTCGGGCCTGGCTTTACAACCTCCGCCAGGGAAAACAGCCCATCATGGAGTATGCCTTGCAGTTCAGGACTCTAGCAGCCGCCAGTGGATGGAATGAGCCAGCCCTTCTGACAATGTTTCGACAAGGCCTGGACCCCTCCTTGCGCCTCCACTTGGCGGCATATGATGACACCATGGGACTGGAGAGGTTCATCCAACCGGCAATCAGAGTCTTGCATCGGAGAGAGGCCTGCTTCACGGGCCCTGGAAGGTCTACCACCGCCACAGGGCCATCCCTGAACCAGCCAGATCAAGCAGAGGAGGCCATGGAGGTGGATGCCTTTTGCTTATCAACCACCGAGAGACGCAGATGCATGGACAATTGCCTCTACTGTGGAGATAAGGATCACCGGATCTCACACTGCCCCACGAGACCTCCAGAACCCCTGGTGGGTGCCGCGACTTCCCCGACGTCCATTTAAGCCTGTTGACTATCTCAGCCCAGCTTTGCGTGTCTGACTCTACCCACCTTGTGCGTGCTCTCCTACACTCCGGCCCGGCAGGGAACGTCCTCTCTGGTGCACTCTGCAGACAGCTGCAAATTTCCCGGATCCTGAGTTCCCCCACCTTCATCGTACGGTCAGTGATTGGGAAAATCTCTCTCTCCCAGGCAAGTCAACTCACAGACCTCCCCCCCTTCAGCTTAGAATTGGGGTTCTACATGTTAAACATTTCATGTCCTGGAGGAATCAGAGCTAGATCTGGTGTTAGGCAGACCTTCGTTAATGGCGCATGAGCCTGCGGTTTCCTGGGCCACTGGGTAAATCCAGCGCTGGGGTGAGACCTGCAAGGAGCAATGTTTTCCCCAGCTCCCTCTAAAGCAAGTTGTGCATCTCTATGCCACATTGGTGGAAAGCCCCAAGCAAGACTTTCAGGACATCTTCAGTCACCAATGAGCCACTGCGCTGCCTCCACATCGTCCCTGAAACTGTGTGATAGATCTACTTCCAGGTCACACTCTGCCAAACAGAAAGAATTACCCTCTCTCTCCCAGAACACGCGGCCATGGAGACCTATATAGAGGAATCCCTGCGCCAGGGCTATATCTGACCGTCAAAATCCCTTGCGGCCTCGACATTCTTCTTCATCGCAAAGAAGGATGGAGGGTTAAGGCCCTGTGTGGACTACTGGATCATTGTACCAGCCCACCATTAAAGTCCGTCATCCTCTGCCTTGGAGTACCTCCGGGGTTCCAAAATATTCACCAAACTGAACCCCCAGAGCGCCTATAACCTGGTGCACATCAGAAGAGGTGATGAGTAGAAAATGGCCTTCGTAACCCCCACTGGGAGTACAAGGTCATGCCATATGGCCTAGCCAATGCCCCTTTTGTGTTTCGTGTCCCCTTTCGTGTTCTTACCTGTGTCTGTGCTCTTGGGGGAAACCGTAACACAAATACTGTACCTGTAGTTATCTTTCTAGCATGAAGCCATGCTGCTGTTCGCAAATGCTGACTTCTGCTCTCATTCTAGTTTCCACAACTCTTTTGCATAACTTCCTTGTATGGCTCATCAGCTTTATTCCTCTATAGTTGCCACAATTCTGCTACCATACATACTGGTGGAGAAGCTGATGATCCGTTTCCACTTCAGCTACAGCTGCTCATCCAGTGGATCATCAGATCCCTCACCAACAGATCCCAGATGGTCCTCCCAGCTCCCTCTTCACTTCCAGCAGCTCACCTCAAGGCTGCATCCTGTCTCCCCTGCTCTTCATCCTCTACATGGATGACTGCAGGTCCACCTAACAGGACTGCCACCTGGTGACGTTTGCAGACAACGCTGTCCTCCTGTCACTATTGTCCGGTCCCCACCACGGTTCAGCCCTCCAGGACTTCGTGCTCTGGTGCGAAGCCTCCTGCTTGAGGCTGAATGTGAGCAAGACTAATGACATGGTCATCGCATGCTCCAGCAACCACAACCACCATACAAGGGGAGCCACTAGACCCTGTGAAGGAGCACAGATATCTCTATTCTTGAAAACCTCCTAAGGTTCTCCTCTAACACTGAGGAGATCATCAGGAAAGGTCATATCAATGCAGAGTATGGTCTACTTCAGTCTCTTCTACCAATTGTACAATTTGCAATTATTTATTATACCTATATTTTATATATATATTCACCTACATATTTAGTGATGTTCACAATTTGATGCTGCAACCCTGTGTACTCCTGAATAAGCAATTGGGAAAGAATTTTTTTTTTTTTTTTTTTTTCTGATATGGCAAAATTCCCCCTTCTCTAACAAACATGGTTACCTCGATCATTTAGATGTAAATTAATAGACCTTGACGTTTGCCAGCTACCACTGCCCTTTAACTGTAAACAATCTAACAAATCTGTCTTGTTACAATGATTTACATATAAAGAGAAGTAAGTCCCCATCTTACAATGTTTTGTTTACATATAGCCTTAAATACTGGTTCAGTGGCAGTTGTGTTGTACATTTACCTGCACATATTCTTATATTCAAACCAGGAAATGAAAAATGAGAATGTGTATCATCATTACAAAGGATTGAAAAAAAAATATGGATTTTGCAAAGTAAAAATTATCAAGTAGTATTTATTTGGCAAACAATCATAGCGATATTTTTGGAATACAGTGAACTTTAACCCGTCGGCTGGCACTACTTCTGTTCATATGGATGTCAAGTGTTTGTTATTATCCCAAAATGGAAAAAAAAAAAAAAAATTCAAAACTATGCCGGATTTTCAGTCATCTTCCTGTTTAATAGTCATTTTAAACCATTATCTGACTGATAACGGCAAATGATGGCATAGAACGTGAACCTCATGGCTGCGACTTTCTAGACTTTTTTTTGAACATTTATTAGAACAGGTTCCTTAAAAGAGTCACACACATTCTTACAAAACCTCATAACAAGATACACATTATACAATATTCTTTATAGGTCACTTATTTCCTCACTAGCAAGCAAAAAAAAAACAAAACATCTAACTCAGTCAAATAGAGATAATATCTTCAACTCTCCAAATAGTTTTAATGGGTGCCCATTTGTCAAGATATAGGTCTGTCTGTAGTCATAAATTTGCTGTTATGCGCTCCATGCAGTTTACATCCTTAAGCCTCTGACGCCACTGGTCCAGGGTAGGTGGGTTGGGTTTGTGCAATTAATAGAAGAACTCTAAGCGAGAACACCTGGTTTTTCCTTAAATCGCTTGTTGATGCTGTACCCATAATAAATTGCTGTGGATCAATTGGTCTGTTTAATTTTAAAATCTCACTTATTTGTTTTTTTACCTCTTCCCAGAATTTCATCAGTTTAGGGCAGTCCCAAAAAATGTGTGAAAAGTACCCCGTTATGCCACAGCCCCTCCAACACAGGGGAGAACAGTTATTATCATAAGAAACTATTATCAAGGGAGTTTTAAAATTCCTTATTCTTAACTTCCAGCTGAACTCCCTCCATGTTGGGCTGCTTAAACATTTTTGCCAGGGCAACCAAAAACTCTCCCATTCTCCATCAGCAATTACGGCATTAGATTCCAGTTCCCACTTAGCTTTCACATCCAGTGTGTCTACTAAAGTGTCCATATGTATCCTGCCATATATATCTGATATTGTATTTTTAATGTTCATTTTGTTCTCAACTATCTCAATCCAATATTGTTCAAAATTAGTTGAAGCTTCTTTAATACTGTCCCATTCTAAATAATGTCGAATTTGAAAATATCTAAATAAATCCTTAGAGTCAATGTCGTATTTTGCCTGAAGTTGTGAAAAAGCCCTCAGAGTTCTTCCTTCAAATAACTGATTAATTGTGATTAAACCTTTCCCTGCCCATCTAATGAAACCACCGTCCATCTTTGCTGGCAGAAAGTCACCTGCTGCTGTTATTTTTGCTGCCCTCGATAGAGATAGAGGTAGATTAAGGAATCGTCTTGTCTTTTCCCAAACCTTAAGTGTATGGTTGACATATTCATTTTGTATCTTAAGTCCACGTCTTGCTTTTGAATTTAGAAAGGGAAGAGTTGAAAGCGACACATTTTTAACTGAACCTTGCTCTATTTGCACCCATCTTGTGTCCATATCTAGTTTTATCCATAAGACCAATTTTCCAAGTTGTGCTGCCAGGTAGTAACTTCGGAAGTGTGGCAAGGCCAATCCGCCCTTATCTCTGGGTGCACAGAGTATTTTCAATCTCACTCTGGGCCTCTTGTTCTGCCATATATATTTGGAAATGAGCTTATCCAGTAATGTAAAGGTAGATACAGGAACAGTGATAGGCAGAGCATTGAACAGAGACAGCATTCTAGGTAGGACATTCATCCTGATACTTTCTATCCTCCCAACTAAGGACAAAGGAAGCACCTCCCATCTTTCCATGCCATTTTTGATCTGAGAAATTAGTTTACCATAATTTGCCTTATATAGCTGACTTGTGTCGTGTGTGAGAATGATTCCCAGGTATCTAAAACCCCCTTTTGACCACTTGAATTTCACCTGTCCATCCAAGCATGTCGGCCAGCATCCTGTTATCATCATTGCTTCTGATTTCCCCTCATTCACCTTGTACCCTGACACCTCCCCATAGTCCCTCAGGCATTGCATAAGGGCCGGTATAGATGACTGAGGATTTCTTATAAACAAAAGAACGTCATCCGCGAACAACGAAATTTTGTGCATCTCCCCTCCTTCATCTACTATTCCCTCGATCTGATCATTTGTCCTTATCAATTCAGCAAGCGGTTCGATACACAATGCGAAATAGGCAAGATTTGGTTCCCCTGCCTAACTCCTTTTTTAATGTGAAAAAATTGGGAGCGGTACCCATTCACCCTGACCCTTGATATTGGGTCTTTATTCAGTGCTTCAATCCATTTTATAAATGTCAAATTAAATCCCATTTGTTCCGTAGTAAATTTCAGATATGTCCAGTCCACCCTGTCGAACACCTTCTCAGCATCTAGACTAAGAAGCATTGACGGGTGAACTGAATGTCTTGCCACTGATTGTATATTTAATGCTCATCTAATATTATTTGCTCCTTGTCGACCTGGTATGAAACCGGTCTGGTCTGGATTAATCAATTTACCTAAGTACTTCTGCATTCTATTTGCTAATATGGCACTGATAATCTTTACATCATTCCCCAACAAACTGATCGGCCTATAGGCACCACAATCTAATGGATCTTTTCCCTCTTTGTGTATAACCATTATTACTGCCTCAGACCAGCTCTTAGGTGGGTCATTTTCCTGTAAGGCATAATTAAAGATCTGGCAAAGTTTTGGCACGAGCTCCTCTCCAAAGGCCTTATAAAATTCACCTGGTAGACCATCTGTGCCAGGGGATTTGTTGTTTTTTAATGATTTAATAACGTCTTGTATCTCATTTTCTCGGATAGGAGCAATTAATTCGTCCGCCTCAGATGCAGTTAATTTCTGCATTATTAACTTCCAAATCTTTGTGCATACACAAATTATTGCATTCTCCATGCAAAAATATTAAAAATGGGGGTGTACATTCCTGTTAACAAAACTGCTGAAGTTAACTGTAAAAAATGTTTGTCACTGTTCATAATTGTCTCATATAGTGCAATACTCTTTCTGTTTGGTCCATGTCACCCTGCCTTCTACAGCATGGACATTTCATCTTTCAATTAGCTCTCAATCAAAAGCAAACTGATGTTTTCACCCACCACTTTTCCTTTATTAACACTGTGCAACGGCTACATCAGACAAATTGAAAATTCAAAACTTGATATTAGACCTAAATTAAACATCACATCGAACTTGCTTGATGATAAATGAGTTTTAAACCGACAGGCTAGATATCAAAAGAAAGGTGTACTGCTACAAGGGTGGGGTAATTGGCCAAAATGTATATGTACTAAAACCCCATGATCTTTTAATTATTTGTGCAATATCACCACGGTCCATACATGTGCACAAGAATAGCTTACTTTTGCATGGGTCCAGCCAGAAGTCACAACCCTCATCAGAAGAATCAGCAGACAGCTGTTGATGTATGGAACTGAATTTAAATATGTTCGAATTTTTTTTGTTTTTCTCTCTGTTCTTCTTCTTCAAGTCTGCTGGAAAGTCTGTTGCCTTTCCATTGAGCCTCAAATGCTGAGAAAAATGTATTTCCTGTTTCGCCTACTGTAACATTTCATTATATAATCACCTAGCTCATAGAAATTATAAAGGTGGGGAATTATTTAAAGGAACTGCGTTAAAAATTATTTGTTGCCTGTTGTCATGATGATGGTGATGACAGGAAGATGAACTAGATGAAAACATAACATAACATAAAGCATAACATTTGTTTTTGTCCCTCATTTATAGTTTTAGAATTATACAGTCCTCTGCTTCTAAAATGTCTTCATTTTTCATTTCATTTTTGCCTTCACTTGAGGGCTTTCTTGAACTGAAAGAAGGACCAATCCGTGTCTGGCAGTTGGAGTAGAGCAAACTAAGACGAGACGAGACGAGATAAGATAAGATAAACTTTATTGATCCCCATTGGGGAAATTCCTTTGTCACAGCATTGTAACAGTTACAATGTAAAAAACATTAAAAATAAAAGTAAAATAAATATGAATATAAATAGAGAAACAGAAGACAGAATATAGCAAGACATCCACCATTAAATGACAGCGGCAATAACAACAACATCAGGGATAGCAATGGACAACATAAAGGAACAGTAAGGGTGAAAAATACACAACCAGAACTACACAACAATATGAGTAGACTGACAGCAGCAATGACAAGAATAAAATAAAGAAACAAAGATAGGCAGTATGTGTGCGTGATGTGTTTGGGCATGACATGTGAGGTTTGGGCGAGGTATTGAGATTGTGGAAACAGCACAGGTGCACCTCAGGCCAGTCAGAGTTGTTTGCCCTTTAGACTGCTGTTATACAGTATGATGGCTGGGGGCATAAAGGAGCGTCTGAAGCGTCCAGTTCTGCACTGGGGGGATGAACCGTCAGCTGAAGGAGCTGCTCATCAGCCACAGCTCGTGGTGCAGGGGGTGGGAAGGATTGTCCAGGATAGCTCTCAGTTTGTCCGTCATCCTCCCCACTGCCATCGAACTGAACCTGGACTATCCCCACAAGATAGTCCAGGTTCAGTTCCACCACCAAGCGGACTTTCCTCACTATCTTGTTGAGCCTGTTGACCTCACCAGTCCTGGCACCACCCCACCAGCACACTATACCAAAGAAGAGTTTGCTGGCTACCATAGACTGGTAGAAAATCTTGAAGAGCCTGCTACAGATGCCAAATGACCTATGTCTCCTTAGGAAGAACAACCGGCTCCACTCATGGTGTTATCACTTACACAAATAGTCCAGCCGAACCTGTACGAAAACTGAACAATCTGGATTGGTGCACTGCACTTGCACAAGCTAACATTTCACATACAGTACACTAACATACACTCGAGGTATGCACCTATTCTTCCAATGCTACAATATAATTTTTCAAAATTCGGTGTTCGATATTATGATTACAACATGTCATTCATTCATTCATTCCGTGTAACAATGACAAATTCAACTGTATCATTTGCAAATGACTGTGAACAGAAAAATATCAAGTTTGTTAGTTATTGAAAACTGACTTTGTATCAACCTTAATATCAGCTGTATGCTTTAACCAGCGATTGGTATGAGTGACAACCTATAAAACACAATTTTTGGTCCCACTCTACCCAACAACAACTTGCTTGGCATTTTGGAGTGATTGCAAAATCTATGAATTGATGTGCAGCCTTTCCTATAGTTGTCCAATGTTCAAATGATGGGACATATCAAAACAATGCTGTGTCAAAAGGTCCATCAGAATAACAAATACTTCAGTAAAGTTCTGACTAATCTTTGATTCATTCCATCTATTTTTGTTTTTGTTTGTTTCCCCGGAAGTCTTTTTCCACACCTTTCACTGAGATGTTCAGGGAAGAAATTAGCAGGCACTGCACTTCTGGCTCTGATGCGGTCACTGAGCTTGGAGTTGTAAATGCCATCACATTAGCCAAGCCTTCAGGGAATGGACAGACCCCTGTATCTCAATGCAATATGTTTGCTAAACAGTAGGTGTTCATACAGGTGGCTGGTGGTTCAGTGTCACAACACGGGCCGCAGAATTGTGAGAAAGCTTTAGTTAGACTCCTTCACCATTTTGCTACAAGAGGCTGGAGGATTCTTGGATATTGTATGGTTTGTCTGAGACAGTAGATTGTAATATCAAGCATCTCATTGAAAATTAACTGTTACTATTGGCTCAGATTCAGAGATGATGATGCTAAGGCTCTCTTTGGGAGTCACCAGGATGGATAGGATCAGGAATGAGTCTGTCAGAGGAACAGTATGTTAGGTGTTTTGGAGAGAGAGTCAGAGAAGCCAGACTGAGATGGTTCAGTCATATACAGAGGAGGGATAGTGAACATATTGGTATATGGATGCTGGAATTAGAGCTGCCAGGCAGGAGGTCTTGAGGAAGACCAAGTAGAAGATTTATGGACGTGGTGAGAGAGGATATGAAGGTAGTCTGTGTGAGAGAGGAGGATACAGAGAATAGGGTTAGATGGAGAAGGTCGATTCACTGTGGCAACCCCTGAAGGGAAAAGCCGAAAGGAGAAGAAGAATATTGACTCCGATTCAGATTGTGATCATCGAGGGCAGAGTGTCACACTCAAATACACATCAGGCCAAAATTTAAGAAATCGGCACAAGTCGAGGGCTGGACTGGTTCGATGTTTATTGAAAAGTTATTGAAAACCCTATTCTTTGTATCCTCTTCCTTCACAGCCACATTACATTCTTTCCTTGAGTAAATTCAATCAAAACATTTCTCCAGAAAAACAGATAAGAACTGTTAACTCCAAAAAACATTATAATTTCCAGTAGTAGGAACAGAAAAAAAAATCTAAAATCCAAACTGCGTTAAAAACTAAACATGTTTTATAGCTCAGTTTGCTGCTCTTTGATGATCACTAATCTGAGCTTGTCATTAGTCTTTCATTACAGCTACTCAGTCTTCACACAGGAGACAAAGAGTCATTAATAGCTTATACCGTGCCACCCACCTGACATGAAAAACTCTTCTCATAATGATGATAGGTATAATAATATAAGAGGGCAGAGCAAAAGGAGAAAATCCACCACTCAAAGAGTTCCGTCATATGCTCAGGAAGAAGCTCATTACTTGCATGGATGACCTCACATTCACAACATCCTCAGTACCAGGCAGCAAATGGATACTTGTTCTGATGAAAGGCAGAGTTTCTGACAAGTTCCACTTTGCCATGGATGGCAAGACCATATTAACTAATGAGAAGCCAGTCAAGAGTCGGGGGTAACTTTTTGACCACAGCTTCATAGATGGGTGTGCCATCTGGAACAGCCATCAAGGACCTAGATAACTGGCTTAGCAGAGTGGACAAGTCAAGATTGCCAGGGAGGGTCAAGTCCTGGATCTACCAGAATTGCATTCTGCCTCGAATCCTTTCGCCTCTGCAAGTTCAATGTCCCCATCACATCAGTGGAGCAGAAGATAAGCTCATACCTCCAGAGGTGGCTTGGCTTTCCATGCAGCCTGGGTAGCGGAGCACTCTATGGGAAGAATAACATCCTGAAAGTTCATTGACCATTTATGCAGGCTGTCGGGTAAGTCAGTGTCTTACAGAGATTTCAATGAGTGGGGATAGGGTTAGATACCACGCCTAAATTAACACAGGAGAAAAAATAAAGTTGCCTGGAGCTGTTTGTTGTTTAATGTGACTTTAAGGATGATACTACATTATAGTGTTTGAAGGATTATGCTATTTAATGAATACATAGGCTGGAAAACATGGAACAAACAAAACTCTGAGGGTAGTACCGCTGATTAGGGCATCACATGTATGTACACACCTGTATAGGACACACGCATTACACCTGGGATTTCAAGTGTTAAAGTACAGGAGGCAGGTGAAGTTCCAAAGCAAAGGATGCTGAGGCGAGTCTCCTGTGAATCTCTCCACAACATATCACAATGACATTTATTTATATATTTTTATTTCCTTTCCATATATTGATTTATTGTGTTGTTCTCTAATGATCAAGACACCACTCTGGGCTGTTAGTGATGACCATGCAGAAGGACCTGCTGATATATCCAGTTCTAATGGGGATGACAGACTGACTGTTCTGCTCGCTAGAGCCCTTTTACAAAGCAATAGATTGCATAGCAAAGACACTGCCAAAACCATAACTCTGAACAATAAATCCAGCTGCTGACAGTGTCTATTTAGTCATAAATATGCATGTGGACTCAATTACTGTGTGTTTTACATGCACAGCTGCCTATTGTACTGTGCATCCTTTCAGAAATAATGTTATTATATTTTATATATATATATGTTTTATATATACCCTTTTATATATATATATATAAAATAACATTATTTCTGGAAGGATGCACAGTACTATATATATATATATATATATATATATATATATATATATATATATATATATATATATATATATATATATATTATATTATATATATGCATCAACTGAAGGAATCCATAGGGTTAATTGTCACAATTTCTGCAGTGACTCTACTTTGGGGAATTATGCAGGAAAATCTGATATTTAAAAATACACTTTAAGGTTTTTTCACATCCCTCCAAGTGAGTCCATGAAAAAAAATGGGAAGCTGGGAGCTCTAGGACCTCCAGCAACATTACAAACCATATCCAAAATTCACAAGACTTTGCCAGTAAGGTCAGATGGATCAAAATCAAACTGGACCTGAAAGAAACCATAGTGTCGTCTGATGTGACAATCATGTTTTTTTGCAAGTACCTGACCCGAATGCAAAAACACTAAGGAGGTAGGTTTTAAGAGGTTAATTAACAAAGTCATGAATGGATATTGTGCTGGGTCCAGGTTGTTTCTGGAGTCACAGGAGTCTCTGGAACTTGCGAGGAATGGTGATATGTAGATTTCTGGTCTTGGGAACGATAAGGAGATAATAGATCTTACTGTGGAGATGAAGATCCGCCATGAAGGGATGCATGTAATTCATGAGAATGAGTCCAGATCCAGGTCCAGGTTAGGGATAGCATGAGTGTGTGAGAGTCTTCTCCCCATCTATTTCGTATACAGTGTTGACAGTACGCCAGGACTCCAGACAGGGGGTTGGCTCAGAGCTGCTGTTTGGTTGAAAGCAGAACAACAGTCATAACCTAAACACATAGGTTAAACCCCAATGTACTGGCACAGAGATGGGGGCAATAAGGATGCTAATACCTGCTCAGCGCCTCTCACTGAAGGCCACTCAAGAGTGGAAAAGTGTTCAACCCCTCTATAGAAGCCCAAGCTGTGTGTCAAGTTGAGCCAGACTATATCTATTTGGTATCTCTTGGCTTTGCACACCAGCTCAGGCTCTACCCTCACCAAAGAGCTTATGATCCAAAGTCCCGGAGCCAGCCTCTGCAGCTGCAGATAGTAGTTTCCACTTCTGACTCACATTTCCTGAACCCCCCTTGGCCCCTTCTGTAGTCAGTGAGCTCATGAAAAGGGGCAACCAAGCTATTGTATCAGGCTTTGCTTGGCCAAGCCTCATGGGTGCAGGCCTGGTCACCAGGTGCTTACCACCAAGCCCCCTCCACATCCAGTCATGGGAAAATGATGTCCATTCCTTTAATTCACCATGGGGGTCCTCAGACCTACAACTTTAACTTGGACTTGGTTTGTCGTGGGTGAGCCTATTTTAGGCATAAAGGCAACTGAAGCCCTCAGATCATTAAGACATGCAAACCCCTCCTTTACAATAATCCATCGTCTTGTAGATATACTGCAGCTTTCACCCCAAATTAAAATTTAAATAAACCTTTCTCAGCTGCACTATCCAAAACTGTTACTGGGGTCAAAGATGTCTGTGTGCCAGCCTGCAATGAAACTTAAAGACATCATTAGCACAGCATATCTCATAATCACCCTCCTAGGTTGCTGGCACTACTCAGATGTGAGGTCAATCACAAATATACTTATTTGCACAAGGGTGCATGTTAGCAGGTCAACTGCGACTTTAACCTCAGCAACAAAGGGATTAATTAATTACTAACTGCACTATATTTTTTTAACCAAGTTGGTCTCCTGCTGCAATGCATACATTCTCATAACCACTAAACAACCAGTTCATATATGCACCAGTTCATTAATGCCACTGACACCATCTCACACCACTACAGTCAGATATATTTTAACAAATGTTAAAATGAAAGGAAAAGGTATACACACATGCAAATGCACGTGCGCGCATACAGACACACACATACACACATTTGTGTACATACATACATTTTTACATACACATTGTACATCTACATTTCCATAAACACACACATAAACACACACATGTATATATTAAACAATGTATATATTTAAACATCCATCACTTCTTTTCTTTAAGGCTTTGCTTCATTCATTCGAATGGGAAAACAGTCTTTATGATATGACATTCTTTATGTTAATCAGTTTGTTACAATTATTTTGCAAGAAGTGCAAATCAGATTTATTAGTTGAAAGAAGCTGGTCATTTTGAACATGAAGTTGATAAAGTGGCTCATGAACACTAAGAATAATGCAATAATTCAAAAAATGTCACAGGGGCTCTGCAGAATTGTGTTTTGTTCCCTTCAGGAGTTGTCACAGAAAACAGTCTGCCCTCTTTTAACCTTTTCCTCTATATCCTCTTTTATCTCACCAACTGGTGTCATGTCCTCTATCAGTTCGTCCATATAAATATATATATGTGTACATTTACACAAACAAACAAACAAATATATTCATCCCAACAACTACTTTTGGGGGATACAACTTCCCATATATTTATAAATAAATCAGATTTACAGTGAGTTCGAAGAGAAATTTGTCTTCTGCAACTTTGCACTCTGCTTTTCCTGTGAAGATCACATGCACTTTGAACATCCTGCACCGAAGTCTGAAAATGAGATTCATTAATAATTATCATTGCCCAACTCCAAGGATAATATAATGTTCCTGAACAGCAAATATTAATATTTCAAGGAGAGCCTTTTAAAACAGTCACTCATTTGGCGCTTGGATTGGATACAGATAGCTCCTCTTCGACCCACCACTTGCATTTCCCCCAACATTTTCCTCCATCTTTCGTCCTGGTGACAGCCAAAAGTTAAAGTGCTGACATTTGTCAGCTTTTATATTTTAACATTCTAATGAATGGTTTAATGTTCTGTCTGTAGCTAGATAGAACAGCAGGTGCCTTCAGTTTGAGCTGCAAATATTGGAGGCACAGCTGATATGGAATCACTAGATATATGCACAAGTTTTGTGGCAGAAGAATGTAACTAGTGAGAGCTGCCTTTGTGCATTATATATGCATAGTTCCCCAAGCAAATGAATGAAGCCACTATGTGGTGAGATGCCTCTTTGAATAGACAATGAAATCCTTCCTTCTTTCACTGTTCTTCTCTGACTATTAAAATTTGGACAAGTCGTGCTCTTTTGAGCAATTAACACAAGTAAACATCAATTTGATTCTTTTGTATTTACTCTTAAGTAATTTTAGGACAGTGCCAAAAGGACTGTGAAAAGGGATTGAGAATCAGTCCCTTTAATAACGTTGGAAACTGCAGCAGTGCATAAACTTCCTCAAGATAAAGACAAACAACTAAGCTCTACCGAATTAAATGGATGTTTATAATAGACTGGACAACATGACTGTCAGTGTCAGGCTTACATTACCTTGAGGATTCTTATTTAAAATAACGCCAAATAAGTAATGAATAGCAGTCTCCCTGAGCCAATTTTACATGTCAGAATTTGAAAAAAGAAAGGAAAAAAAACAGGAATATATTGACATTTCAACAAAATACTTTGGACTGTCATAATATGTATAATTTGATGTCTAAAGAAGAATATGCATCAAACGTAGCATATTGGGTAAAAAAAATCTTGCAAATCAATCAAAAATTGTATTTTGATAGTTGTCTCCCATCAATCTTCCAACCACAATAGTAAATATAAATTAGAAGAAAGCATGGAGAAAATAATTTTAAGTTTATCTTCATTTTCATGTTTTTTATTTTTATTTTTGATTTGCTCCAAATTTGTAAGTTTCTGGGGGAATGCTTTTCAGATAAGATACTGCTTTCAGTGAATTTCCAGCATAAGTATATGCATGAAAAGTCCTGGATGAAGACAATGACGAATAAAATCCTCATGTCCAATTATAAATTGGGTGGAATCACAGTACATAAAGAGAGTGATACTGTTTGGTGTATTTATTTACATTTTTTTTTTTTTTACATTTATTTACAACATTTTGTATTTGTGAGCACATCCCCTTTTTTATCTGTTCTATTTTTCCCCTTTTGCTTAAGGCCAATCAAGCCAATATTTGTGAAGGAGTCTCTCATAGATTAGAAATAGAAACAGTTTTGAGAGCAAAGTAGGATATCCCCTGCTCTCTTTATATTTGTATATATGTTTTTACAGTTTTGTTTTAAAATGTTGGTCCTTCTGAAAAGGGAACAAATTCACTTGTAGGCCTGCACTATTGTTTCTGTCACAATGCTGTCTCAGTAGTGGTGTGCAAAAACATTTCATCTATGCAATCCTATTAGTGCTAAGATAGACATGAGCAAGTACCTTGGGGTCCACATCAACAACAAACTTGACTAGTTACACAACCCTAGTGCTCTCTACAGGAAGGGTCAGAACAGGATGTTCTTCCTGAGGAGACTGAGGTCGTTTGGTGTCTGTAGCAGGCCCCTCAAGAACTTATACCAGTCTGTGGTAGCCAGCGCACTCTTCTTCGATATACACTCATCGGACACTTTATTAGGTACACCATGCTAGTAACGGGTTGGACCCCCTTTTGCCTTCAGAACTGCCTCAATTCTTCGTGGCATAGATTCAACAAGGTGCTGGAAGCATTCCTCAGAGAGTTTGGTCCATATTGACATGATGGCATCACACAGTTGGCGCAGATTTGTCGGCTGCACATCCATGATGCGAATCTCCCGTTCCACCACATCCCAAAGATGCTCTATTGGATTGAGATCTGGTGACTGCGGAGGCCATTTGAGTACAGTGAACTCATTGTCATGTTCAAGAAACCAGTCTGAGATGATTCCAGCTTTATGACATGGCGCATTATCCTGCTGAAAGTAGCCATCAGAAGTTGGGTACATTGTGGTCATAAAGGGATGGACATGGTCAGCAACAATACTCAGGTAGGCTGTGGCATTGCAACGATGCTCAATTGGTACCAAGGGGCCCAAAGAGTGCCAAGAAAATATTCCCCACACCATTACACCACCTCCATGCTTTCATGTTGTTGACGCCAAATTCTGACCCTACCATCCGAATGTTGCAGCAGAAATCGAGACTCATCAGACCAGGCAACGTTTTTCCCATCTTCTATTGTCCAATTTCGATGAGCTTGTGCAAATTGTAGCCTCAGTTTCCTGTTCTTAGCTGAAAGGAGTGGCACCTGGCGTGGCCTTCTGCTGCTGTAGCCCATCTGCCTCAAAGTTGGACGTACTGTGCATTCAGAGATGCTCTTCTGCCTACCTTGGTTGTAACGGGTGGTTATTTGAGTCACTGTTGCCTTTCTATCAGCTCGAACCAGTCTGGCCATTCTCCTCTGACCTCTGGCATCAACAAGGCATTTCCGGCCACAGAACTGCCGCTCACTGGATATTTTTTCTTTTTCAGACCATTCTCTGTAAACCCTAGAGATGGTTGTGCGTGAAAATCCCAGTAGATCAGCAGTTTCTGAAATACTCAGACCAGCCCCTCTGGCACCAACAACCATGCCACGTTCAAAGTCACTCAAATCACCTTTCTTCCCCATACTGATGCTCAGTTTGAACTACAGGAGATTGTCTTGACCATGTCTACATGCCTAAATGCACTGAGTTGCCGCCATGTGATTGGCTGATTAGAAATTAAGTGTTAACCAGCAGTTGGACAGGTGTACCTAATAAAGTGGCCGGTGAGTGTAGTGTGCTGGTGGGGCTGTGCCAGGACTGGTGAGATCAACAGGCTCAACAAGACAGTGAGGAAAGCCTGCTCGGAAGTGGGACTGAACCTGGACCAATGGGTGACAGTGGGGAGGGTGAAGGACAAACCGGGAGCTATCCCAGAGAATCCTTCCCACCCCTTGCATCACGAGCTGTGGGTGAATGGCAGCTCCTTCAGCCAACAGATCATCCCACCTTGGTGCAGAAACAAACACTTTAGACACTCCTTTGCCCACGGCTGTTGTGTTTTGTGTAAAAGAGATGCGACCGGAGATATTAGAGTAGCACTTAGTTATTTTTACTGAAGAGCAGAGCACAGGTTATGATAGCAATTCGTACCAACAGACATAAGCCCCGCCTACAGCGAGTCTGCGCATGTGCAGATTGCAAGTACGGCCATCAGACTGTGCAACAGCACACAACTCCGACCAGCCTGAGGTGCAACTGTGCTGTTCCACAATCTCACTCCCTCACCCACTTACATGTCATCCCCTAACTGCTGTCTTTCTTATCCTTGTTGGTCCAAACCTGTACACCCTGACCCTAACCCTATTTTTGTTTATTTTATTCATTGCTATTGTCACTATTTATATTGTTGTTTAGTTCTGGTTGAATATTTTTCACCCTCACTACTCCTTTATGTTGTCCATTATTATCCCTGATGTTGTTGTTGCTGTTGCTGTCTATTTATTCATAGAGGTCTTGCTATCTCTTTAGTCTTTTAATGAAATGAATTATTAAAAAAATAAAAAAAGTAAAACCCATCACCAGAAGATTTTAATTTACTGTTGCTTCCCCATTAAATTGTTTTGGTAAGCTTATCCATTGTATATTTGCAAATAAAAATAAATAAACAAAAGTTTATTTAAGGCACGTTTAAACACTAAAGGATACTACAGATCCAAAGAAACTAAACTAAATAAAAGCTAAATAAAAGAAATAGAAGTGACATATATATATATATATGTGTGTGTGTGTGTGTGTGTGTGTGTGTGTATATATGTCCTCGGTAGTTTTCAAACAGCAGTGGCCTACTCTTTTACAGTTTGGAATTTTACGTGACATATTTACATAGCTTACATATGTTGATTAATATTTAGAATAAATAAATGAATACCTCAATAAATAAATGCAAGAGAGGATCGGTTTTGTATGATCCCACTTTTGTCAAGGGGGTTATTTTTTAGATTGGTGAATATAATTTGTTTCCATTGGCAGTGGTAGTGTCAAAAAGAATTTATATATAAGGCAAACAAGTGAAACACTCAAAGATACAATAATAAGGTATACATTAGCTGAAATGTAATTTTTCTTGGGGGTGCATGGTCAACACAGATTTAGGCATAGCATAAATTAAATTCAAGAAAACAACTGGAAACCTAATTAATTATATAAAGGTTACTTAAATTTAGCAAGACTAACTAATTAGTAGGGTAGGATGGAGTAGATAATGAGCACATAGTCTGTAATACCCACAGACTTTTCACTAAAATATATGTCCTTGAAGAGTCTTGTAAGATTGCATATTGATGCAATCTTTTTGTGCAAAGTGATTGTGTAATGAGAAGAGCAGATCAAAACATATCTCATCAAAGGCAACTCAGGGTTCATCCGAAATAAACAGTCATGGTTCCTCGGGCCCGGTTCCTTGGGCCCGGTCTCTTTCGAAAACACTTGAATAAACCAACCTGCAATTCTATGTACCTGTGTCTGTTCTCCTGGAAGAAACCGTAACACTCACTAAAATAACTGTGCTGTAAGAAATTTGCTAAGAAAGACTGAATCTTAATGGAATTTTATCTCAATATTATCAGTCTTCTCAACTGTGTCTTCAACCTGTCTTTTTGATACATGGCACTGATAAACAAAAGAGGTTTGTAAACCAGGGATATATGTGTGGTCTGTTTTATTTCACTTGTTATTCACTTGTTCTTAAGTTAGAAAAAGGCATGCCTAACAACAAGAAAAATGTCATTAGTTATTTTCCAAAAAAAAAAAACTTGAATAAGCCGCCTAACTAACATTATCAGGAAGAAACAGGACCTCTTTTTGGATGAAACGGTCGTGTGTTATTATCATGCGTGTAGTCATGTTTCGTATATTTTCATATACTGCCAGGTCTAAACATGGCATAAACATCTTTTAAGCAACAAAAAATTAATGCATACTAGAAAATGACTCACTTTCACTAACGGAGTTTGATTATAACCCTGAAATGGATTTGCCAGTTTCAGACTTTTAAACCTCCTAAGAATACAGTGCTGATTGACCATCCAGCTTTGCCAATTTGATTCAATGTTTGATACTAGTTTCGTGAATTGGAAATAGACTCCCTGCTAACCACTGGTCTATATCTTCAGACTATTCTTTTCTTTTTTTGATAAAACTTGTTTTTGGGGTTCAGTGTGTGGCTGAGAAACTTGTAATGTTAAAGGTTGATGGCTTTGTAATTGATAGAGAGACCAAAAATGCTAACACATGAAAGATACCCAAGAGAGATATGGAACCCCTTCAATGGCAAACTGATTGCTCCTGACCCAATGTCTGCTCTCTGCTATGAATGCATACCAATACAGTATTTCTGTGAAATGTATTTATCTGGAGTAACATTTTCTTTCATTTGGAGACTGCGAATATAAAATAGCCATCCACTGGACCCTATTCTTTTGATTTAGTTCCTTCTCTGCTCACAGAGAACCATTCATGGCCTTTGCCTCTCCATTAATTAGGATTATATTTGTTTCTCTTGTTTGGAAAAGCAAATATTTGGACACACAAAAAACATTGAGTTCAACACTAGTCTACCTCTACAGGTTGCAACCAAGCAGTCCAACCTTGCTGTTCTGCCTCTGCTGCCATCTCAGCATATCTATCTTTTTTACTCTCGCTAGCCTCCTCAAGTCGATCCTCTGAGGGGACCATAAGTTCAATAAAATATACTATCCTCCCTACCCTAGACCAAAGCAACAAATCCGGCCTTAGCCGGGTGCTCACTATATATGCTGGTACCACCAGCTGCTTATGAAGATCAGAACTTAAGCTCCCAGGCCCAGCCCACACTTAGCTGCCCTGCACGGTGGCTGGTCTGAAATGTTCTAACCTTTTCTCCCTCACGTACAACTTTACTCTGCCAAACCTCCCTATCACCAACTACCAAATTTATTTCAAATGTTTTTCTTCCACTGCTGTTACCAAACATTTCAAGATCTGATTATGACACCATGAGTATCACCCCTGGGAAAGATTAACCTTACACCCTGTCAATACATATCTAACCGTGCATATTCCAGAACACAATGGGCAGGCAGCGTCCTCACCCGAACATTGCTTTAAGTTCTGGGAGATGGTAATACATGATACGTAGCCTGTATGATACACCTAATTCTATTCGCCTCCATACTCCACAATACTTTCCACTTCAGGGTTCTTCTTTCCAAATATATAGCATTGACCCATTACTATAAGATTATGCCCAACCAATAATGCTATGTGTGACGGGAAACGCTGGTTTTAGGTAGCCTTATGACCATGTGACATGACATGACACAGGTAGCTTACAGCAAGGATTCCTTTTTTTTTTTTTTTAAACTTCATTCACGCAGAAAAATGCCGAAAGACAAGTTCCTGTACAACTTGGCTGTGCTGGAAGTGAGAAAACAGCATGCCAAGACCAAGTTAGCTTCTTGGATTCAAGCGACTGATATTCAGTTGAACATGAAACAGAGGGACAACTGCACTTTAGAACAACATTCCTGAGGGACTGAACTTTATAGAGGTTACTAACCATTTCCTCACGCTTACCTGGGCGGAAAGCTGAGCAATCTACAGAAGTCAAGACAGCTAGTGTAACCACTGTGTTTTTCCCACCATTATTTTGAGGTTATAACACTTAAAACCCTCAAGCTAGTGATGTTTAGTATGTATTAATCTGTAGTCCATCAGGAGCTCGCTGTTGTGTCCTGTAGCCCCAGGAACATTGTGAAACCATCTCCACTCCATTATTGTATTTATTTCCCTCCTGCTTGCTGGATAGTGAATAACCTTGGTGACTAGGCTCTTGTTGGTGTGTAATGAACAGCCCTTGTGAGTTAGCTCCTGCTTGCTGTGTCGTGAGTAACACTTGCCATTGTTAACTGGCTATGCTTTGTGTGGAGTGAATTCCCAAAGAGGTTGCTTGTTTATAGTTGGGGTGAAGGTGTAATACTTTGTAGTTCCTCTGGGGTGTCGCAGCCACAACTGACCACTTACACTTATTTTGCTCTCTTGTCAGGTTCTCCATCCTTGTCATCACTACTATTTTTTTGGCCTTTTTATGCTCTTGCAACAGCAGATAAAGTACACTTCAGAGCCTCCTCTGATAGTGCTATAGAGGCATAGTCATCGGCATACTGTAGTCCATGATGGATACGTGGGTGGTTCTACCTTTAGCCCTGAAACAGTTGATATAGAAAATTTGCCCATCAGTTTGATACATGATTATGACTCCCTGAGATAGATATTAATCCATAATGTAGAGAATGGCAGTGATGAAAATTGCAAAAAAATATTGGAGCAATGTCAAACTTCTGCTAGACTCCTATGTCAATCCTGAAGGGTTTTGTCTCATCACTGGTGCTGTTGAGTACAGTATCTTACATGTTACCATGCAGCAATCTCAGACCCTGGATGTACTTTTCTTGGCAACTAATCATGGCCAGAATCAGCAGGAAGGCCTGACGGTTCACTGAGCCAATGGCTTTGGTGAGGTCCATGAAGGCTAAGCATAGGGGTTGATTTTGTTCAGAGCACATTTCTTCTAATTGGTGAGGGGTGAAAGTGGTATCTGTGCTGCCTTTGTTTGGGCAAAAGCCACTCTGTGACTCAGGAAGGATAATTCTATCAAGGGAATGGGTCTGTTGATAAAATTTGGGCTTGGACTTTCAAGGGGTAAAAAGTAGAGACATACCATGGTAGTCTGCCTTGTCTCCTTTCTGGAAATCATATACAACTGAGGCATCCCTAAGTTGGTAGAGATTCTCTCTCATATATTCTGTGAAACAGGGCATTGATGTCTTTGGTTATGTCAAGTCCGCCTTCCTTCAGAAAGTCTGCTAGGATGCCATTGGGTCCAGCAGCCTTGTTGTTTTTCATCTTTCCGATAGCATCCTCTACCTCCTCCAGGCTGGGTGGTATTCTCATGTTCTCAGTTATTGGCTGTTGAGGGAGCTGGTTCAAGGCCTCAAACTGTCTCTATTTAAGAGACCTTCATAATGCACTGCCCATCTGTTTGTTATGACACCCTGTCTTTTACAAGCCTAAGCCCATCTCTAGCTCAAAGGTCAACAATTTGTTTTTGAGTTTCCTTTCCTGCGATTGCCTTAGCTTGGGCATGAGCTGCTCTCAACTTTGCAGTTGATGTAATTTTGCCAAGTGACAAAATTCTACCACTTGACAATAAGCTGACAAATTTGTGTGTCATTCTCAGCATATCCATCTTGATGTTTCTGCATTTTCAGACCAAGGATGCTTTTGCAGGAGCTCCTGATGGTCAAGGAGAACGTGCTCCAGTGTTTCTCAATATCATTCCGAGATTGTTCGGGCAACCCGAGAGAAACCTGTAGCTGTTGTTGGTTGATAGGGTAATACAGGTGGTCTGTATTAAGCTTTGGCCTCATTAGCCTTCTCTTTAGCCTCCTCTTTCTCACTAAGTGGAGACACATGATTGATAAAATGAAGCGGTGGTCTCTTCAGTTGCTATCAGCATTGACAGCTGCACGAGAAGCTCTTTCTGTCTCGGTCCAAAAACTTAGTGACTGATTCTGACACCAACATCCTGTGTGCCAGGTTACGTTTAGGAACTCCCAGACTTTACTGTTCCCTGTCACCCCTTCCTAGCCACGGGACTCCTGGATGTTAAGTGGATGGGTTGCCATTTGGGAGGACAGCCTTCATCAATCTTCAGTGCCATTGTGACCGTAGTTTTCCTCCACCACTTTTGCTGTTAAGGTCTTTAGATCAGACTTTGTCGGGGACATCCCCTTTGACCCTACCAGCATGGGTGAACCTACCAGGAGTTTGAGCTCCAGATGGCATCACTCTCAGGATCACTGGAATACACTTAAGCATACACAAATACACACACAAAAATGAAAAACAGAAAAACAAACCAGCATTGAATCCCACAGTGATGAGGGAGCAAATATTAACAGAATATATGTATTAGCTCTTTATATTAGCTCCCTCTACAGGGCTACCATTGTTGAACTACCATCAGGAGGTCATCAGTGATTGTTATGGCAGTAACTTGAGAACCTATTGGTGGGCAAAAAGGACCCATGGGTCTCCCAAACTGTCAACTGATACCAGATGAGGATGAAACATAACTGAGGATGAAGGAGGTCTGTGGACTTAGGAAGCCATAGGAAGTGTCAGACAATTAAGAGAATGTCAGCAAGGCATGGCCCAATGAGGACACCTGTTGACCTTGATTCGGGGCATGATTTAGTAGTGGAACGCTACTTTTGGAATTACTCAACCCAAAGCTTGGAGACTATGGCAAGTACAGTTTCTTGTCTGTGGTATCTACATGTGCTTTGTAGACTTGGAGAAGAGTGATGACCATGCCCTAGAGGATCACAGGTTTCATTATTATGAGTAAATGTTGTGTAGTTTGTCCAGACTTTTTGAGAGCTGCGTCTAAATTTGAGGCATAATTTCATATATATTTCTGGTGCATGCTGGGTTCCACCAGAGCTGCCCTTTGATTCGTTTCATTGTTTTCATGAACATGATTTCTGGGGACAGTCAGACAGGTGGAAACTGTTTTTTTGGCCTCAAAATCATTTGACTTCTAGTAGGCATAAGAACACTTTTCAGCAGATAACGAGACATTCAGTAAGACAGTCAACATTCCCAGGTCAGATACCTAGGCTCTGTCATTGAAAATGGCAGTCCGGAGGGAAGTACTCAGTTCAAGTGTCTCATACATGTGTAAGGGTGATATGAAGTGATAGGTGGACATGCAGATTAGATCAGATCTGCACAGATCAGATCAGTGCAGTATCTGCAGTGATACCGGTGAAGGATTCATCTGATGTGATTTAGGTGTTCACTTAACATGTCTTTTGTCCACATATATGCTCACAGACTTTTGATCAGGGGCGTCAAAAATTTTTGCAAAGAGGGCAATATTTGATGTGGTGGAAATGTGTGAGTGCTGATCACTCAGCCTGACATTCTTTGACCATTAAAATTAAATGCAAATTAACAATTTCATGCAATTTTAACACAGAACACAAATCAAAAGTTTTTGCCCAAATCACTCTGTCTTTCATATTTGAATACGACATAAAATGAGGAAAAAGTCTGTCTGCAAAAAAAAAAAAGAAAAAACTTTCAGATTGATTAAACATATGAGGTTCATTTGCGTAAAGGACTCCACAATGCCCTTTGACCCTCGTGACAAGAGTCGAAGTTTCCCGCGGCGGGTGTGGCCACATGTCTACTGCCATCTTGCGGTGAAATATGAAATAGCTTTGTATACACTGTGTTTTATACTGCGGTCAACAGTGCTGGCAGCCGCATATTATTGATTTTATGACAGAGGCTGAGCATGGGCCGCATTTGGCCCTTGGCCCGGACTTTGGACATGTCTGCTGAAAGAACAAGTTCTCAGATACATGCAGAATATTTAGAGAAAGAGTGCATCCAGGGGAAGCGAATAGTAGAGTTGCTGCTCCATTTTGTGGAGGCTTCATGTTAAAAGTTTCCCATGGACATTGATGTCGATGATTGTGATAAATTAAAAGATATGACCAGTTTGGTGAGATGATTCTCCCTGGTTATGATTGAATGGTTCCCTGGTTATATTCATTGAATGAAATATTGTACTTGTTCTCAAGAAGAATGGTTATGGGTTTATTTATTCCTTTATTCCTGTATTACAAATATATTTGTTATTTTTAACAATTATTACATTATTATTGGAAGCTATTGCACATTCATTCAACTATGGATATCCTAAAAAGGGGTATTTCGTTTGTTTTGGAGCAAAACTGGCAATTGAACAAAAAGCAAGTTAAAATATTTAGGAAAATGCATCAACTTCTACCTCATCCTTTTGGGTCAGAGGCCTTTTTTGATTATTAAATCAAAGAGACACACTTTAAGGTTGTGGATAGATAGATAGATAGATAGATAGATAGATAGATAGATAGATAGATAGATAGATAGATAGATAGATAGATAGATAGATAGATAGATAGATAGATAGATAGATAGATAGATAGATAGATACATTTAAAATAACCATTGCATTTGACGTCTTGAGGTTACATTTCATACCTTTTCAGTATTAATAATATAATGCAAAAGATACTTTGTAAGGACATTAGAAGCAACTGAATCCAGATATATAGGGTTTTTGAGGTCTCAAGGTTTCTGCTTTGTGTGCAGCTCAGGGATGTAAATAAAAATGCAGCGGCCTCCTTCAAATCATATGAAACGATTTCAGTGTAAGTCTTTCAATTTAATTTAACATAGTGTGACTCAAAAAACAATTCATTTTTTTACAGCTGATTTAAGCACGTCAATGAAAATTCCCTCATTCGATTATGATTTCAGATCTCTGACAATCCTGATTTTGTCAGAATTGTTTCGCGCCTTTCAACAGAGCCTGAAACTCAGCCATCGACAACTGGAAAAACTACAACCTGAGAATGATGCTAATGGTGCTTAAGTCAAACTGCCAGGGTTTAACAGTGATTTACTCTCACATTTGTGACATGCCAAATGGCGTTTACTCATGATATGTTCAAAGGTGAAATTTAAATTTGTTGGGGTGCACACACCTTCAAACCGTAAGCATTCAAATGGTACCAAGAACATTACAGATCGACACACTGATTAATTTCAAGTTTCTAACCTATGAAACTTTTATGTTTTCAAATGTAGTTAAGATTATGACAGAAGATCTCCTCTTATGTGTTGTGTTTCTGTCATACTTGAGAAGATGAAGCCCTATATTCACTTAGGTTTTGCTATTTTTTTCTTACGCCATTAACTCCAGTTGGACAACTAAACAATGAGCTGAAATCACTTTCAAGGTCTGCAGAGCTTCTTATTACTCTCTATAGGTTCATCACTTCAAGTAACACCTGTGAAACTGCATGTTGTCACTTGATAGAAAAAAATATCAATTAAGGCTGGTGCAGGTTTAGGGAAGGTCACACACTTGTTTGATAAAAAGTAAAACACAAACTGCATTATTCATGTTCAATTTAATGAAGAATTCAAACCGAGGATTCAGTTGATCGGGCAAATAAAACCAATGTTAATGTATCACAAACAAAGTCAAAGATTACAGGGCAAAAATCAATGGGAGCAGTGCACTCTATTTAACTTTGCGTAAGAATTGCCTAATTAGGATGATAACTGTAAAATGACAACAATATTACACAGATCAAGCTACCTGACTGGATTACATTGTCT